>NW_028125876.1:0-384652 GCF_965194825.1 Balaenoptera physalus
GCACTGCAATTCACAAACCTGCAGAGTTATAAATGATAACTCTCGTCCACAAATATATTGAAGGAAGGCAAAGAAGAGGATTTGAAATCAAGGCAGAATTGCAGGAAACAGATTTCAGGAGGTAGATTCGAATCGCCTTTAAAGCACATGAAAAGCGGCAAAACGTTGACAATGATGCCCTTGGCCAAAAAGGGCGTATGCGTTTTTTCCTGAATATATTCAGGAAAAAACGCATACGCCCTTTTTGGCCAACCAAGCAACCTGGAAAGGCAAATCAGCGCTACAAAGAAGTCTCGCTTCCCATCGGTCAAAAGGGACATGCTGAAAAAGGTGTCAAAACCAGAAATGCAGGACAGGCCATGGAGAAATGGGAGCCTTGCTACACTGATGGGCGGGATGTAAATTGCCAACAGCCACTCTGGAGAAGTGTACGGTGTGTCCTGAAACATCTAAAAAACACAGCTTAGAGAGCATAGGGCACTTCCACGCATGGGGGGATAAAGTGGGAAAATTGAAAATCAGCAAGACACAAGCACCCCAAAGTTTAGGGCTGCTCTGTTGACAAGGACCTCCACTTCCTTCCACCTTAAATATCCCAGGAAAGCGAAAAATGGATAAAAATGTTGTGGTCCTTATGTACAATGGAATATCACTCAGCCATGAAATCAATGTCATAAGGCTAGTAGCAGCATGATGAGTGGATTTAGGTAAGACGATTCTAAGTGAAATAAGTCACACAGAAAAGGACACTTCTCATAAGGTGTCACTTATAGAGGGAATGTAAAAACCGTTACACTTGAACTGAATTACAAAACAGAACAGAGTCACACATGCAGAAAACACACTATGGCTGCTTAACGGGAAAGGTGAGGTGGGGTGATACATAAAACAAGAGTTTCAAATTAGCTCAGATACCGTTCCATAAACCCAATATGGAATAGACAAGACCTACTCCTTGCTCAGAGAACTGGACTCAACACGCCCGATTCACCGCACAAGAATATATCTGACTAGTAATAATCTTAAAACCTATATATTGATATCTCTCTGTTAGTGTGTCAAGTGGGTGTAAAGCGGCCTAAACACAGCCGTGAAAAGCAGCTAAACCCCATTATAAAAATAAATTACTTTTAAAAACCCATGAAACAAAGACAGGGAAAGAGAGAGAAATTCTTACACAATTCGTTCAGGGGCTGTGATGCAACCTGGATTGACCATATCTAGACCCACAGCTGGATGAGACATAAGGGTGGACACTCTTGGGGCTGAGAGGTTCGGTGAGGTTGGGTGAGCAAACGCAGACCCTTTAAAGTAATACTGCGTGCTACCCATCGCATGGGTCCCAAATCTCCTGGTTCAAGGGCATCTTCCTACATCGAAAACATGCATGAGAAACCCAGAAGATGGTACACCGTGTGATGGGGAAAGGTTTCTAAAATGCACCTCATTTCTCATCTCCTTGTGCTCGGGTTCGCCATTCCAGCCACTTTACTAGCAATCTCCCTACTTGGAGCATCAGCACCTTTAACCTCCTGTTCCGTACATGTTGCAATTTGTCCTGAGGATGAACCGGAAGACGGGAAACCAATGAGAGACTAGCTCTTGGTGTTGGGACAGGCACAGGTCACTCTATTTTCCCATCAGGAAGAAGAATTAACCACAGGCTCAGCCTGCCCCCCGGAACCAGAACAGGGCCTGAAGCCATCCTGCGCTTTTGCGGCCGGCTCCCAAAAAAGCGACTTGTAAAATGGAGCTTCAGGGCACTGCAATTCACAAACCTGCAGAGTTATAAATGATAACTCTCGTCCACAAATATATTGAGGGAAGGCAAAGAAGAGGATTTGAAATCAAGGCAGAATTGCAGGAAACAGATTTCAGGAGGTAGATTCGAATCGCCTTTAAAGCACATGAAAAGCGGCAAAACGTTGACAATGATGCCCTTGGCCAAAAAGGGCGTATGCGTTTTTTCCTGAATATATTCAGGAAAAAACGCATACGCCCTTTTTGGCCAACCAAGCAACCTGGAAAGGCAAATCAGCGCTACAAAGAAGTCTCGCTTCCCATCGGTCAAAAGGGACATGCTGAAAAAGTTGTCAAAACCAGAAATGCAGGAAAGGCCATGGAGAAATGGGAGCCTTGCTACACTGATGGGCGGGATGTAAATTGCCAACAGCCACTCTGGAGAAGTGTACGGTGTGTCCTGAAACATCTAAAAAACACAGCTTAGAGAGCATAGGGCACTTCCACGCATGGGGGGATAAAGTGGGAAAATTGAAAATCAGCAAGACACAAGCACCCCAAAGTTTAGGGCTGCTCTGTTGACAAGGACCTCCACTTCCTTCCACCTTAAATATCCCAGGAAAGCGAAAAATGGATAAAAAAGTTGTGGTCCTTATGTACAATGGAATATCACTCAGCCATGAAATCAATGTCATAAGGCTAGTAGCAGCATGATGAGTGGATTTAGGTAAGACGATTCTAAGTGAAATAAGTCACACAGAAAAGGACACTTCTCCTAAGGTGTCACTTATAGAGGGAATGTAAAAACCGTTACACTTGAACTGAATTACAAAACAGAACAGAGTCACACATGCAGAAAACACACTATGGCTGCTTAACGGGAAAGGTGAGGTGGGGTGATACATAAAACAAGAGTTTCAAATTAGCTCAGATACCGTTCCATAAACCCAATATGGAATAGACAAGACCTACTCCTTGCTCAGAGAACTGGACTCAACACGCCCGATTCACCGCACAAGAATATATCTGACTAGTAATAATCTTAAAACCTATGTATTGATATCTCTCTGTTAGTGTGTCAAGTGGGTGTAAAGCGGCCTAAACACAGCCGTGAAAAGCAGCTAAACCCCATTATAAAAATAAATTACTTTTAAAAACCCATGAAACAAAGACAGGGAAAGAGAGAGAAATTCTTACACAATTCGTTCAGGGGCTGTGATGCAACCTGGATTGACCATATCTAGACCCACAGCTGGATGAGACATAAGGGTGGACACTCTTGGGGCTGAGAGTTTTGGTGAGGTTGGGTGAGCAAACGCAGACCCTTTAAAGTAATACTGCGTGCTACCCATCGCATGGGTCCCAAATCTCCAGGTTCAAGGGCATCTTCCTACATCGAAAACATGCATGAGAAACCCAGAAGATGGTACACCGTGTGATGGGGAAAGGTTTCTAAAACGCACCTCATTTCTCACCTCCTTGTGCTCGGGTTCGCCATTCCAGCCACTTTACTAGCAATCTCCCTACTTGGAGCATCAGCACCTTTAACCTCCTGTTCCGTACAGGTTGCAATTTGTCCTGAGGATGAACGGGAAGACGGGGAACCAATGAGAGACTAGCTCTTGGTGTTGGGACAGGCACAGGTCACTCTATTTTCCCATCAGGAAGAAGAATTAACCACAGGCTCAGCCTGCCCCCCGGAACCAGAACAGGGCCTGAAGCCATCCTGCGCTTTTGCGGCCGGCTCCCAAAAAAGCGACTTGTAAAATGGAGCTTCAGGGCACTGCAATTCACAAACCTGCAGAGTTATAAATGATAACTCTCGTCCACAAATATATTGAAGGAAGGCAAAGAAGAGGATTTGAAATCAAGGCAGAATTGCAGGAAACAGATTTCAGGAGGTAGATTCGAATCGCCTTTAAAGCACATGAAAAGCGGCAAAACGTTGACAATGATGCCCTTGGCCAAAAAGGGCGTATGCGTTTTTTCCTGAATATATTCAGGAAAAAACGCATACGCCCTTTTTGGCCAACCAAGCAACCTGGAAAGGCAAATCAGCGCTACAAAGAAGTCTCGCTTCCCATCGGTCAAAAGGGACATGCTGAAAAAGGTGTCAAAACCAGAAATGCAGGACAGGCCATGGAGAAATGGGAGCCTTGCTACACTGATGGGCGGGATGTAAATTGCCAACAGCCACTCTGGAGAAGTGTACGGTGTGTCCTGAAACATCTAAAAAACACAGCTTAGAGAGCATAGGGCACTTCCACGCATGGGGGGATAAAGTGGGAAAATTGAAAATCAGCAAGACACAAGCACCCCAAAGTTTAGGGCTGCTCTGTTGACAAGGACCTCCACTTCCTTCCACCTTAAATATCCCAGGAAAGCGAAAAATGGATAAAAATGTTGTGGTCCTTATGTACAATGGAATATCACTCAGCCATGAAATCAATGTCATAAGGCTAGTAGCAGCATGATGAGTGGATTTAGGTAAGACGATTCTAAGTGAAATAAGTCACACAGAAAAGGACACTTCTCATAAGGTGTCACTTATAGAGGGAATGTAAAAACCGTTACACTTGAACTGAATTACAAAACAGAACAGAGTCACACATGCAGAAAACACACTATGGCTGCTTAACGGGAAAGGTGAGGTGGGGTGATACATAAAACAAGAGTTTCAAATTAGCTCAGATACCGTTCCATAAACCCAATATGGAATAGACAAGACCTACTCCTTGCTCAGAGAACTGGACTCAACACGCCCGATTCACCGCACAAGAATATATCTGACTAGTAATAATCTTAAAACCTATATATTGATATCTCTCTGTTAGTGTGTCAAGTGGGTGTAAAGCGGCCTAAACACAGCCGTGAAAAGCAGCTAAACCCCATTATAAAAATAAATTACTTTTAAAAACCCATGAAACAAAGACAGGGAAAGAGAGAGAAATTCTTACACAATTCGTTCAGGGGCTGTGATGCAACCTGGATTGACCATATCTAGACCCACAGCTGGATGAGACATAAGGGTGGACACTCTTGGGGCTGAGAGGTTCGGTGAGGTTGGGTGAGCAAACGCAGACCCTTTAAAGTAATACTGCGTGCTACCCATCGCATGGGTCCCAAATCTCCTGGTTCAAGGGCATCTTCCTACATCGAAAACATGCATGAGAAACCCAGAAGATGGTACACCGTGTGATGGGGAAAGGTTTCTAAAATGCACCTCATTTCTCATCTCCTTGTGCTCGGGTTCGCCATCCCAGCCACTTTACTAGCAATCTCCCTACTTGGAGCATCAGCACCTTTAACCTCCTGTTCCGTACAGGTTGCAATTTGTCCTGAGGATGAACCGGAAGACGGGAAACCAATGAGAGACTAGCTCTTGGTGTTCGGACAGGCACAGGTCACTCTATTTTCCCATCAGGAAGAAGAATTAACCACAGGCTCAGCCTGCCCCCCGGAACCAGAACAGGGCCTGAAGCCATCCTGCGCTTTTGCGGCCGGCTCCCAAAAAAGCGACTTGTAAAATGGAGCTTCAGGGCACTGCAATTCACAAACCTGCAGAGTTATAAATGATAACTCTCGTCCACAAATATATTGAGGGAAGGCAAAGAAGAGGATTTGAAATCAAGGCAGAATTGCAGGAAACAGATTTCAGGAGGTAGATTCGAATCGCCTTTAAAGCACATGAAAAGCGGCAAAACGTTGACAATGATGCCCTTGGCCAAAAAGGGCGTATGCGTTTTTTCCTGAATATATTCAGGAAAAAACGCATACGCCCTTTTTGGCCAACCAAGCAACCTGGAAAGGCAAATCAGCGCTACAAAGAAGTCTCGCTTCCCATCGGTCAAAAGGGACATGCTGAAAAAGTTGTCAAAACCAGAAATGCAGGAAAGGCCATGGAGAAATGGGAGCCTTGCTACACTGATGGGCGGGATGTAAATTGCCAACAGCCACTCTGGAGAAGTGTACGGTGTGTCCTGAAACATCTAAAAAACACAGCTTAGAGAGCATAGGGCACTTCCACGCATGGGGGGATAAAGTGGGAAAATTGAAAATCAGCAAGACACAAGCACCCCAAAGTTTAGGGCTGCTCTGTTGACAAGGACCTCCACTTCCTTCCACCTTAAATATCCCAGGAAAGCGAAAAATGGATAAAAAAGTTGTGGTCCTTATGTACAATGGAATATCACTCAGCCATGAAATCAATGTCATAAGGCTAGTAGCAGCATGATGAGTGGATTTAGGTAAGACGATTCTAAGTGAAATAAGTCACACAGAAAAGGACACTTCTCCTAAGGTGTCACTTATAGAGGGAATGTAAAAACCGTTACACTTGAACTGAATTACAAAACAGAACAGAGTCACACATGCAGAAAACACACTATGGCTGCTTAACGGGAAAGGTGAGGTGGGGTGATACATAAAACAAGAGTTTCAAATTAGCTCAGATACCGTTCCATAAACCCAATATGGAATAGACAAGACCTACTCCTTGCTCAGAGAACTGGACTCAACACGCCCGATTCACCGCACAAGAATATATCTGACTAGTAATAATCTTAAAACCTATGTATTGATATCTCTCTGTTAGTGTGTCAAGTGGGTGTAAAGCGGCCTAAACACAGCCGTGAAAAGCAGCTAAACCCCATTATAAAAATAAATTACTTTTAAAAACCCATGAAACAAAGACAGGGAAAGAGAGAGAAATTCTTACACAATTCGTTCAGGGGCTGTGATGCAACCTGGATTGACCATATCTAGACCCACAGCTGGATGAGACATAAGGGTGGACACTCTTGGGGCTGAGAGGTTTGGTGAGGTTGGGTGAGCAAACGCAGACCCTTTAAAGTAATACTGCGTGCTACCCATCGCATGGGTCCCAAATCTCCAGGTTCAAGGGCATCTTCCTACATCGAAAACATGCATGAGAAACCCAGAAGATGGTACACCGTGTGATGGGGAAAGGTTTCTAAAACGCACCTCATTTCTCACCTCCTTGTGCTCGTGTTCGCCATTCCAGCCACTTTACTAGCAATCTCCCTACTTGGAGCATCAGCACCTTTAACCTCCTGTTCCGTACAGGTTGCAATTTGTCCTGAGGATGAACGGGAAGACGGGAAACCAATGAGAGACTAGCTCTTGGTGTTGGGACAGTCACAGGTCACTCTATTTTCCCATCAGGAAGAAGAATTAACCACAGGCTCAGCCTGCCCCCCGGAACCAGAACAGGGCCTGAAGCCATCCTGCGCTTTTGCGGCCGGCTCCCAAAAAAGCGACTTGTAAAATGGAGCTTCAGGGCACTGCAATTCACAAACCTGCAGAGTTATAAATGATAACTCTCGTCCACAAATATATTGAGGGAAGGCAAAGAAGAGGATTTGAAATCAAGGCAGAATTGCAGGAAACAGATTTCAGGAGGTAGATTCGAATCGCCTTTAAAGCACATGAAAAGCGGCAAAACGTTGACAATGATGACCTTGGCCAAAAAGGGCGTATAAGTTTTTTCCTGAATATATTCAGGAAAAAACGCATACGCCCTTTTTGGCCAACCAAGCAACCTGGAAAGGCAAATCAGCGCTACAAAGAAGTCTCGCTTCCCATCGGTCAAAAGGGACATGCTGAAAAAAGTGTCAAAACCAGAAATGCAGGACAGGCCATGGAGAAATGGGAGCCTTGCTACACTGATGGGCGGGATGTAAATTGCCAACAGCCACTCTGGAGAAGTGTACGGTGTGTCCTGAAACATCTAAAAAACACAGCTTAGAGAGCATAGGGCACTTCCACACATGGGGGGATAAAGTGGGAAAATTGAAAATCAGCAAGACACAAGCACCCCAAAGTTTAGGGCTGCTCTGTTGACAAGGACCTCCACTTCATTCCACCTTAAATATCCCAGGAAAGCGAAAAATGGATAAAAAAGTTGTGGTCCTTATGTACAATGGAATATCACTCAGCCATGAAATCAATGTCATAAGGCTAGTAGCAGCATGATGAGTGGATTTAGGTAAGACGATTCTAAGTGAAATAAGTCACACAGAAAAGGACACTTCTCATAAGGTGTCACTTATAGAGGGAATGTAGAAACCGTTACACTTGAACTGAATTACAAAACAGAACAGAGTCACACATGCAGAAAACACACTATGGCTGCTTAACGGGAAAGGTGAGGTGGAGTGATACATAAAACAAGAGTTTCAAATTAGCTCAGATACCGTTCCATAAACCCAATATGGAATAGACAAGACCTACTCCTTGCTCAGAGAACTGGACTCAACACGCCCGATTCACCGCACAAGAATATATCTGACTAGTAATAATCTTAAAACCTATGTATTGATATCTCTCTGTTAGTGTGTCAAGTGTGTGTAAGGTGGCATAAACACAGCCGTGAAAAGCAGCTAAACCCCATTATAAAAATAAATTACTTTTAAAAACCCATGAAACAAAGACAGGGAAAGAGAGAGAAATTCTTACACAATTCGTTCAGGGGCTGTGATGCAACCTGGATTGACCATATCTAGACCCACAGCTGGATGAGAAATAAGGGTGGACACTCTTGGGGCTGAGAGTTTTGGTGAGGTTGGGTGAGCAAACGCAGACCCTTTAAAGTAATACTGCGTGCTACCCATCGCATGGGTCCCAAATCTCCAGGTTCAAGGGCATCTTCCTACATCGAAAACATGCATGAGAAACCCAGAAGATGGTACACCGTGTGATGGGGAAAGGTTTCTAAAACGCACCTCATTTCTCACCTCCTTGTGCTCGGGTTCGCCATTCCAGCCACTTTACTAGCAATCTCCCTACTTGGAGCATCAGCACCTTTAACCTCCTGTTCCGTACAGGTTGCAATTTGTCCTGAGGATGAACGGGAAGACGGGGAACCAATGAGAGACTAGCTCTTGGTGTTGGGACAGGCACAGGTCACTCTATTTTCCCATCAGGAAGAAGAATTAACCACAGGCTCAGCCTGCCCCCCGGAACCAGAACAGGGCCTGAAGCCATCCTGCGCTTTTGCGGCCGGCTCTCAAAAAAGCGACTTGTAAAATGCAGCTTCAGGGCACTGCAATTCACAAACCTGCAGAGTTATAAATGATAACTCTCGTCCACAAATATATTGAGGGAAGGCAAAGAAGAGGATTTGAAATCAAGGCAGAATTGCAGGAAACAGATTTCAGGAGGTAGATTCGAATCGCCTTTAAAGCACATGAAAAGCGGCAAAACGTTGACAATGATGCCCTTGGCCAAAAAGGGCGTATAAGTTTTTTCCTGAATATATTCAGGAAAAAACGCATACGCCCTTTTTGGCCAACCAAGCAACCTGGAAAGGCAAATCAGCGCTACAAAGAAGTCTCGCTTCCCATCGGTCAAAAGGGACATGCTGAAAAAAGTGTCAAAACCAGAAATGCAGGACAGGCCATGGAGAAATGGGAGCCTTGCTACACTGATGGGCGGGATGTAAATTGCCAACAGCCACTCTGGAGAAGTGTACGGTGTGTCCTGAAACATCTAAAAAACACAGCTTAGAGAGCATAGGGCACTTCCACACATGGGGGGATAAAGTGGGAAAATTGAAAATCAGCAAGACACAAGCACCCCAAAGTTTAGGGCTGCTCTGTTGACAAGGACCTCCACTTCATTCCACCTTAAATATCCCAGGAAAGCGAAAAATGGATAAAAAAGTTGTGGTCCTTATGTACAATGGAATATCACTCAGCCATGAAATCAATGTCATAAGGCTAGTAGCAGCATGATGAGTGGATTTAGGTAAGACGATTCTAAGTGAAATAAGTCACACAGAAAAGGACACTTCTCATAAGGTGTCACTTACAGAGGGAATGTAAAAACCGTTACACTTGAACTGAATTACAAAACAGAACAGAGTCACACATGCAGAAAACACACTATGGCTGCTTAACGGGAAAGGTGAGGTGGGGTGATACATAAAACAAGAGTTTCAAATTAGCTCAGATACCGTTCCATAAACCCAATATGGAATAGACAAGACCTACCCCTTGCTCATTGAACTGGACTCAACACGCCCGATTCACCGCACAAGAATATATCTGACTAGTAATAATCTTAAAACCTATGTATTGATATCTCTCTGTTAGTGTGTCAAGTGTGTGTAAGGCGGCATAAACACAGCCGTGAAAAGCAGCTAAACTCCATTATAAAAATAAATTACTTTTAAAAACCCATGAAACAAAGACAGGGAAAGAGAGAGAAATTCTTACACAATTCGTTCAGGGGCTGTGATGCAACCTGCATTGACCATATCTAGACCCACAGCTGGATGAGACATAAGGGTGGACACTCTTGGGGCTGAGAGGTTTGGTGAGGTTGGGTGAGCAAATGCAGACCCTTTAAAGTAATACTGCGTGCTACCCATCGCATGGGTCCCAAATCTCCAGGTTCAAGGGCATCTTCCTACATCGAAAACATGCATGAGAAACCCAGAATATGGTACACCGTGTGATGGGGAAAGGTTTCTAAAATGCACCTCATTTCTCATCTCCTTGTGCTCGTGTTCGCCATTCCAGCCACTTTACTAGCAATCTCCCTACTTGGAGCATCAGCACCTTTAACCTCCTGTTCCGTACAGGTTGCAATTTGTCCTGAGGATGAACGGGAAGACGGGGAACCAATGAGAGACTAGCTCTTGGTGTTGGGACAGGCACAGGTCACTCTATTTTCCCATCAGGAAGAAGAATTAACCACAGGCTCAGCCTGCCCCCCGGAACCAGAACAGGGCCTGAAGCCATCCTGCGCTTTTGCGGCCGGCTCCCAAAAAAGCGACTTGTAAAATGCAGCTTCAGGGCACTGCAATTCACAAACCTGCAGAGTTATAAATGATAACTCTCGTCCACAAATATATTGAGGGAAGGCAAAGAAGAGGATTTGAAATCAAGGCAGAATAGCAGGAAACAGATTTCAGGAGGTAGATTCGAATCGCCTTTAAAGCACATGAAAAGCGGCAAAACGTTGACAATGATGCCCTTGGCCAAAAAGGGCGTATGCGTTTTTTCCTGAATATATTCAGGAAAAAACGCATACGCCCTTTTTGGCCAACCAAGCAACCTGGAAAGGCAAATCAGCGCTACAAAGAAGTCTCGCTTCCCATCGGTCAAAAGGGACATGCTGAAAAAGGTGTCAAAACCAGAAATGCAGGACAGGCCATGGAGAAATGGGATCCTTGCTACACTGATGGGCGGGATGTAAATTGCCAACAGCCACTCTGGAGAAGTGTACGGTGTGTCCTGAAACATCTAAAAAACACAGCTTAGAGAGCATAGGGCACTTCCACGCATGGGGGGATAAAGTGGGAAAATTGAAAATCAGCAAGACACAAGCACCCCAAAGTTTAGGGCTGCTCTGTTGACAAGGACCTCCACTTCCTTCCACCTTAAATATCCCAGGAAAGCGAAAAATGGATAAAAATGTTGTGGTCCTTATGTACAATGGAATATCACTCAGCCATGAAATCAATGTCATAAGGCTAGTAGCAGCATGATGAGTGGATTTAGGTAAGACGATTCTAATTGAAATAAGTCACACAGAAAAGGACACTTCTCATAAGGTGTCACTTATAGAGGGAATGTAAAAACCGTTACACTTGAACTGAATTACAAAACAGAACAGAGTCACACATGCAGAAAACACACTATGGCTGCTTAACGGGAAAGGTGAGGTGGGGTGATACATAAAACAAGAGTTTCAAATTAGCTCAGATACCGTTCCATAAACCCAATATGGAATAGACAAGACCTACTCCTTGCTCAGAGAACTGGACTCAACACGCCCGATTCACCGCACAAGAATATATCTGACTAGTAATAATCTTAAAACCTATGTATTGATATCTCTCTGTTAGTGTGTCAAGTGGGTGTAAAGCGGCCTAAACACAGCCGTGAAAAGCAGCTAAACCCCATTATAAAAATAAATTACTTTTAAAAACCCATGAAACAAAGACAGGGAAAGAGAGAGAAATTCTTACACAATTCGTTCAGGGGCTGTGATGCAACCTGGATTGACCATATCTAGACCCACAGCTGGATGAGACATAAGGGTGGACACTCTTGGGGCTGAGAGTTTTGGTGAGGTTGGGTGAGCAAACGCAGACCCTTTAAAGTAATACTGCGTGCTACCCATCGCATGGGTCCCAAATCTCCAGGTTCAAGGGCATCTTCCTACATCGAAAACATGCATGAGAAACCCAGAAGATGGTACACCGTGTGATGGGGAAAGGTTTCTAAAACGCACCTCATTTCTCACCTCCTTGTGCTCGGGTTCGCCATTCCAGCCACTTTACTAGCAATCTCCCTACTTGGAGCATCAGCACCTTTAACCTCCTGTTCCGTACAGGTTGCAATTTGTCCTGAGGATGAACGGGAAGACGGGGAACCAATGAGAGACTAGCTCTTGGTGTTGGGACAGGCACAGGTCACTCTATTTTCCCATCAGGAAGAAGAATTAACCACAGGCTCAGCCTGCCCCCCGGAACCAGAACAGGGCCTGAAGCCATCCTGCGCTTTTGCGGCCGGCTCCCAAAAAAGCGACTTGTAAAATGGAGCTTCAGGGCACTGCAATTCACAAACCTGCAGAGTTATAAATGATAACTCTCGTCCACAAATATATTGAAGGAAGGCAAAGAAGAGGATTTGAAATCAAGGCAGAATTGCAGGAAACAGATTTCAGGAGGTAGATTCGAATCGCCTTTAAAGCACATGAAAAGCGGCAAAACGTTGACAATGATGCCCTTGGCCAAAAAGGGCGTATGCGTTTTTTCCTGAATATATTCAGGAAAAAACGCATACGCCCTTTTTGGCCAACCAAGCAACCTGGAAAGGCAAATCAGCGCTACAAAGAAGTCTCGCTTCCCATCGGTCAAAAGGGACATGCTGAAAAAGGTGTCAAAACCAGAAATGCAGGACAGGCCATGGAGAAATGGGAGCCTTGCTACACTGATGGGCGGGATGTAAATTGCCAACAGCCACTCTGGAGAAGTGTACGGTGTGTCCTGAAACATCTAAAAAACACAGCTTAGAGAGCATAGGGCACTTCCACGCATGGGGGGATAAAGTGGGAAAATTGAAAATCAGCAAGACACAAGCACCCCAAAGTTTAGGGCTGCTCTGTTGACAAGGACCTCCACTTCCTTCCACCTTAAATATCCCAGGAAAGCGAAAAATGGATAAAAATGTTGTGGTCCTTATGTACAATGGAATATCACTCAGCCATGAAATCAATGTCATAAGGCTAGTAGCAGCATGATGAGTGGATTTAGGTAAGACGATTCTAAGTGAAATAAGTCACACAGAAAAGGACACTTCTCATAAGGTGTCACTTATAGAGGGAATGTAAAAACCGTTACACTTGAACTGAATTACAAAACAGAACAGAGTCACACATGCAGAAAACACACTATGGCTGCTTAACGGGAAAGGTGAGGTGGGGTGATACATAAAACAAGAGTTTCAAATTAGCTCAGATACCGTTCCATAAACCCAATATGGAATAGACAAGACCTACTCCTTGCTCAGAGAACTGGACTCAACACGCCCGATTCACCGCACATGAATATATCTGACTAGTAATAATCTTAAAACCTATGTATTGATATCTCTCCGTTAGTGTGTCAAGTGGGTGTAAAGCGGCCTAAACACAGCCGTGAAAAGCAGCTAAACCCCATTATAAAAATAAATTACTTTTAAAAACCCATGAAACAAAGACAGGGAAAGAGAGAGAAATTCTTACACAATTCGTTCAGGGGCTGTGATGCAACCTGGATTGACCATATCTAGACCCACAGCTGAATGAGACATAAGGGTGGACACTCTTGGGGCTGAGAGTTTTGGTGAGGTTGGGTGAGCAAACGCAGACCCTTTAAAGTAATACTGCGTGCTACCCATCGCATGGGTCCCAAATCTCCAGGTTCAAGGGCATCTTCCTACATCGAAAACATGCATGAGAAACCCAGAAGATGGTACACCGTGTGATGGGGAAAGGTTTCTAAAACGCACCTCATTTCTCACCTCCTTGTGCTCGGGTTCGCCATTCCAGCCACTTTACTAGCAATCTCCCTACTTGGAGCATCAGCACCTTTAACCTCCTGTTCCGTACAGGTTGCAATTTGTCCTGAGGATGAACGGGAAGACGGGAAACCAATGAGAGACTAGCTCTTGGTGTTGGGACAGTCACAGGTCACTCTATTTTCCCATCAGGAAGAAGAATTAACCACAGGCTCAGCCTGCCCCCCGGAACCAGAACAGGGCCTGAAGCCATCCTGCGCTTTTGCGGCCGGCTCCCAAAAAAGCGACTTGTAAAATGCAGCTTCAGGGCACTGCAATTCACAAACCTGCAGAGTTATAAATGATAACTCTCGTCCACAAATATATTGAGGGAAGGCAAAGAAGAGGATTTGAAATCAAGGCAGAATTGCAGGAAACAGATTTCAGGAGGTAGATTCGAATCGCCTTTAAAGCACATGAAAAGCGGCAAAACGTTGACAATGATGCCCTTGGCCAAAAAGGGCGTATACGTTTTTTCCTGAATATATTCAGGAAAAAACGCATACGCCCTTTTTGGCTAACCAAGCAACCTGGAAAGGCAAATCAGCGCTACAAAGAAGTCTCGCTTCCCATCGGTCAAAAGGGACATGCTGAAAAAAGTGTCAAAACCAGAAATGCAGGACAGGCCATGGAGAAATGGGAGCCTTGCTACACTGATGGGCGGGATGTAAATTGCCAACAGCCACTCTGGAGAAGTGTACGGTGTGTCCTGAAACATCTAAAAAACACAGCTTAGAGAGCATAGGGCACTTCCACGCATAGGGGGATAAAGTGGGAAAATTGAAAATCAGCAAGACACAAGCACCCCAAAGTTTAGGGCTGCTCTGTTGACAAGGACCTCCACTTCCTTCCACCTTAAATATCCCAGGAAAGCGAAAAATGGATAAAAATGTTGTGGTCCTTATGTACAATGGAATATCACTCAGCCATGAAATCAATGTCATAAGGCTAGTAGCAGCATGATGAGTGGATTTAGGTAAGACGATTCTAAGTGAAATAAGTCACACAGAAAAGGACACTTCTCATAAGGTGTCACTTATAGAGGGAATGTAAAAACCGTTACACTTGAACTGAATTACAAAACAGAACAGAGTCACACATGCAGAAAACACACTATGGCTGCTTAACGGGAAAGGTGAGGTGGGGTGATACATAAAACA
This sequence comes from Balaenoptera physalus, assembly GCF_965194825.1. Taxonomy (NCBI): domain Eukaryota; kingdom Metazoa; phylum Chordata; class Mammalia; order Artiodactyla; family Balaenopteridae; genus Balaenoptera; species Balaenoptera physalus. Next base: position 14,972 of record NW_028125876.1, read on the forward strand.
AGAGTTTCAAATTAGCTCAGATACCGTTCCATAAACCCAATATGGAATAGACAAGACCTACTCCTTGCTCAGAGAACTGGACTCAACACGCCCGATTCACCGCACAAGAATATATCTGACTAGTAATAATCTTAAAACCTATGTATTGATATCTCTCTGTTAGTGTGTCAAGTGGGTGTAAAGCGGCCTAAACACAGCCGTGAAAAGCAGCTAAACCCCATTATAAAAATAAATTACTTTTAAAAACCCATGAAACAAAGACAGGGAAAGAGAGAGAAATTCTTACACAATTCGTTCAGGGGCTGTGATGCAACCTGGATTGACCATATCTAGACCCACAGCTGGATGAGACATAAGGGTGGACACTCTTGGGGCTGAGAGTTTTGGTGAGGTTGGGTGAGCAAACGCAGACCCTTTAAAGTAATACTGCGTGCTACCCATCGCATGGGTCCCAAATCTCCAGGTTCAAGGGCATCTTCCTACATCGAAAACATGCATGAGAAACCCAGAAGATGGTACACCGTGTGATGGGGAAAGGTTTCTAAAACGCACCTCATTTCTCACCTCCTTGTGCTCGGGTTCGCCATTCCAGCCACTTTACTAGCAATCTCCCTACTTGTAGCATCAGCACCTTTAACCTCCTGTTCCGTACAGGTTGCAATTTGTCCTGAGGATGAACGGGAAGACGGGAAACCAATGAGAGACTAGCTCTTGGTGTTGGGACAGTCACAGGTCACTCTATTTTCCCATCAGGAAGAAGAATTAACCACAGGCTCAGCCTGCCCCCCGGAACCAGAACAGGGCCTGAAGCCATCCTGCGCTTTTGCGGCCGGCCCCCAAAAAAGCGACTTGTAAAATGCAGCTTCAGGGCACTGCAATTCACAAACCTGCAGAGTTATAAATGATAACTCTCGTCCACAAATATATTGAGGGAAGGCAAAGAAGAGGATTTGAAATCAAGGCAGAATTGCAGGAAACAGATTTCAGGAGGTAGATTCGAATCGCCTTTAAAGCACATGAAAAGCGGCAAAACGTTGACAATGATGCCCTTGGCCAAAAAGGGCGTATGCGTTTTTTCCTGAATATATTCAGGAAAAAACGCATACGCCCTTTTTGGCCAACCAAGCAACCTGGAAAGGCAAATCAGCGCTACAAAGAAGTCTCGCTTCCCATCGGTCAAAAGGGACATGCTGAAAAAGGTGTCAAAACCAGAAATGCAGGACAGGCCATGGAGAAATGGGAGCCTTGCTACACTGATGGGCGGGATGTAAATTGCCAACAGCCACTCTGGAGAAGTGTACGGTGTGTCCTGAAACATCTAAAAAACACAGCTTAGAGAGCATAGGGCACTTCCACGCATGGGGGGTAAAGTGGGAAAATTGAAAATCAGCAAGACACAAGCACCCCAAAGTTTAGGGCTGCTCTGTTGACAAGGACCTCCACTTCCTTCCACCTTAAATATCCCAGGAAAGCGAAAAATGGATAAAAATGTTGTGGTCCTTATGTACAATGGAATATCACTCAGCCATGAAATCAATGTCATAAGGCTAGTAGCAGCATGATGAGTGGATTTAGGTAAGACGATTCTAAGTGAAATAAGTCACACAGAAAAGGACACTTCTCATAAGGTGTCACTTATAGAGGGAATGTAAAAACCGTTACACTTGAACTGAATTACAAAACAGAACAGAGTCACACATGCAGAAAACACACTATGGCTGCTTAACGGGAAAGGTGAGGTGGGGTGATACATAAAACAAGAGTTTCAAATTAGCTCAGATACCGTTCCATAAACCCAATATGGAATAGACAAGACCTACTCCTTGCTCAGAGAACTGGACTCAACACGCCCGATTCACCGCACAAGAATATATCTGACTAGTAATAATCTTAAAACCTATGTATTGATATCTCTCTGTTAGTGTGTCAAGTGGGTGTAAAGCGGCCTAAACACAGCCGTGAAAAGCAGCTAAACCCCATTATAAAAATAAATTACTTTTAAAAACCCATGAAACAAAGACAGGGAAAGAGAGAGAAATTCTTACACAATTCGTTCAGGGGCTGTGATGCAACCTGGATTGACCATATCTAGACCCACAGCTGGATGAGACATAAGGGTGGACACTCTTGGGGCTGAGAGTTGTGGTGAGGTTGGGTGAGCAAACGCAGACCCTTTAAAGTAATACTGCGTGCTACCCATCGCATGGGTCCCAAATCTCCAGGTTCAAGGGCATCTTCCTACATCGAAAACATGCATGAGAAACCCAGAAGATGGTACACCGTGTGATGGGGAAAGGTTTCTAAAACGCACCTCATTTCTAACCTCCTTGTGCTCGGGTTCGCCATTCCAGCCACTTTACTAGCAATCTCCCTACTTGGAGCATCAGCACCTTTAACCTCCTGTTCCGTACAGGTTGCAATTTGTCCTGAGGATGAACGGGAAGACGGGGAACCAATGAGAGACTAGCTCTTGGTGTTGGGACAGGCACAGGTCACTCTATTTTCCCATCAGGAAGAAGAATTAACCACAGGCTCAGCCTGCCCCCCGGAACCAGAACAGGGCCTGAAGCCATCCTGCGCTTTTGCGGCCGGCTCCCAAAAAAGCGACTTGTAAAATGGAGCTTCAGGGCACTGCAATTCACAAACCTGCAGAGTTATAAATGATAACTCTCGTCCACAAATATATTGAGGGAAGGCAAAGAAGAGGATTTGAAATCAAGGCAGAATTGCAGGAAACAGATTTCAGGAGGAAGATGCGAATCGCCTTTAAAGCACATGAAAAGCGGCAAAACGTTGACAATGATGCCCTTGTCCAAAAAGGGCGTATGCGTTTTTTCCTGAATATATTCAGGAGAAAACGCATACGCCCTTTTTGGCCAACCAAGCAACCTGGAAAGGCAAATCAGCGCTACAAAGAAGTCTCGCTTCCCATCGGTCAAAAGGGCCATGCTGAAAAAAGTGTCAAAACCAGAAATGCAGGACAGGCCATGGAGAAATGGGAGCCTTGCTACACTGATGGGTGGGATGTAAATTGCCAACAGCCACTCTGGAGAAGTGTACGGTGTGTCCTGAAACATCTAAAAAACACAGCTTAGAGAGCATAGGGCACTTCCACGCATGGGGGGATAAAGGGGGAAAATTGAAAATCAGCAAGACACAAGCACCCCAAAGGTTAGGGCTGCTCTGTTGACAAGGACCTCCACTTCCTTCCACCTTAAATATCCCAGGAAAGCGAAAAATGGATAAAAAAGTTGTGGTCCTTATGTACAATGGAATATCACTCAGCCATGAAATCAATGTCATAAGGCTAGTAGCAGCATGATGAGTGGATTTAGGTAAGACGATTCTAAGTGAAATAAGTCACACAGAAAAGGACACTTCTCATAAGGTGTCACTTATAGAGGGAATGTAAAAACCGTTACACTTGAACTGAATTACAAAACAGAACAGAGTCACACATGCAGAAAACACACTATGGCTGCTTAACGGGAAAGGTGAGGTGGGGTGATACATAAAACAAGAGTTTCAAATTAGCTCAGATACCGTTCCATAAACCCAATATGGAATAGACAAGACCTACTCCTTGCTCAGAGAACTGGACTCAACACGCCCGATTCACCGCACAAGAATATATCTGACTAGTAATAATCTTAAAACCTATGTATTGATATCTCTCTGTTAGTGTGTGAAGTGGGTGTAAGGCGGCATAAACACAGCCGTGAAAAGCAGCTAAACTCCATTATAAAAATAAATTACTTTTAAAAACCCATGAAACAAAGACAGGGAAAGAGAGAGAAATTCTTACACAATTCGTTCAGGGGCTGTGATGCAACCTGGATTGACCATATCTAGACCCACAGCTGGATGAGACATAAGGGTGGACACTCTTGGGGCTGAGAGGTTTGGTGAGGTTGGGTGAGCAAATGCAGACCCTGTAAAGTAATACTGCGTGCTACCCATCGCATGGGTCCCAAATCTCCAGGTTCAAGGGCATCTTCCTACATCGAAAACATGCATGAGAAACCCAGAATATGGTACACCGTGTGATGGGGAAAGGTTTCTGAAATGCACCTCATTTCTCATCTCCTTGTGCTCGTGTTCGCCATTCCAGCCACTTTACTAGCAATCTCCCTACTTGGAGCATCAGCACCTTTAACCTCCTGTTCCGTACAGGTTGCAATTTGTCCTGAGGATGAACGGGAAGACGGGGAACCAATGAGAGACTAGCTCTTGGTGTTGGGACAGGCACAGGTCACTCTATTTTCCCATCAGGAAGAAGAATTAACCACAGGCTCAGCCTGCCCCCCGGAACCAGAACAGGGCCTGAAGCCATCCTGCGCTTTTGCGGCCGGCTCCCAAAAAAGCGACTTGTAAAATGGAGCTTCAGGGCACTGCAATTCACAAACCTGCAGAGTTATAAATGATAACTCTCGTCCACAAATATATTGAAGGAAGGCAAAGAAGAGGATTTGAAATCAAGGCAGAATTGCAGGAAACAGATTTCAGGAGGTAGATTCGAATCGCCTTTAAAGCACATGAAAAGCGGCAAAACGTTGACAATGATGCCCTTGGCCAAAAAGGGCGTATGCGTTTTTTCCTGAATATATTCAGGAAAAAACGCATACGCCCTTTTTGGCCAACCAAGCAACCTGGAAAGGCAAATCAGCGCTACAAAGAAGTCTCGCTTCCCATCGGTCAAAAGGGACATGCTGAAAAAGGTGTCAAAACCAGAAATGCAGGACAGGCCATGGAGAAATGGGAGCCTTGCTACACTGATGGGCGGGATGTAAATTGCCAACAGCCACTCTGGAGAAGTGTACGGTGTGTCCTGAAACATCTAAAAAACACAGCTTAGAGAGCATAGGGCACTTCCACGCATGGGGGGATAAAGTGGGAAAATTGAAAATCAGCAAGACACAAGCACCCCAAAGTTTAGGGCTGCTCTGTTGACAAGGACCTCCACTTCCTTCCACCTTAAATATCCCAGGAAAGCGAAAAATGGATAAAAATGTTGTGGTCCTTATGTACAATGGAATATCACTCAGCCATGAAATCAATGTCATAAGGCTAGTAGCAGCATGATGAGTGGATTTAGGTAAGACGATTCTAAGTGAAATAAGTCACACAGAAAAGGACACTTCTCATAAGGTGTCACTTATAGAGGGAATGTAAAAACCGTTACACTTGAACTGAATTACAAAACAGAACAGAGTCACACATGCAGAAAACACACTATGGCTGCTTAACGGGAAAGGTGAGGTGGGGTGATACATAAAACAAGAGTTTCAAATTAGCTCAGATACCGTTCCATAAACCCAATATGGAATAGACAAGACCTACTCCTTGCTCAGAGAACTGGACTCAACACGCCCGATTCACCGCACAAGAATATATCTGACTAGTAATAATCTTAAAACCTATGTATTGATATCTCTCTGTTAGTGTGTCAAGTGGGTGTAAAGCGGCCTAAACACAGCCGTGAAAAGCAGCTAAACCCCATTATAAAAATAAATTACTTTTAAAAACCCATGAAACAAAGACAGGGAAAGAGAGAGAAATTCTTACACAATTCGTTCAGGGGCTGTGATGCAACCTGGATTGACCATATCTAGACCCACAGCTGGATGAGACATAAGGGTGGACACTCTTGGGGCTGAGAGTTGTGGTGAGGTTGGGTGAGCAAACGCAGACCCTTTAAAGTAATACTGCGTGCTACCCATCGCATGGGTCCCAAATCTCCAGGTTCAAGGGCATCTTCCTACATCGAAAACATGCATGAGAAACCCAGAAGATGGTACACCGTGTGATGGGGAAAGGTTTCTAAAACGCACCTCATTTCTAACCTCCTTGTGCTCGGGTTCGCCATTCCAGCCACTTTACTAGCAATCTCCCTACTTGGAGCATCAGCACCTTTAACCTCCTGTTCCGTACAGGTTGCAATTTGTCCTGAGGATGAACGGGAAGACGGGGAACCAATGAGAGACTAGCTCTTGGTGTTGGGACAGGCACAGGTCACTCTATTTTCCCATCAGGAAGAAGAATTAACCACAGGCTCAGCCTGCCCCCCGGAACCAGAACAGGGCCTGAAGCCATCCTGCGCTTTTGCGGCCGGCTCCCAAAAAAGCGACTTGTAAAATGGAGCTTCAGGGCACTGCAATTCACAAACCTGCAGAGTTATAAATGATAACTCTCGTCCACAAATATATTGAGGGAAGGCAAAGAAGAGGATTTGAAATCAAGGCAGAATTGCAGGAAACAGATTTCAGGAGGAAGATGCGAATCGCCTTTAAAGCACATGAAAAGCGGCAAAACGTTGACAATGATGCCCTTGTCCAAAAAGGGCGTATGCGTTTTTTCCTGAATATATTCAGGAGAAAACGCATACGCCCTTTTTGGCCAACCAAGCAACCTGGAAAGGCAAATCAGCGCTACAAAGAAGTCTCGCTTCCCATCGGTCAAAAGGGCCATGCTGAAAAAAGTGTCAAAACCAGAAATGCAGGACAGGCCATGGAGAAATGGGAGCCTTGCTACACTGATGGGTGGGATGTAAATTGCCAACAGCCACTCTGGAGAAGTGTACGGTGTGTCCTGAAACATCTAAAAAACACAGCTTAGAGAGCATAGGGCACTTCCACGCATGGGGGGATAAAGGGGGAAAATTGAAAATCAGCAAGACACAAGCACCCCAAAGGTTAGGGCTGCTCTGTTGACAAGGACCTCCACTTCCTTCCACCTTAAATATCCCAGGAAAGCGAAAAATGGATAAAAAAGTTGTGGTCCTTATGTACAATGGAATATCACTCAGCCATGAAATCAATGTCATAAGGCTAGTAGCAGCATGATGAGTGGATTTAGGTAAGACGATTCTAAGTGAAATAAGTCACACAGAAAAGGACACTTCTCATAAGGTGTCACTTATAGAGGGAATGTAAAAACCGTTACACTTGAACTGAATTACAAAACAGAACAGAGTCACACATGCAGAAAACACACTATGGCTGCTTAACGGGAAAGGTGAGGTGGGGTGATACATAAAACAAGAGTTTCAAATTAGCTCAGATACCGTTCCATAAACCCAATATGGAATAGACAAGACCTACTCCTTGCTCAGAGAACTGGACTCAACACGCCCGATTCACCGCACAAGAATATATCTGACTAGTAATAATCTTAAAACCTATGTATTGATATCTCTCTGTTAGTGTGTGAAGTGGGTGTAAGGCGGCATAAACACAGCCGTGAAAAGCAGCTAAACTCCATTATAAAAATAAATTACTTTTAAAAACCCATGAAACAAAGACAGGGAAAGAGAGAGAAATTCTTACACAATTCGTTCAGGGGCTGTGATGCAACCTGGATTGACCATATCTAGACCCACAGCTGGATGAGACATAAGGGTGGACACTCTTGGGGCTGAGAGGTTTGGTGAGGTTGGGTGAGCAAATGCAGACCCTGTAAAGTAATACTGCGTGCTACCCATCGCATGGGTCCCAAATCTCCAGGTTCAAGGGCATCTTCCTACATCGAAAACATGCATGAGAAACCCAGAATATGGTACACCGTGTGATGGGGAAAGGTTTCTGAAATGCACCTCATTTCTCATCTCCTTGTGCTCGTGTTCGCCATTCCAGCCACTTTACTAGCAATCTCCCTACTTGGAGCATCAGCACCTTTAACCTCCTGTTCCGTACAGGTTGCAATTTGTCCTGAGGATGAACGGGAAGACGGGGAACCAATGAGAGACTAGCTCTTGGTGTTGGGACAGGCACAGGTCACTCTATTTTCCCATCAGGAAGAAGAATTAACCACAGGCTCAGCCTGCCCCCCGGAACCAGAACAGGGCCTGAAGCCATCCTGCGCTTTTGCGGCCGGCTCCCAAAAAAGCGACTTGTAAAATGGAGCTTCAGGGCACTGCAATTCACAAACCTGCAGAGTTATAAATGATAACTCTCGTCCACAAATATATTGAAGGAAGGCAAAGAAGAGGATTTGAAATCAAGGCAGAATTGCAGGAAACAGATTTCAGGAGGTAGATTCGAATCGCCTTTAAAGCACATGAAAAGCGGCAAAACGTTGACAATGATGCCCTTGGCCAAAAAGGGCGTATGCGTTTTTTCCTGAATATATTCAGGAAAAAACGCATACGCCCTTTTTGGCCAACCAAGCAACCTGGAAAGGCAAATCAGCGCTACAAAGAAGTCTCGCTTCCCATCGGTCAAAAGGGACATGCTGAAAAAGGTGTCAAAACCAGAAATGCAGGACAGGCCATGGAGAAATGGGAGCCTTGCTACACTGATGGGCGGGATGTAAATTGCCAACAGCCACTCTGGAGAAGTGTACGGTGTGTCCTGAAACATCTAAAAAACACAGCTTAGAGAGCATAGGGCACTTCCACGCATGGGGGGATAAAGTGGGAAAATTGAAAATCAGCAAGACACAAGCACCCCAAAGTTTAGGGCTGCTCTGTTGACAAGGACCTCCACTTCCTTCCACCTTAAATATCCCAGGAAAGCGAAAAATGGATAAAAATGTTGTGGTCCTTATGTACAATGGAATATCACTCAGCCATGAAATCAATGTCATAAGGCTAGTAGCAGCATGATGAGTGGATTTAGGTAAGACGATTCTAAGTGAAATAAGTCACACAGAAAAGGACACTTCTCATAAGGTGTCACTTATAGAGGGAATGTAAAAACCGTTACACTTGAACTGAATTACAAAACAGAACAGAGTCACACATGCAGAAAACACACTATGGCTGCTTAACGGGAAAGGTGAGGTGGGGTGATACATAAAACAAGAGTTTCAAATTAGCTCAGATACCGTTCCATAAACCCAATATGGAATAGACAAGACCTACTCCTTGCTCAGAGAACTGGACTCAACACGCCCGATTCACCGCACAAGAATATATCTGACTAGTAATAATCTTAAAACCTATGTATTGATATCTCTCTGTTAGTGTGTCAAGTGGGTGTAAAGCGGCCTAAACACAGCCGTGAAAAGCAGCTAAACCCCATTATAAAAATAAATTACTTTTAAAAACCCATGAAACCAAGACAGGGAAAGAGAGAGAAATTCTTACACAATTCGTTCAGGGGCTGTGATGCAACCTGGATTGACCATATCTAGACCCACAGCTGGATGAGACATAAGGGTGGACACTCTTGGGGCTGAGAGTTTTGGTGAGGTTGGGTGAGCAAACGCAGACCCTTTAAAGTAATACTGCGTGCTACCCATCGCATGGGTCCCAAATCTCCAGGTTCAAGGGCATCTTCCTACATCGAAAACATGCATGAGAAACCCAGAAGATGGTACACCGTGTGATGGGGAAAGGTTTCTAAAACGCACCGCATTTCTCATCTCCTTGTGCTCGGGTTCGCCATTCCAGCCACTTTACTAGCAATCTCCCTACTTGGAGCATCAGCACCTTTAACCTCCTGTTCCGTACAGGTTGCAATTTGTCCTGAGGATGAACGGGAAGACGGGGAACCAATGAGAGACTAGCTCTTGGTGTTGGGACAGGCACAGGTCACTCAATTTTCCCATCAGGAAGAAGAATTAACCACAGGCTCAGCCTGCCCCCCGGAACCAGAACAGGGCCTGAAGCCATCCTGCGCTTTTGCGGCCGACTCCCAAAAAAGCGACTTGTAAAATGGAGCTTCAGGGCACTGCAATTCACAAACCTGCAGAGTTATAAATGATAACTCTCGTCCACAAATATATTGAGGGAAGGCAAAGAAGAGGATTTGAAATCAAGGCAGAATTGCAGGAAACAGATTTCAGGAGGTAGATTCGAATCGCCTTTAAAGCACATGAAAAGCGGCAAAACGTTGACAATGATGCCCTTGGCCAAAAAGGGCGTATGCGTTTTTTCCTGAATATATTCAGGAAAAAACGCATACGCCCTTTTTGGCCAACCAAGCAACCTGGAAAGGCAAATCAGCGCTACAAAGAAGTCTCGCTTCCCATCGGTCAAAAGGGACATGCTGAAAAAGGTGTCAAAACCAGAAATGCAGGACAGGCCATGGAGAAATGGGAGCCTTGCTACACTGATGGGCGGGATGTAAATTGCCAACAGCCACTCTGGAGAAGTGTACGGTGTGTCCTGAAACATCTAAAAAACACAGCTTAGAGAGCATAGGGCACTTCCACGCATGGGGGGATAAAGTGGGAAAATTGAAAATCAGCAAGACACAAGCACCCCAAAGTTTAGGGCTGCTCTGTTGACAAGGACCTCCACTTCCTTCCACCTTAAATATCCCAGGAAAGCGAAAAATGGATAAAAATGTTGTGGTCCTTATGTACAATGGAATATCACTCAGCCATAAAATCAATGTCATAAGGCTAGTAGCAGCATGATGAGTGGATTTAGGTAAGACGATTCTAAGTGAAATAAGTCACACAGAAAAGGACACTTCTCATAAGGTGTCACTTATAGAGGGAATGTAAAAACCGTTACACTTGAACTGAATTACAAAACAGAACAGAGTCACACATGCAGAAAACACACTATGGCTGCTTAACGGGAAAGGTGAGGTGGGGTGATACATAAAACAAGAGTTTCAAATTAGCTCAGATACCGTTCCATAAACCCAATATGGAATAGACAAGACCTACTCCTTGCTCAGAGAACTGGACTCAACACGCCCGATTCACCGCACAAGAATATATCTGACTAGTAATAATCTTAAAACCTATGTATTGATATCTCTCTGTTAGTGTGTCAAGTGGGTGTAAAGCGGCCTAAACACAGCCGTGAAAAGCAGCTAAACTCCATTATAAAAATAAATTACTTTTAAAAAACCATGAAACAAAGACAGGGAAAGAGAGAGAAATTCTTACACAATTCGTTCAGGGGCTGTGATGCAACCTGGATTGACCATATCTAGACCCACAGCTGGATGAGACATAAGGGGGGACACTCTTGGGGCTGAGAGTTTTGGTGAGGTTGGGTGAGCAAACGCAGACCCTTTAAAGTAATACTGCGTGCTACCCATCGCATGGGTCCCAAATCTCCAGGTTCAAGGGCATCTTCCTACATCGAAAACATGCATGAGAAACCCAGAAGATGGTACACCGTGTGATGGGGAAAGGTTTCTAAAACGCACCTCATTTCTCACCTCCTTGTGCTCGGGTTCGCCATTCCAGCCACTTTACTAGCAATCTCCCTACTTGGAGCATCAGCACCTTTAACCTCCTGTTCCGTACAGGTTGCAATTTGTCCTGAGGATGAACGGGAAGACGGGAAACCAATGAGAGACTAGCTCTTGGTGTTGGGATAGTCACAGGTCACTCTATTTTCCCATCAGGAAGAAGAATTAACCACAGGCTCAGCCTGCCCCCCGGAACCAGAACAGGGCCTGAAGCCATCCTGCGCTTTTGCGGCCGGCTCCCAAAAAAGCGACTTGTAAAATGCAGCTTCAGGGCACTGCAATTCACAAACCTGCAGAGTTATAAATGATAACTCTCGTCCACAAATATATTGAGGGAAGGCAAAGAAGAGGATTTGAAATCAAGGCAGAATTGCAGGAAACAGATTTCAGGAGGTAGATTCGAATCGCCTTTAAAGCACATGAAAAGCGGCAAAACGTTGACAATGATGACCTTGGCCAAAAAGGGCGTATACGTTTTTTCCTGAATATATTCAGGAAAAAACGCATACGCCCTTTTTGGCCAACCAAGCCACCTGGAAAGGCAAATCAGCGCTACAAAGAAGTCTCGCTTCCCATCGGTCAAAAGGGACATGCTGAAAAAAGTGTCAAAACCAGAAATGCAGGACAGGCCATGGAGAAATGGGAGCCTTGCTACACTGATGGGCGGGATGTAAATGGCCAACAGCCACTCTGGAGAAGTGTACGGTGTGTCCTGAAACATCTAAAAAACACAGCTTAGAGAGCATAGGGCACTTCCACACATGGGGGAATAAAGTGGGAAAATTGAAAATCAGCAAGACACAAGCACCCCAAAGTTTAGGGCTGCTCTGTTGACAAGGACCTCCACTTCATTCCACCTTAAATATCCCAGGAAAGCGAAAAATGGATAAAAAAGTTGTGGTCCTTATGTACAATGGAATATCACTCAGCCATGAAATCAATGTCATAAGGCTAGTAGCAGCATGATGAGTGGATTTAGGTAAGACGATTCTAAGTGAAATAAGTCACACAGAAAAGGACACTTCTCATAAGGTGTCACTTATAGAGGGAATGTAAAAACCGTTACACTTGAACTGAATTACAAAACAGAACAGAGTCACACATGCAGAAAACACACTATGGCTGCTTAACGGGAAAGGTGAGGTGGGGTGATACATAAAACAAGAGTTTCAAATTAGCTCAGATACCGTTCCATAAACCCAATATGGAATAGACAAGACCTACTCCTTGCTCAGAGAACTGGACTCAACACGCCCGATTCACCGCACAAGAATATATCTGACTAGTAATAATCTTAAAACCTATGTATTGATATCTCTCTGTTAGTGTGTCAAGTGTGTGTAAGGCGGCATAAACACAGCCGTGAAAAGCAGCTAAACCCCATTATAAAAATAAATTACTTTTAAAAACCCATGAAACAAAGACAGGGAAAGAGAGAGAAATTCTTACACAATTCGTTCAGGGGCTGTGATGCAACCTGGATTGACCATATCTAGACCCACAGCTGGATGAGACATAAGGGTGGACACTCTTGGGGCTGAGAGTTTTGGTGAGGTTGGGTGAGCAAACGCAGACCCTTTAAAGTAATACTGCGTGCTACCCATCGCATGGGTCCCAAATCTCCAGGTTCAAGGGCATCTTCCTACATCGAAAACATGCATGAGAAACCCAGAAGATGGTACACCGTGTGATGGGGAAAGGTTTCTAAAACGCACCTCATTTCTCACCTCCTTGTGCTCGGGTTCGCCATTCCAGCCACTTTACTAGCAATCTCCCTACTTGTAGCATCAGCACCTTTAACCTCCTGTTCCGTACAGGTTGCAATTTGTCCTGAGGATGAACGGGAAGACGGGAAACCAATGAGAGACTAGCTCTTGGTGTTGGGACAGTCACAGGTCACTCTATTTTCCCATCAGGAAGAAGAATTAACCACAGGCTCAGCCTGCCCCCCGGAACCAGAACAGGGCCTGAAGCCATCCTGCGCTTTTGCGGCCGGCCCCCAAAAAAGCGACTTGTAAAATGCAGCTTCAGGGCACTGCAATTCACAAACCTGCAGAGTTATAAATGATAACTCTCGTCCACAAATATATTGAGGGAAGGCAAAGAAGAGGATTTGAAATCAAGGCAGAATTGCAGGAAACAGATTTCAGGAGGTAGATTCGAATCGCCTTTAAAGCACATGAAAAGCGGCAAAACGTTGACAATGATGCCCTTGGCCAAAAAGGGCGTATGCGTTTTTTCCTGAATATATTCAGGAAAAAACGCATACGCCCTTTTTGGCCAACCAAGCAACCTGGAAAGGCAAATCAGCGCTACAAAGAAGTCTCGCTTCCCATCGGTCAAAAGGGACATGCTGAAAAAGGTGTCAAAACCAGAAATGCAGGACAGGCCATGGAGAAATGGGAGCCTTGCTACACTGATGGGCGGGATGTAAATTGCCAACAGCCACTCTGGAGAAGTGTACGGTGTGTCCTGAAACATCTAAAAAACACAGCTTAGAGAGCATAGGGCACTTCCACGCATGGGGGGTAAAGTGGGAAAATTGAAAATCAGCAAGACACAAGCACCCCAAAGTTTAGGGCTGCTCTGTTGACAAGGACCTCCACTTCCTTCCACCTTAAATATCCCAGGAAAGCGAAAAATGGATAAAAATGTTGTGGTCCTTATGTACAATGGAATATCACTCAGCCATGAAATCAATGTCATAAGGCTAGTAGCAGCATGATGAGTGGATTTAGGTAAGACGATTCTAAGTGAAATAAGTCACACAGAAAAGGACACTTCTCATAAGGTGTCACTTATAGAGGGAATGTAAAAACCGTTACACTTGAACTGAATTACAAAACAGAACAGAGTCACACATGCAGAAAACACACTATGGCTGCTTAACGGGAAAGGTGAGGTGGGGTGATACATAAAACAAGAGTTTCAAATTAGCTCAGATACCGTTCCATAAACCCAATATGGAATAGACAAGACCTACTCCTTGCTCAGAGAACTGGACTCAACACGCCCGATTCACCGCACAAGAATATATCTGACTAGTAATAATCTTAAAACCTATGTATTGATATCTCTCTGTTAGTGTGTCAAGTGGGTGTAAAGCGGCCTAAACACAGCCGTGAAAAGCAGCTAAACCCCATTATAAAAATAAATTACTTTTAAAAACCCATGAAACAAAGACAGGGAAAGAGAGAGAAATTCTTACACAATTCGTTCAGGGGCTGTGATGCAACCTGGATTGACCATATCTAGACCCACAGCTGGATGAGACATAAGGGTGGACACTCTTGGGGCTGAGAGTTGTGGTGAGGTTGGGTGAGCAAACGCAGACCCTTTAAAGTAATACTGCGTGCTACCCATCGCATGGGTCCCAAATCTCCAGGTTCAAGGGCATCTTCCTACATCGAAAACATGCATGAGAAACCCAGAAGATGGTACACCGTGTGATGGGGAAAGGTTTCTAAAACGCACCTCATTTCTAACCTCCTTGTGCTCGGGTTCGCCATTCCAGCCACTTTACTAGCAATCTCCCTACTTGGAGCATCAGCACCTTTAACCTCCTGTTCCGTACAGGTTGCAATTTGTCCTGAGGATGAACGGGAAGACGGGGAACCAATGAGAGACTAGCTCTTGGTGTTGGGACAGGCACAGGTCACTCTATTTTCCCATCAGGAAGAAGAATTAACCACAGGCTCAGCCTGCCCCCCGGAACCAGAACAGGGCCTGAAGCCATCCTGCGCTTTTGCGGCCGGCTCCCAAAAAAGCGACTTGTAAAATGGAGCTTCAGGGCACTGCAATTCACAAACCTGCAGAGTTATAAATGATAACTCTCGTCCACAAATATATTGAGGGAAGGCAAAGAAGAGGATTTGAAATCAAGGCAGAATTGCAGGAAACAGATTTCAGGAGGAAGATGCGAATCGCCTTTAAAGCACATGAAAAGCGGCAAAACGTTGACAATGATGCCCTTGTCCAAAAAGGGCGTATGCGTTTTTTCCTGAATATATTCAGGAGAAAACGCATACGCCCTTTTTGGCCAACCAAGCAACCTGGAAAGGCAAATCAGCGCTACAAAGAAGTCTCGCTTCCCATCGGTCAAAAGGGCCATGCTGAAAAAAGTGTCAAAACCAGAAATGCAGGACAGGCCATGGAGAAATGGGAGCCTTGCTACACTGATGGGTGGGATGTAAATTGCCAACAGCCACTCTGGAGAAGTGTACGGTGTGTCCTGAAACATCTAAAAAACACAGCTTAGAGAGCATAGGGCACTTCCACGCATGGGGGGATAAAGGGGGAAAATTGAAAATCAGCAAGACACAAGCACCCCAAAGGTTAGGGCTGCTCTGTTGACAAGGACCTCCACTTCCTTCCACCTTAAATATCCCAGGAAAGCGAAAAATGGATAAAAAAGTTGTGGTCCTTATGTACAATGGAATATCACTCAGCCATGAAATCAATGTCATAAGGCTAGTAGCAGCATGATGAGTGGATTTAGGTAAGACGATTCTAAGTGAAATAAGTCACACAGAAAAGGACACTTCTCATAAGGTGTCACTTATAGAGGGAATGTAAAAACCGTTACACTTGAACTGAATTACAAAACAGAACAGAGTCACACATGCAGAAAACACACTATGGCTGCTTAACGGGAAAGGTGAGGTGGGGTGATACATAAAACAAGAGTTTCAAATTAGCTCAGATACCGTTCCATAAACCCAATATGGAATAGACAAGACCTACTCCTTGCTCAGAGAACTGGACTCAACACGCCCGATTCACCGCACAAGAATATATCTGACTAGTAATAATCTTAAAACCTATGTATTGATATCTCTCTGTTAGTGTGTGAAGTGGGTGTAAGGCGGCATAAACACAGCCGTGAAAAGCAGCTAAACTCCATTATAAAAATAAATTACTTTTAAAAACCCATGAAACAAAGACAGGGAAAGAGAGAGAAATTCTTACACAATTCGTTCAGGGGCTGTGATGCAACCTGGATTGACCATATCTAGACCCACAGCTGGATGAGACATAAGGGTGGACACTCTTGGGGCTGAGAGGTTTGGTGAGGTTGGGTGAGCAAATGCAGACCCTGTAAAGTAATACTGCGTGCTACCCATCGCATGGGTCCCAAATCTCCAGGTTCAAGGGCATCTTCCTACATCGAAAACATGCATGAGAAACCCAGAATATGGTACACCGTGTGATGGGGAAAGGTTTCTGAAATGCACCTCATTTCTCATCTCCTTGTGCTCGTGTTCGCCATTCCAGCCACTTTACTAGCAATCTCCCTACTTGGAGCATCAGCACCTTTAACCTCCTGTTCCGTACAGGTTGCAATTTGTCCTGAGGATGAACGGGAAGACGGGGAACCAATGAGAGACTAGCTCTTGGTGTTGGGACAGGCACAGGTCACTCTATTTTCCCATCAGGAAGAAGAATTAACCACAGGCTCAGCCTGCCCCCCGGAACCAGAACAGGGCCTGAAGCCATCCTGCGCTTTTGCGGCCGGCTCCCAAAAAAGCGACTTGTAAAATGGAGCTTCAGGGCACTGCAATTCACAAACCTGCAGAGTTATAAATGATAACTCTCGTCCACAAATATATTGAAGGAAGGCAAAGAAGAGGATTTGAAATCAAGGCAGAATTGCAGGAAACAGATTTCAGGAGGTAGATTCGAATCGCCTTTAAAGCACATGAAAAGCGGCAAAACGTTGACAATGATGCCCTTGGCCAAAAAGGGCGTATGCGTTTTTTCCTGAATATATTCAGGAAAAAACGCATACGCCCTTTTTGGCCAACCAAGCAACCTGGAAAGGCAAATCAGCGCTACAAAGAAGTCTCGCTTCCCATCGGTCAAAAGGGACATGCTGAAAAAGGTGTCAAAACCAGAAATGCAGGACAGGCCATGGAGAAATGGGAGCCTTGCTACACTGATGGGCGGGATGTAAATTGCCAACAGCCACTCTGGAGAAGTGTACGGTGTGTCCTGAAACATCTAAAAAACACAGCTTAGAGAGCATAGGGCACTTCCACGCATGGGGGGATAAAGTGGGAAAATTGAAAATCAGCAAGACACAAGCACCCCAAAGTTTAGGGCTGCTCTGTTGACAAGGACCTCCACTTCCTTCCACCTTAAATATCCCAGGAAAGCGAAAAATGGATAAAAATGTTGTGGTCCTTATGTACAATGGAATATCACTCAGCCATGAAATCAATGTCATAAGGCTAGTAGCAGCATGATGAGTGGATTTAGGTAAGACGATTCTAAGTGAAATAAGTCACACAGAAAAGGACACTTCTCATAAGGTGTCACTTATAGAGGGAATGTAAAAACCGTTACACTTGAACTGAATTACAAAACAGAACAGAGTCACACATGCAGAAAACACACTATGGCTGCTTAACGGGAAAGGTGAGGTGGGGTGATACATAAAACAAGAGTTTCAAATTAGCTCAGATACCGTTCCATAAACCCAATATGGAATAGACAAGACCTACTCCTTGCTCAGAGAACTGGACTCAACACGCCCGATTCACCGCACAAGAATATATCTGACTAGTAATAATCTTAAAACCTATGTATTGATATCTCTCTGTTAGTGTGTCAAGTGGGTGTAAAGCGGCCTAAACACAGCCGTGAAAAGCAGCTAAACCCCATTATAAAAATAAATTACTTTTAAAAACCCATGAAACAAAGACAGGGAAAGAGAGAGAAATTCTTACACAATTCGTTCAGGGGCTGTGATGCAACCTGGATTGACCATATCTAGACCCACAGCTGGATGAGACATAAGGGTGGACACTCTTGGGGCTGAGAGTTGTGGTGAGGTTGGGTGAGCAAACGCAGACCCTTTAAAGTAATACTGCGTGCTACCCATCGCATGGGTCCCAAATCTCCAGGTTCAAGGGCATCTTCCTACATCGAAAACATGCATGAGAAACCCAGAAGATGGTACACCGTGTGATGGGGAAAGGTTTCTAAAACGCACCTCATTTCTAACCTCCTTGTGCTCGGGTTCGCCATTCCAGCCACTTTACTAGCAATCTCCCTACTTGGAGCATCAGCACCTTTAACCTCCTGTTCCGTACAGGTTGCAATTTGTCCTGAGGATGAACGGGAAGACGGGGAACCAATGAGAGACTAGCTCTTGGTGTTGGGACAGGCACAGGTCACTCTATTTTCCCATCAGGAAGAAGAATTAACCACAGGCTCAGCCTGCCCCCCGGAACCAGAACAGGGCCTGAAGCCATCCTGCGCTTTTGCGGCCGGCTCCCAAAAAAGCGACTTGTAAAATGGAGCTTCAGGGCACTGCAATTCACAAACCTGCAGAGTTATAAATGATAACTCTCGTCCACAAATATATTGAGGGAAGGCAAAGAAGAGGATTTGAAATCAAGGCAGAATTGCAGGAAACAGATTTCAGGAGGAAGATGCGAATCGCCTTTAAAGCACATGAAAAGCGGCAAAACGTTGACAATGATGCCCTTGTCCAAAAAGGGCGTATGCGTTTTTTCCTGAATATATTCAGGAGAAAACGCATACGCCCTTTTTGGCCAACCAAGCAACCTGGAAAGGCAAATCAGCGCTACAAAGAAGTCTCGCTTCCCATCGGTCAAAAGGGCCATGCTGAAAAAAGTGTCAAAACCAGAAATGCAGGACAGGCCATGGAGAAATGGGAGCCTTGCTACACTGATGGGTGGGATGTAAATTGCCAACAGCCACTCTGGAGAAGTGTACGGTGTGTCCTGAAACATCTAAAAAACACAGCTTAGAGAGCATAGGGCACTTCCACGCATGGGGGGATAAAGGGGGAAAATTGAAAATCAGCAAGACACAAGCACCCCAAAGGTTAGGGCTGCTCTGTTGACAAGGACCTCCACTTCCTTCCACCTTAAATATCCCAGGAAAGCGAAAAATGGATAAAAAAGTTGTGGTCCTTATGTACAATGGAATATCACTCAGCCATGAAATCAATGTCATAAGGCTAGTAGCAGCATGATGAGTGGATTTAGGTAAGACGATTCTAAGTGAAATAAGTCACACAGAAAAGGACACTTCTCATAAGGTGTCACTTATAGAGGGAATGTAAAAACCGTTACACTTGAACTGAATTACAAAACAGAACAGAGTCACACATGCAGAAAACACACTATGGCTGCTTAACGGGAAAGGTGAGGTGGGGTGATACATAAAACAAGAGTTTCAAATTAGCTCAGATACCGTTCCATAAACCCAATATGGAATAGACAAGACCTACTCCTTGCTCAGAGAACTGGACTCAACACGCCCGATTCACCGCACAAGAATATATCTGACTAGTAATAATCTTAAAACCTATGTATTGATATCTCTCTGTTAGTGTGTGAAGTGGGTGTAAGGCGGCATAAACACAGCCGTGAAAAGCAGCTAAACTCCATTATAAAAATAAATTACTTTTAAAAACCCATGAAACAAAGACAGGGAAAGAGAGAGAAATTCTTACACAATTCGTTCAGGGGCTGTGATGCAACCTGGATTGACCATATCTAGACCCACAGCTGGATGAGACATAAGGGTGGACACTCTTGGGGCTGAGAGGTTTGGTGAGGTTGGGTGAGCAAATGCAGACCCTGTAAAGTAATACTGCGTGCTACCCATCGCATGGGTCCCAAATCTCCAGGTTCAAGGGCATCTTCCTACATCGAAAACATGCATGAGAAACCCAGAATATGGTACACCGTGTGATGGGGAAAGGTTTCTGAAATGCACCTCATTTCTCATCTCCTTGTGCTCGTGTTCGCCATTCCAGCCACTTTACTAGCAATCTCCCTACTTGGAGCATCAGCACCTTTAACCTCCTGTTCCGTACAGGTTGCAATTTGTCCTGAGGATGAACGGGAAGACGGGGAACCAATGAGAGACTAGCTCTTGGTGTTGGGACAGGCACAGGTCACTCTATTTTCCCATCAGGAAGAAGAATTAACCACAGGCTCAGCCTGCCCCCCGGAACCAGAACAGGGCCTGAAGCCATCCTGCGCTTTTGCGGCCGGCTCCCAAAAAAGCGACTTGTAAAATGGAGCTTCAGGGCACTGCAATTCACAAACCTGCAGAGTTATAAATGATAACTCTCGTCCACAAATATATTGAAGGAAGGCAAAGAAGAGGATTTGAAATCAAGGCAGAATTGCAGGAAACAGATTTCAGGAGGTAGATTCGAATCGCCTTTAAAGCACATGAAAAGCGGCAAAACGTTGACAATGATGCCCTTGGCCAAAAAGGGCGTATGCGTTTTTTCCTGAATATATTCAGGAAAAAACGCATACGCCCTTTTTGGCCAACCAAGCAACCTGGAAAGGCAAATCAGCGCTACAAAGAAGTCTCGCTTCCCATCGGTCAAAAGGGACATGCTGAAAAAGGTGTCAAAACCAGAAATGCAGGACAGGCCATGGAGAAATGGGAGCCTTGCTACACTGATGGGCGGGATGTAAATTGCCAACAGCCACTCTGGAGAAGTGTACGGTGTGTCCTGAAACATCTAAAAAACACAGCTTAGAGAGCATAGGGCACTTCCACGCATGGGGGGATAAAGTGGGAAAATTGAAAATCAGCAAGACACAAGCACCCCAAAGTTTAGGGCTGCTCTGTTGACAAGGACCTCCACTTCCTTCCACCTTAAATATCCCAGGAAAGCGAAAAATGGATAAAAATGTTGTGGTCCTTATGTACAATGGAATATCACTCAGCCATGAAATCAATGTCATAAGGCTAGTAGCAGCATGATGAGTGGATTTAGGTAAGACGATTCTAAGTGAAATAAGTCACACAGAAAAGGACACTTCTCATAAGGTGTCACTTATAGAGGGAATGTAAAAACCGTTACACTTGAACTGAATTACAAAACAGAACAGAGTCACACATGCAGAAAACACACTATGGCTGCTTAACGGGAAAGGTGAGGTGGGGTGATACATAAAACAAGAGTTTCAAATTAGCTCAGATACCGTTCCATAAACCCAATATGGAATAGACAAGACCTACTCCTTGCTCAGAGAACTGGACTCAACACGCCCGATTCACCGCACAAGAATATATCTGACTAGTAATAATCTTAAAACCTATGTATTGATATCTCTCTGTTAGTGTGTCAAGTGGGTGTAAAGCGGCCTAAACACAGCCGTGAAAAGCAGCTAAACCCCATTATAAAAATAAATTACTTTTAAAAACCCATGAAACCAAGACAGGGAAAGAGAGAGAAATTCTTACACAATTCGTTCAGGGGCTGTGATGCAACCTGGATTGACCATATCTAGACCCACAGCTGGATGAGACATAAGGGTGGACACTCTTGGGGCTGAGAGTTTTGGTGAGGTTGGGTGAGCAAACGCAGACCCTTTAAAGTAATACTGCGTGCTACCCATCGCATGGGTCCCAAATCTCCAGGTTCAAGGGCATCTTCCTACATCGAAAACATGCATGAGAAACCCAGAAGATGGTACACCGTGTGATGGGGAAAGGTTTCTAAAACGCACCGCATTTCTAATCTCCTTGTGCTCGGGTTCGCCATTCCAGCCACTTTACTAGCAATCTCCCTACTTGGAGCATCAGCACCTTTAACCTCCTGTTCCGTACAGGTTGCAATTTGTCCTGAGGATGAACGGGAAGACGGGGAACCAATGAGAGACTAGCTCTTGGTGTTGGGACAGGCACAGGTCACTCAATTTTCCCATCAGGAAGAAGAATTAACCACAGGCTCAGCCTGCCCCCCGGAACCAGAACAGGGCCTGAAGCCATCCTGCGCTTTTGCGGCCGACTCCCAAAAAAGCGACTTGTAAAATGGAGCTTCAGGGCACTGCAATTCACAAACCTGCAGAGTTATAAATGATAACTCTCGTCCACAAATATATTGAGGGAAGGCAAAGAAGAGGATTTGAAATCAAGGCAGAATTGCAGGAAACAGATTTCAGGAGGTAGATTCGAATCGCCTTTAAAGCACATGAAAAGCGGCAAAACGTTGACAATGATGCCCTTGGCCAAAAAGGGCGTATGCGTTTTTTCCTGAATATATTCAGGAAAAAACGCATACGCCCTTTTTGGCCAACCAAGCAACCTGGAAAGGCAAATCAGCGCTACAAAGAAGTCTCGCTTCCCATCGGTCAAAAGGGACATGCTGAAAAAGGTGTCAAAACCAGAAATGCAGGACAGGCCATGGAGAAATGGGAGCCTTGCTACACTGATGGGCGGGATGTAAATTGCCAACAGCCACTCTGGAGAAGTGTACGGTGTGTCCTGAAACATCTAAAAAACACAGCTTAGAGAGCATAGGGCACTTCCACGCATGGGGGGATAAAGTGGGAAAATTGAAAATCAGCAAGACACAAGCACCCCAAAGTTTAGGGCTGCTCTGTTGACAAGGACCTCCACTTCCTTCCACCTTAAATATCCCAGGAAAGCGAAAAATGGATAAAAATGTTGTGGTCCTTATGTACAATGGAATATCACTCAGCCATAAAATCAATGTCATAAGGCTAGTAGCAGCATGATGAGTGGATTTAGGTAAGACGATTCTAAGTGAAATAAGTCACACAGAAAAGGACACTTCTCATAAGGTGTCACTTATAGAGGGAATGTAAAAACCGTTACACTTGAACTGAATTACAAAACAGAACAGAGTCACACATGCAGAAAACACACTATGGCTGCTTAACGGGAAAGGTGAGGTGGGGTGATACATAAAACAAGAGTTTCAAATTAGCTCAGATACCGTTCCATAAACCCAATATGGAATAGACAAGACCTACTCCTTGCTCAGAGAACTGGACTCAACACGCCCGATTCACCGCACAAGAATATATCTGACTAGTAATAATCTTAAAACCTATGTATTGATATCTCTCTGTTAGTGTGTCAAGTGGGTGTAAAGCGGCCTAAACACAGCCGTGAAAAGCAGCTAAACTCCATTATAAAAATAAATTACTTTTAAAAAACCATGAAACAAAGACAGGGAAAGAGAGAGAAATTCTTACACAATTCGTTCAGGGGCTGTGATGCAACCTGGATTGACCATATCTAGACCCACAGCTGGATGAGACATAAGGGGGGACACTCTTGGGGCTGAGAGTTTTGGTGAGGTTGGGTGAGCAAACGCAGACCCTTTAAAGTAATACTGCGTGCTACCCATCGCATGGGTCCCAAATCTCCAGGTTCAAGGGCATCTTCCTACATCGAAAACATGCATGAGAAACCCAGAAGATGGTACACCGTGTGATGGGGAAAGGTTTCTAAAACGCACCTCATTTCTCACCTCCTTGTGCTCGGGTTCGCCATTCCAGCCACTTTACTAGCAATCTCCCTACTTGGAGCATCAGCACCTTTAACCTCCTGTTCCGTACAGGTTGCAATTTGTCCTGAGGATGAACGGGAAGACGGGAAACCAATGAGAGACTAGCTCTTGGTGTTGGGATAGTCACAGGTCACTCTATTTTCCCATCAGGAAGAAGAATTAACCACAGGCTCAGCCTGCCCCCCGGAACCAGAACAGGGCCTGAAGCCATCCTGCGCTTTTGCGGCCGGCTCCCAAAAAAGCGACTTGTAAAATGCAGCTTCAGGGCACTGCAATTCACAAACCTGCAGAGTTATAAATGATAACTCTCGTCCACAAATATATTGAGGGAAGGCAAAGAAGAGGATTTGAAATCAAGGCAGAATTGCAGGAAACAGATTTCAGGAGGTAGATTCGAATCGCCTTTAAAGCACATGAAAAGCGGCAAAACGTTGACAATGATGACCTTGGCCAAAAAGGGCGTATACGTTTTTTCCTGAATATATTCAGGAAAAAACGCATACGCCCTTTTTGGCCAACCAAGCAACCTGGAAAGGCAAATCAGCGCTACAAAGAAGTCTCGCTTCCCATCGGTCAAAAGGGACATGCTGAAAAAAGTGTCAAAACCAGAAATGCAGGACAGGCCATGGAGAAATGGGAGCCTTGCTACACTGATGGGCGGGATGTAAATGGCCAACAGCCACTCTGGAGAAGTGTACGGTGTGTCCTGAAACATCTAAAAAACACAGCTTAGAGAGCATAGGGCACTTCCACACATGGGGGAATAAAGTGGGAAAATTGAAAATCAGCAAGACACAAGCACCCCAAAGTTTAGGGCTGCTCTGTTGACAAGGACCTCCACTTCATTCCACCTTAAATATCCCAGGAAAGCGAAAAATGGATAAAAAAGTTGTGGTCCTTATGTACAATGGAATATCACTCAGCCATGAAATCAATGTCATAAGGCTAGTAGCAGCATGATGAGTGGATTTAGGTAAGACGATTCTAAGTGAAATAAGTCACACAGAAAAGGACACTTCTCATAAGGTGTCACTTATAGAGGGAATGTAAAAACCGTTACACTTGAACTGAATTACAAAACAGAACAGAGTCACACATGCAGAAAACACACTATGGCTGCTTAACGGGAAAGGTGAGGTGGGGTGATACATAAAACAAGAGTTTCAAATTAGCTCAGATACCGTTCCATAAACCCAATATGGAATAGACAAGACCTACTCCTTGCTCAGAGAACTGGACTCAACACGCCCGATTCACCGCACAAGAATATATCTGACTAGTAATAATCTTAAAACCTATGTATTGATATCTCTCTGTTAGTGTGTCAAGTGTGTGTAAGGCGGCATAAACACAGCCGTGAAAAGCAGCTAAACCCCATTATAAAAATAAATTACTTTTAAAAACCCATGAAACAAAGACAGGGAAAGAGAGAGAAATTCTTACACAATTCGTTCAGGGGCTGTGATGCAACCTGCATTGACCATATCTAGACCCACAGCTGGATGAGACATAAGGGTGGACACTCTTGGGGCTGAGAGGTTTGGTGAGGTTGGGTGAGCAAATGCAGACCCTTTAAAGTAATACTGCGTGCTACCCATCGCATGGGTCCCAAATCTCCAGGTTCAAGGGCATCTTCCTACATCGAAAACATGCATGAGAAACCCAGAATATGGTACACCGTGTTATGGGGAAAGGTTTCTAAAATGCACCTCATTTCTCATCTCCTTGTGCTCGTGTTCGCCATTCCAGCCACTTTACTAGCAATCTCCCTACTTGGAGCATCAGCACCTTTAACCTCCTGTTCCGTACAGGTTGCAATTTGTCCTGAGGATGAACGGGAAGACGGGGAACCAATGAGAGACTAGCTCTTGGTGTTGGGACAGGCACAGGTCACTCTATTTTCCCATCAGGAAGAAGAATTAACCACAGGCTCAGCCTGCCCCCCGGAACCAGAACAGGGCCTGAAGCCATCCTGCGCTTTTGCGGCCGGCTCCCAAAAAAGCGACTTGTAAAATGGAGCTTCAGGGCCCTGCAATTCACAAACCTGAAGAGTTATAAATGATAACTCTCGTCCACAAATATATTGAGGGAAGGCAAAGAAGAGGATTTGAAATCAAGGCAGAATTGCAGGAAACAGATTTCAGGAGGTAGATTCGAATCGCCTTTAAAGCACATGAAAAGCGGCAAAACGTTGACAATGATGCCCTTGGCCAAAAAGGGCGTATGCGTTTTTTCCTGAATATATTCAGGAAAAAACGCATACGCCCTTTTTGGCCAACCAAGCAACCTGGAAAGGCAAATCAGCGCTACAAAGAAGTCTCGCTTCCCATCGGTCAAAAGGGACATGCTGAAAAAGGTGTCAAAACCAGAAATGCAGGACAGGCCATGGAGAAATGGGAGCCTTGCTACACTGATGGGCGGGATGTAAATTGCCAACAGCCACTCTGGAGAAGTGTACGGTGTGTCCTGAAACATCTAAAAAACACAGCTTAGAGAGCATAGGGCACTTCCACGCATGGGGGGATAAAGTGGGAAAATTGAAAATCAGCAAGACACAAGCACCCCAAAGTTTAGGGCTGCTCTGTTGACAAGGACCTCCACTTCCTTCCACCTTAAATATCCCAGGAAAGCAAAAAATGGATAAAAATGTTGTGGTCCTTATGTACAATGGAATATCACTCAGCCATGAAATCAATGTCATAAGGCTAGTAGCAGCATGATGAGTGGATTTAGGTAAGACGATTCTAAGTGAAATAAGTCACACAGAAAAGGACACTTCTCATAAGGTGTCACTTATAGAGGGAATGTAAAAACCGTTACACTTGAACTGAATTACAAAACAGAACAGAGTCACACATGCAGAAAACACACTATGGCTGCTTAACGGGAAAGGTGAGGTGGGGTGATACATAAAACAAGAGTTTCAAATTAGCTCAGATACCGTTCCATAAACCCAATATGGAATAGACAAGACCTACTCCTTGCTCAGAGAACTGGACTCAACACGCCCGATTCACCGCACAAGAATATATCTGACTAGTAATAATCTTAAAACCTATGTATTGATATCTCTCTGTTAGTGTGTCAAGTGGGTGTAAAGCGGCCTAAACACAGCCGTGAAAAGCAGCTAAACCCCATTATAAAAATAAATTACTTTTAAAAACCCATGAAACAAAGACAGGGAAAGAGAGAGAAATTCTTACACAATTCGTTCAGGGGCTGTGATGCAACCTGGATTGACCATATCTAGACCCACAGCTGGATGAGACATAAGGGTGGACACTCTTGGGGCTGAGAATTTTGGTGAGGTTGGGTGAGCAAACGCAGACCCATTAAAGTAATACTGCGTGCTTCCCATCGCATGGGTCCCAAATCTCCAGGTTCAAGGGCATCTTCCTACATCGAAAACATGCATGAGAAACCCAGAAGATGGTACACCGTGTGATGGGGAAAGGTTTCTAAAACGCACCTCATTTCTCACCTCCTTGTGCTCGGGTTCGCCATTCCAGCCACTTTACTAGCAATCTCCCTACTTGGAGCATCAGCACCTTTAACCTCCTGTTCCGTACAGGTTGCAATTTGTCCTGAGGATGAACGGGAAGACGGGAAACCAATGAGAGACTAGCTCTTGGTGTTGGGACAGTCACAGGTCACTCTATTTTCCCATCAGGAAGAAGAATTAACCACAGGCTCAGCCTGCCCCCCGGAACCAGAACAGGGTCTGAAGCCATCCTGCGCTTTTGCGGCCGGCTCCCAAAAAAGCGACTTGTAAAATGCAGCTTCAGGGCACTGCAATTCACAAACCTGCAGAGTTATAAATGATAACTCTCGTCCACAAATATATTGAGGGAAGGCAAAGAAGAGGATTTGAAATCAAGGCAGAATTGCAGGAAACAGATTTCAGGAGGTAGATTCGAATCGCCTTTAAAGCACATGAAAAGCGGCAAAACGTTGACAATGATGCCCTTGGCCAAAAAGGGCGTATACGTTTTTTCCTGAATATATTCAGGAAAAAACGCATACGCCCTTTTTGGCCAACCAAGCAACCTGGAAAGGCAAATCAGCGCTACAAAGAAGTCTCGCTTCCCATCGGTCAAAAGGGACATGCTGAAAAAAGTGTCAAAACCAGAAATGCAGGACAGGCCATGGAGAAATGGGAGCCTTGCTACACTGATGGGCGGGATGTAAATTGCCAACAGCCACTCTGGAGAAGTGTACGGTGTGTCCTGAAACATCTAAAAAACACAGCTTAGAGAGCATAGGGCACTTCCACACATGGGGGGATAAAGTGGGAAAATTGAAAATCAGCAAGACACAAGCACCCCAAAGTTTAGGGCTGCTCTGTTGACAAGGACCTCCACTTCATTCCACCTTAAATATCCCAGGAAAGCGAAAAATGGATAAAAAAGTTGTGGTCCTTATGTACAATGGAATATCACTCAGCCATGAAATCAATGTCATAAGGCTAGTAGCAGCATGATGAGTGGATTTAGGTAAGACGATTCTAAGTGAAATAAGTCACACAGAAAAGGACACTTCTCATAAGGTGTCACTTATAGAGGGAATGTAAAAACCATTACACTTGAACTGAATTACAAAACAGAACAGAGTCACACATGCAGAAAACACACTATGGCTGCTTAACGGGAAAGGTGAGGTGGGGTGATACATAAAACAAGAGTTTCAAATTAGCTCAGATACCGTTCCATAAACCCAATATGGAATAGACAAGACCTACTCCTTGCTCAGAGAACTGGACTCAACACGCCCGATTCACCGCACAAGAATATATCTGACTAGTAATAATCTTAAAACCTATGTATTGATATCTCTCTGTTAGTGTGTCAAGTGTGTGTAAGGCGGCATAAACACAGCCGTGAAAAGCAGCTAAACCCCATTATAAAAATAAATTACTTTTAAAAACCCATGAAACAAAGACAGGGAAAGAGAGAGAAATTCTTACACAATTCGTTCAGGGGCTGTGATGCAACCTGGATTGACCATATCTAGACCCACAGCTGGATGAGACATAAGGGTGGACACTCTTGGGGCTGAGAGGTTTGGTGAGGTTGGGTGAGCAAACGCAGACCCTTTAAAGTAATACTGCGTGCTACCCATCGCATGGGTCCCAAATCTCCAGGTTCAAGGGCATCTTCCTACATCGAAAACATGCATGAGAAACCCAGAAGATGGTACACCGTGTGATGGGGAAAGGTTTCTAAAATGCACCTCTTTTCTCATCTCCTTGTGCTCGGGTTCGCCATTCCAGCCACTTTACTAGCAATCTCCCTACTTGGAGCATCGGCACCTTTAACCTCCTGTTCCGTACAGGTTGCAATTTGTCCTGAGGATGAACGGGAAGACCGGGAACCAATGAGAGAGTAGCTCTTGGTGTTGGGACAGGCACAGGTCAGTCTATTTTCCCATCAGGAAGAAGAATTAACCACAGGCTCAGCCTGCCCCCCGGAACCAGAACAAGGCCTGAAGCCATCCGGCGCTTTTGCGGCCAGCTCCCGAAAAAGCGATTTGTAAAATGGAGCTTCAGGGCACTGCAATTCACAAACCTGCAGAGTTATAAATGATAACTCTCGTCCACAAATGTATTGAGGGAAGGCAAAGAAGAGGATTTGAAATCAAGGCAGAATTGCAGGAAACAGATTTCAGGAGGTAGATTCGAATCGCCTTTAAAGCACATGAAAAGCGGCAAAACGTTGACAATGATGCCCTTGGCCAAAAAGGGCGTATGCGTTTTTTCCTGAATATATTCAGGAAAAAACGCATACGCCCTTTTTGGCCAACCAAGCAACCTGGAAAGGCAAATCAGCGCTACAAAGAAGTCTCGCTTCCCATCGGTCAAAAGGGCCATGCTGAAAAAAGTGTCAAAACCAGAAATGCAGGACAGGCCATGGAGAAATGGGAGCCTTGCTACACTGATGGGCGGGATGTAAATTGCCAACAGCCACTCTGGAGAAGTGTACGGTGTGTCCTGAAACATCTAAAAAACACAGCTTAGAGAGCATAGGGCACTTCCACGCATGGGGGGATAAAGTGGGAAAATTGAAAATCAGCAAGACACAAGCACCCCAAAGTTTAGGGCTGCTCTGTTGACAAGGACCTCCACTTCATTCCACCTTAAATATCCCAGGAAAGCGAAAAATGGATAAAAAAGTTGTGGTCCTTATGTACAATGGAATATCACTCAGCCATGAAATCAATGTCATAAGGCTAGTAGCAGCATGATGAGTGGATTTAGGTAAGACGATTCTAAGTGAAATAAGTCACACAGAAAAGGACACTTCTCATAAGGTGTCACTTATAGAGGGAATGTAAAAACCGTTACACTTGAACTGAATTACAAAACAGAACAGAGTCACACATGCAGAAAACACACTATGGCTGCTTAACGGGAAAGGTGAGGTGGGGTGATACATAAAACAAGAGTTTCAAATTAGCTCAGATACCGTTCCATAAACCCAATATGGAATAGACAAGACCTACTCCTTGCTCAGAGAACTGGACTCAACACGCCCGATTCACCGCACAAGAATATATCTGACTAGTAATAATCTTAAAACCTATATATTGATATCTCTCTGTTAGTGTGTCAAGTGGGTGTAAAGCGGCCTAAACACAGCCGTGAAAAGCAGCTAAACCCCATTATAAAAATAAATTACTTTTAAAAACCCATGAAACAAAGACAGGGAAAGAGAGAGAAATTCTTACACAATTCGTTCAGGGGCTGTGATGCAACCTGGATTGACCATATCTAGACCCACAGCTGGATGAGACATAAGGGTGGACACTCTTGGGGCTGAGAGGTTCGGTGAGGTTGGGTGAGCAAACGCAGACCCTTTAAAGTAATACTGCGTGCTACCCATCGCATGGGTCCCAAATCTCCTGGTTCAAGGGCATCTTCCTACATCGAAAACATGCATGAGAAACCCAGAAGATGGTACACCGTGTGATGGGGAAAGGTTTCTAAAATGCACCTCATTTCTCATCTCCTTGTGCTCGGGTTCGCCATTCCAGCCACTTTACTAGCAATCTCCCTACTTGGAGCATCAGCACCTTTAACCTCCTGTTCCGTACAGGTTGCAATTTGTCCTGAGGATGAACCGGAAGACGGGGAACCAATGAGAGACTAGCTCTTGGTGTTGGGACAGGCACAGGTCACTCTATTTTCCCATCAGGAAGAAGAATTAACCACAGGCTCAGCCTGCCCCCCGGAACCAGAACAGGGCCTGAAGCCATCCTGCGCTTTTGCGGCCGGCTCCCAAAAAAGCGACTTGTAAAATGGAGCTTCAGGGCACTGCAATTCACAAACCTGCAGAGTTATAAATGATAACTCTCGTCCACAAATATATTGAGGGAAGGCAAAGAAGAGGATTTGAAATCAAGGCAGAATTGCAGGAAACAGATTTCAGGAGGTAGATTCGAATCGCCTTTAAAGCACATGAAAAGCGGCAAAACGTTGACAATGATGCCCTTGGCCAAAAAGGGCGTATGCGTTTTTTCCTGAATATATTCAGGAAAAAACGCATACGCCCTTTTTGGCCAACCAAGCAACCTGGAAAGGCAAATCAGCGCTACAAAGAAGTCTCGCTTCCCATCGGTCAAAAGGGACATGCTGAAAAAGTTGTCAAAACCAGAAATGCAGGAAAGGCCATGGAGAAATGGGAGCCTTGCTACACTGATGGGCGGGATGTAAATTGCCAACAGCCACTCTGGAGAAGTGTACGGTGTGTCCTGAAACATCTAAAAAACACAGCTTAGAGAGCATAGGGCACTTCCACGCATGGGGGGATAAAGTGGGAAAATTAAAAATCAGCAAGACACAAGCACCCCAAAGTTTAGGGCTGCTCTGTTGACAAGGACCTCCACTTCCTTCCACCTTAAATATCCCAGGAAAGCGAAAAATGGATAAAAAAGTTGTGGTCCTTATGTACAATGGAATATCACTCAGCCATGAAATCAATGTCATAAGGCTAGTAGCAGCATGATGAGTGGATTTAGGTAAGACGATTCTAAGTGAAATAAGTCACACAGAAAAGGACACTTCTCCTAAGGTGTCACTTATAGAGGGAATGTAAAAACCGTTACACTTGAACTGAATTACAAAACAGAACAGAGTCACACATGCAGAAAACACACTATGGCTGCTTAACGGGAAAGGTGAGGTGGGGTGATACATAAAACAAGAGTTTCAAATTAGCTCAGATACCGTTCCATAAACCCAATATGGAATAGACAAGACCTACTCCTTGCTCAGAGAACTGGACTCAACACGCCCGATTCACCGCACAAGAATATATCTGACTAGTAATAATCTTAAAACCTATGTATTGATATCTCTCTGTTAGTGTGTCAAGTGGGTGTAAAGCGGCCTAAACACAGCCGTGAAAAGCAGCTAAACCCCATTATAAAAATAAATTACTTTTAAAAACCCATGAAACAAAGACAGGGAAAGAGAGAGAAATTCTTACACAATTCGTTCAGGGGCTGTGATGCAACCTGGATTGACCATATCTAGACCCACAGCTGGATGAGACATAAGGGTGG
Source organism: Balaenoptera physalus (assembly GCF_965194825.1). Taxonomy (NCBI): domain Eukaryota; kingdom Metazoa; phylum Chordata; class Mammalia; order Artiodactyla; family Balaenopteridae; genus Balaenoptera; species Balaenoptera physalus. The sequence continues at coordinate 47,012 of NW_028125876.1, forward strand.
ACACTCTTGGGGCTGAGAGGTTTGGTGAGGTTGGGTGAGCAAACGCAGACCCTTTAAAGTAATACTGCGTGCTACCCATCGCATGGGTCCCAAATCTCCAGGTTCAAGGGCATCTTCCTACATCGAAAACATGCATGAGAAACCCAGAAGATGGTACACCGTGTGATGGGGAAAGGTTTCTAAAACGCACCTCATTTCTCACCTCCTTGTGCTCGTGTTCGCCATTCCAGCCACTTTACTAGCAATCTCCCTACTTGGAGCATCAGCACCTTTAACCTCCTGTTCCGTACAGGTTGCAATTTGTCCTGAGGATGAACGGGAAGACGGGAAACCAATGAGAGACTAGCTCTTGGTGTTGGGACAGGCACAGGTCACTCTATTTTCCCATCAGGAAGAAGAATTAACCACAGGCTCAGCCTGCCCCCCGGAACCAGAACAGGGCCTGAAGCCATCCTGCGCTTTTGCGGCCGGCTCCCAAAAAACCGACTTGTAAAATGGAGCTTCAGGGCACTGCAATTCACAAACCTGCAGAGTTATAAATGATAACTCTCGTCCACAAATATATTGAGGGAAGGCAAAGAAGAGGATTTGAAATCAAGGCAGAATTGCAGGAAACAGATTTCAGGAGGTAGATTCGAATCGCCTTTAAAGCACATGAAAAGCGGCAAAACGTTGACAATGATGCCCTTGGCCAAAAAGGGCGTATGCGTTTTTTCCTGAATATATTCAGGAAAAAACGCATACGCCCTTTTTGGCCAACCAAGCAACCTGGAAAGGCAAATCAGCGCTACAAAGAAGTCTCGCTTCCCATCGGTCAAAAGGGACATGCTGAAAAAGGTGTCAAAACCAGAAATGCAGGACAGGCCATGGAGAAATGGGAGCCTTGCTACACTGATGGGCGGGATGTAAATTGCCAACAGCCACTCTGGAGAAGTGTACGGTGTGTCCTGAAACATCTAAAAAACACAGCTTAGAGAGCATAGGGCACTTCCACGCATGGGGGGATAAAGTGGGAAAATTGAAAATCAGCAAGACACAAGCACCCCAAAGTTTAGGGCTGCTCTGTTGACAAGGACCTCCACTTCCTTCCACCTTAAATATCCCAGGAAAGCGAAAAATGGATAAAAATGTTGTGGTCCTTATGTACAATGGAATATCACTCAGCCATGAAATCAATGTCATAAGGCTAGTAGCAGCATGATGAGTGGATTTAGGTAAGACGATTCTAAGTGAAATAAGTCACACAGAAAAGGACACTTCTCATAAGGTGTCACTTATAGAGGGAATGTAAAAACCGTTACACTTGAACTGAATTACAAAACAGAACAGAGTCACACATGCAGAAAACACACTATGGCTGCTTAACGGGAAAGGTGAGGTGGGGTGATACATAAAACAAGAGTTTCAAATTAGCTCAGATACCGTTCCATAAACCCAATATGGAATAGACAAGACCTACTCCTTGCTCAGAGAACTGGACTCAACACGCCCGATTCACCGCACAAGAATATATCTGACTAGTAATAATCTTAAAACCTATGTATTGATATCTCTCTGTTAGTGTGTCAAGTGGGTGTAAAGCGGCCTAAACACAGCCGTGAAAAGCAGCTAAACCCCATTATAAAAATAAATTACTTTTAAAAACCCATGAAACAAAGACAGGGAAAGAGAGAGAAATTCTTACACAATTCGTTCAGGGGCTGTGATGCAACCTGGATTGACCATATCTAGACCCACAGCTGGATGAGACATAAGGGTGGACACTCTTGGGGCTGAGAGGTTTGGTGAGGTTGGGTGAGCAAACGCAGACCCTTTAAAGTAATACTGCGTGCTACCCATCGCATGGGTCCCAAATCTCCAGGTTCAAGGGCATCTTCCTACATCGAAAACATGCATGAGAAACCCAGAAGATGGTACACCGTGTGATGGGGAAAGGTTTCTAAAACGCACCTCATTTCTCACCTCCTTGTGCTCGTGTTCGCCATTCCAGCCACTTTACTAGCAATCTCCCTACTTGGAGCATCAGCACCTTTAACCTCCTGTTCCGTACAGGTTGCAATTTGTCCTGAGGATGAACGGGAAGACGGGAAACCAATGAGAGACTAGCTCTTGGTGTTGGGACAGTCACAGGTCACTCTATTTTCCCATCAGGAAGAAGAATTAACCACAAGCTCAGCCTGCCCCCCGGAACCAGAACAGGGCCTGAAGCCATCCTGCGCTTTTGCGGCCGGCTCCCAAAAAAGCGACTTGTAAAATGCAGCTTCAGGGCACTGCAATTCACAAACCTGCAGAGTTATAAATGATAACTCTCGTCCACAAATATATTGAGGGAAGGCAAAGAAGAGGATTTGAAATCAAGGCAGAATTGCAGGAAACAGATTTCAGGAGGTAGATTCGAATCGCCTTTAAAGCACATGAAAAGCGGCAAAACGCTGACAATGATGACCTTGGCCAAAAAGGGCGTATAAGTTTTTTCCTGAATATATTCAGGAAAAAACGCATACGCCCTTTTTGACCAACCAAGCAACCTGGAAAGGCAAATCAGCGCTACAAAGAAGTCTCGCTTCCCATCGGTCAAAAGGGACATGATGAAAAAAGTGTCAAAACCAGAAATGCAGGACAGGCCATGGAGAAATGGGAGCCTTGCTACACTGATGGGCGGGATGTAAATTGCCAACAGCCACTCTGGAGAAGTGTACGGTGTGTCCTGAAACATCTAAAAAACACAGCTTAGAGAGCATAGGGCACTTCCACACATGGGGGGATAAAGTGGGAAAATTGAAAATCAGCAAGACACAAGCACCCCAAAGTTTAGGGCTGCTCTGTTGACAAGGACCTCCACTTCATTCCACCTTAAATATCCCAGGAAAGCGAAAAATGGATAAAAAAGTTGTGGTCCTTATGTACAATGGAATATCACTCAGCCATGAAATCAATGTCATAAGGCTAGTAGCAGCATGATGAGTGGATTTAGGTAAGACGATTCTAAGTGAAATAAGTCACACAGAAAAGGACACTTCTCATAAGGTGTCACTTATAGAGGGAATGTAAAAACCGTTACACTTGAACTGAATTACAAAACAGAACAGAGTCACACATGCAGAAAACACACTATGGCTGCTTAACGGGAAAGGTGAGGTGGGGTGATACATAAAACAAGAGTTTCAAATTAGCTCCGATACCGTTCCATAAACCCAATATGGAATAGACAAGACCTACTCCTTGCTCAGAGAACTGGACTCAACACGCCCGATTCACCGCACAAGAATATATCTGACTAGTAATAATCTTAAAACCTATGTATTGATATCTCTCTGTTAGTGTGTCAAGTGTGTGTAAGGCGGCATAAACACAGCCGTGAAAAGCAGCTAAACCCCATTATAAAAATAAATTACTTTTAAAAACCCATGAAACAAAGACAGGGAAAGAGAGAGAAATTCTTACACAATTCGTTCAGGGGCTGTGATGCAACCTGCATTGACCATATCTAGACCCACAGCTGGATGAGACATAAGGGTGGACACTCTTGGGGCTGAGAGGTTTGGTGAGGTTGGGTGAGCAAACGCAGACCCTTTAAAGTAATACTGCGTGCTACCCATCGCATGGGTCCCAAATCTCCAGGTTCAAGGGCATCTTCCTACATCGAAAACATGCATGAGAAACCCAGAAGATGGTACACCGTGTGATGGGGAAAGGTTTCTAAAATGCACCTCATTTCTCATCTCCTTGTGCTCGTGTTCGCCATTCCAGCCACTTTACTAGCAATCTCCCTACTTGGAGCATCAGCACCTTTAACCTCCTGTTCCGTACAGGTTGCAATTTGTCCTGAGGATGAACGGGAAGACGGGGAACCAATGAGAGACTAGCTCTTGGTGTTGGGACAGGCACAGGTCACTCTATTTTCCCATCAGGAAGAAGAATTAACCACAGGCTCAGCCTGCCCCCCGGAACCAGAACAGGGCCTGAAGCCATCCTGCGCTTTTGCGGCCGGCTCCCAAAAAAGCGACTTGTAAAATGGAGCTTCAGGGCACTGCAATTCACAAACCTGCAGAGTTATAAATGATAACTCTCGTCCACAAATATATTGAGGGAAGGCAAAGAAGAGGATTTGAAATCAAGGCAGAATTGCAGGAAACAGATTTCAGGAGGTAGATTCGAATCGCCTTTAAAGCACATGAAAAGCGGCAAAACGTTGACAATGATGCCCTTGGCCAAAAAGGGCGTATGCGTTTTTTCCTGAATATATTCAGGAAAAAACGCATACGCCCTTTTTGGCCAACCAAGCAACCTGGAAAGGCAAATCAGCGCTACAAAGAAGTCTCGCTTCCCATCGGTCAAAAGGGACATGCTGAAAAAGGTGTCAAAACCAGAAATGCAGGACAGGCCATGGAGAAATGGGAGCCTTGCTACACTGATGGGCGGGATGTAAATTGCCAACAGCCACTCTGGAGAAGTGTACGGTGTGTCCTGAAACATCTAAAAAACACAGCTTAGAGAGCATAGGGCACTTCCACGCATGGGGGGATAAAGTGGGAAAATTGAAAATCAGCAAGACACAAGCACCCCAAAGTTTAGGGCTGCTCTGTTGACAAGGACCTCCACTTCCTTCCACCTTAAATATCCCAGGAAAGCGAAAAATGGATAAAAAAGTTGTGGTCCTTATGTACAATGGAATATCACTCAGCCATGAAATCAATGTCATAAGGCTAGTAGCAGCATGATGAGTGGATTTAGGTAAGACGATTCTAAGTGAAATAAGTCACACAGAAAAGGACACTTCTCATAAGGTGTCACTTATAGAGGGAATGTAAAAACCGTTACACTTGAACTGAATTACAAAACAGAACAGAGTCACACATGCAGAAAACACACTATGGCTGCTTAACGGGAAAGGTGAGGTGGGGTGATACATAAAACAAGAGTTTCAAATTAGCTCAGATACCGTTCCATAAACCCAATATGGAATAGACAAGACCTACTCCTTGCTCAGAGAACTGGACTCAACACGCCCGATTCACCGCACAAGAATATATCTGACTAGTAATAATCTTAAAACCTATGTATTGATATCTCTCTGTTAGTGTGTCAAGTGGGTGTAAAGCGGCCTAAACACAGCCGTGAAAAGCAGCTAAACCCCATTATAAAAATAAATTACTTTTAAAAACCCATGAAACAAAGACAGGGAAAGAGAGAGAAATTCTTACACAATTCGTTCAGGGGCTGTGATGCAACCTGGATTGACCATATCTAGACCCACAGCTGGATGAGACATAAGGGTGGACACTCTTGGGGCTGAGAGTTTTGGTGAGGTTGGGTGAGCAAACGCAGACCCTTTAAAGTAATACTGCGTGCTACCCATCGCATGGGTCCCAAATCTCCAGGTTCAAGGGCATCTTCCTACATCGAAAACATGCATGAGAAACCCAGAAGATGGTACACCGTGTGATGGGGAAAGGTTTCTAAAACGCACCTCATTTCTCACCTCCTTGTGCTCGGGTTCGCCATTCCAGCCACTTTACTAGCAATCTCCCTACTTGGAGCATCAGCACCTTTAACCTCCTGTTCCGTACAGGTTGCAATTTGTCCTGAGGATGAACGGGAAGACGGGAAACCAATGAGAGACTAGCTATTGGTGTTGGGACAGTCACAGGTCACTCTATTTTCCCATCAGGAAGAAGAATTAACCACAGGCTCAGCCTGCCCCCCGGAACCAGAACAGGGCCTGAAGCCATCCTGCGCTTTTGCGGCCGGCTCCCAAAAAAGCGACTTGTAAAATGCAGCTTCAGGGCACTGCAATTCACAAACCTGCAGAGTTATAAATGATAACTCTCGTCCACAAATATATTGAGGGAAGGCAAAGAAGAGGATTTGAAATCAAGGCAGAATTGCAGGAAACAGATTTCAGGAGGTAGATTCGAATCGCCTTTAAAGCACATGAAAAGCGGCAAAACGTTGACAATGATGCCCTTGGCCAAAAAGGGCGTATGCGTTTTTTCCTGAATATATTCAGGAAAAAACGCATACGCCCTTTTTGGCCAACCAAGCAACCTGGAAAGGCAAATCAGCGCTACAAAGAAGTCTCGCTTCCCATCGGTCAAAAGGGACATGCTGAAAAAAGTGTCAAAACCAGAAATGCAGGACAGGCCATGGAGAAATGGGAGCCTTGCTACACTGATGGGCGGGATGTAAATTGCCAACAGCCACTCTGGAGAAGTGTACGGTGTGTCCTGAAACATCTAAAAAACACAGCTTAGAGAGCATAGGGCACTTCCACACATGGGGGGATAAAGTGGGAAAATTGAAAATCAGCAAGACACAAGCACCCCAAAGTTTAGGGCTGCTCTGTTGACAAGGACCTCCACTTCATTCCACCTTAAATATCCCAGGAAAGCGAAAAATGGATAAAAAAGTTGTGGTCCTTATGTACAATGGAATATCACTCAGCCATGAAATCAATGTCATAAGGCTAGTAGCAGCATGATGAGTGGATTTAGGTAAGACGATTCTAAGTGAAATAAGTCACACAGAAAAGGACACTTCTCATAAGGTGTCACTTATAGAGGGAATGTAAAAACCGTTACACTTGAACTGAATTACAAAACAGAACAGAGTCACACATGCAGAAAACACACTATGGCTGCTTAACGGGAAAGGTGAGGTGGGGTGATACATAAAACAAGAGTTTCAAATTAGCTCAGATACCGTTCCATAAACCCAATATGGAATAGACAAGACCTACTCCTTGCTCAGAGAACTGGACTCAACACGCCCGATTCACCGCACAAGAATATATCTGACTAGTAATAATCTTAAAACCTATGTATTGATATCTCTCTGTTAGTGTGTCAAGTGTGTGTAAGGCGGCATAAACACAGCCGTGAAAAGCAGCTAAACCCCATTATAAAAATAAATTACTTTTAAAAACCCATGAAACAAAGACAGGGAAAGAGAGAGAAATTCTTACACAATTCGTTCAGGGGCTGTGATGCAACCTGCATTGACCATATCTAGACCCACAGCTGGATGAGACATAAGGGTGGACACTCTTGGGGCTGAGAGGTTTGGTGAGGTTGGGTGAGCAAACGCAGACCCTTTAAAGTAATACTGCGTGCTACCCATCGCATGGGTCCCAAATCTCCAGGTTCAAGGGCATCTTCCTACATCGAAAACATGCATGAGAAACCCAGAAGATGGTACACCGTGTGATGGGGAAAGGTTTCTAAAACGCACCGCATTTCTCATCTCCTTGTGCTCGGGTTCGCCATTCCAGCCACTTTACTAGCAATCTCCCTACTTGGAGCATCAGCACCTTTAACCTCCTGTTCCGTACATGTTGCAATTTGTCCTGAGGATGAACGGGAAGACGGGGAACCAATGAGAGACTAGCTCTTGGTGTTGGGACAGGCACAGGTCACTCAATTTTCCCATCAGGAAGAAGAATTAACCACAGGCTCAGCCTGCCCCCCGGAACCAGAACAGGGCCTGAAGCCATCCTGCGCTTTTGCGGCCGACTCCCAAAAAAGCGACTTGTAAAATGGAGCTTCAGGGCACTGCAATTCACAAACCTGCAGAATTATAAATGATAACTCTCGTCCACAAATATATTGAGGGAAGGCAAAGAAGAGGATTTGAAATCAAGGCAGAATTGCAGGAAACAGATTTCAGGAGGTAGATTCGAATCGCCTTTAAAGCACATGAAAAGCGGCAAAACGTTGACAATGATGCCCTTGGCCAAAAAGGGCGTATGCGTTTTTTCCTGAATATATTCAGGAAAAAACGCATACGCCCTTTTTGGCCAACCAAGCAACCTGGAAAGGCAAATCAGCGCTACAAAGAAGTCTCGCTTCCCATCGGTCAAAAGGGACATGCTGAAAAAGGTGTCAAAACCAGAAATGCAGGACAGGCCATGGAGAAATGGGAGCCTCGCTACACTGATGGGCGGGATGTAAATTGCCAACAGCCACTCTGGAGAAGTGTACGGTGTGTCCTGAAACATCTAAAAAACACAGCTTAGAGAGCATAGGGCACTTCCACGCATGGGGGGATAAAGTGGGAAAATTGAAAATCAGCAAGACACAAGCACCCCAAAGTTTAGGGCTGCTCTGTTGACAAGGACCTCCACTTCCTTCCACCTTAAATATCCCAGGAAAGCGAAAAATGGATAAAAATGTTGTGGTCCTTATGTACAATGGAATATCACTCAGCCATGAAATCAATGTCATAAGGCTAGTAGCAGCATGATGAGTGGATTTAGGTAAGACGATTCTAAGTGAAATAAGTCACACAGAAAAGGACACTTCTCATAAGGTGTCACTTATAGAGGGAATGTAAAAACCGTTACACTTGAACTGAATTACAAAACAGAACAGAGTCACACATGCAGAAAACACACTATGGCTGCTTAACGGGAAAGGTGAGGTGGGGTGATACATAAAACAAGAGTTTCAAATTAGCTCAGATACCGTTCCATAAACCCAATATGGAATAGACAAGACCTACTCCTTGCTCAGAGAACTGGACTCAACACGCCCGATTCACCGCACAAGAATATATCTGACTAGTAATAATCTTAAAACCTATGTATTGATATCTCTCTGTTAGTGTGTCAAGTGGGTGTAAAGCGGCCTAAACACAGCCGTGAAAAGCAGCTAAACCCCATTATAAAAATAAATTACTTTTAAAAACCCATGAAACAAAGACAGGGAAAGAGAGAGAAATTCTTACACAATTCGTTCAGGGGCTGTGATGCAACCTGCATTGACCATATCTAGACCCACAGCTGGATGAGACATAAGGGTGGACACTCTTGGGGCTGAGAGTTTTGGTGAGGTTGGGTGAGCAAACGCAGACCCTTTAAAGTAATACTGCGTGCTACCCATCGCATGGGTCCCAAATCTCCAGGTTCAAGGGCATCTTCCTACATCGAAAACATGCATGAGAAACCCAGAAGATGGTACACCGTGTGATGGGGAAAGGTTTCTAAAACGCACCTCTTTTCTCACCTCCTTGTGCTCGGGTTCGCCATTCCAGCCACTTTACTAGCAATCTCCCTACTTGGAGCATCAGCACCTTTAACCTCCTGTTCCGTACAGGTTGCAATTTGTCCTGAGGATGAACGGGAAGACGGGAAACCAATGAGAGACTAGCTCTTGGTGTTGGGACAGTCACAGGTCACTCTATTTTCCCATCAGGAAGAAGAATTAACCACAGGCTCAGCCTGCCCCCCGGAACCAGAACAGGGCCTGAAGCCATCCTGCGCTTTTGCGGCCGGCTCCCAAAAAAGCGACTTGTAAAATGCAGCTTCAGGGCACTGCAATTCACAAACCTGCAGAGTTATAAATGATAACTCTCGTCCACAAATATATTGAGGGAAGGCAAAGAAGAGGATTTGAAATCAAGGCAGAATTGCAGGAAACAGATTTCAGGAGGTAGATTCGAATCGCCTTTAAAGCACATGAAAAGCGGCAAAACGTTGACAATGATGCCCTTGGCCAAAAAGGGCGTATACGTTTTTTCCTGAATATATTCAGGAAAAAACGCATACGCCCTTTTTGGCCAACCAAGCAACCTGGAAAGGCAAATCAGCGCTACAAAGAAGTCTCGCTTCCCATCGGTCAAAAGGGACATGCTGAAAAAAGTGTCAAAACCAGAAATGCAGGACAGGCCATGGAGAAATGGGAGCCTTGCTACACTGATGGGCGGGATGTAAATTGCCAACAGCCACTCTGGAGAAGTGTACGGTGTGTCCTGAAACATCTAAAAAACACAGCTTAGAGAGCATAGGGCACTTCCACACATGGGGGGATAAAGTGGGAAAATTGAAAATCAGCAAGACACAAGCACCCCAAAGTTTAGGGCTGCTCTGTTGACAAGGACCTCCACTTCATTCCACCTTAAATATCCCAGGAAAGCGAAAAATGGATAAAAAAGTTGTGGTCCTTATGTACAATGGAATATCACTCAGCCATGAAATCAATGTCATAAGGCTAGTAGCAGCATGATGAGTGGATTTAGGTAAGACGATTCTAAGTGAAATAAGTCACACAGAAAAGGACACTTCTCATAAGGTGTCACTTATAGAGGGAATGTAAAAACCGTTACACTTGAACTGAATTACAAAACAGAACAGAGTCACACATGCAGAAAACACACTATGGCTGCTTAACGGGAAAGGTGAGGTGGGGTGATACATAAAACAAGAGTTTCAAATTAGCTCAGATACCGTTCCATAAACCCAATATGGAATAGACAAGACCTACTCCTTGCTCAGAGAACTGGACTCAACACGCCCGATTCACCGCACAAGAATATATCTGACTAGTAATAATCTTAAAACCTATGTATTGATATCTCTCTGTTAGTGTGTCAAGTGTGTGTAAGGCGGCATAAACACAGCCGTGAAAAGCAGCTAAACCCCATTATAAAAATAAATTACTTTTAAAAACCCATGAAACAAAGACAGGGAAAGAGAGAGAAATTCTTACACAATTCGTTCAGGGGCTGTGATGCAACCTGCATTGACCATATCTAGACCCACAGCTGGATGAGACATAAGGGTGGACACTCTTGGGGCTGAGAGGTTTGGTGAGGTTGGGTGAGCAAACGCAGACCCTTTAAAGTAATACTGCGTGCTACCCATCGCATGGGTCCCAAATCTCCAGGTTCAAGGGCATCTTCCTACATCGAAAACATGCATGAGAAACCCAGAAGATGGTACACCGTGTGATGGGGAAAGGTTTCTAAAACGCACCGCATTTCTCATCTCCTTGTGCTCGGGTTCGCCATTCCAGCCACTTTACTAGCAATCTCCCTACTTGGAGCATCAGCACCTTTAACCTCCTGTTCCGTACAGGTTGCAATTTGTCCTGAGGATGAACGGGAAGACGGGGAACCAATGAGAGACTAGCTCTTGGTGTTGGGACAGGCACAGGTCACTCAATTTTCCCATCAGGAAGAAGAATTAACCACAGGCTCAGCCTGCCCCCCGGAACCAGAACAGGGCCTGAAGCCATCCTGCGCTTTTGCGGCCGACTCCCAAAAAAGCGACTTGTAAAATGGAGCTTCAGGGCACTGCAATTCACAAACCTGCAGAATTATAAATGATAACTCTCGTCCACAAATATATTGAGGGAAGGCAAAGAAGAGGATTTGAAATCAAGGCAGAATTGCAGGAAACAGATTTCAGGAGGTAGATTCGAATCGCCTTTAAAGCACATGAAAAGCGGCAAAACGTTGACAATGATGCCCTTGGCCAAAAAGGGCGTATGCGTTTTTTCCTGAATATATTCAGGAAAAAACGCATACGCCCTTTTTGGCCAACCAAGCAACCTGGAAAGGCAAATCAGCGCTACAAAGAAGTCTCGCTTCCCATCGGTCAAAAGGGACATGCTGAAAAAGGTGTCAAAACCAGAAATGCAGGACAGGCCATGGAGAAATGGGAGCCTTGCTACACTGATGGGCGGGATGTAAATTGCCAACAGCCACTCTGGAGAAGTGTACGGTGTGTCCTGAAACATCTAAAAAACACAGCTTAGAGAGCATAGGGCACTTCCACGCATGGGGGGATAAAGTGGGAAAATTGAAAATCAGCAAGACACAAGCACCCCAAAGTTTAGGGCTGCTCTGTTGCCAAGGACCTCCACTTCCTTCCACCTTAAATATCCCAGGAAAGCGAAAAATGGATAAAAATGTTGTGGTCCTTATGTACAATGGAATATCACTCAGCCATGAAATCAATGTCATAAGGCTAGTAGCAGCATGATGAGTGGATTTAGGTAAGACGATTCTAAGTGAAATAAGTCACACAGAAAAGGACACTTCTCATAAGGTGTCACTTATAGAGGGAATGTAAAAACCGTTACACTTGAACTGAATTACAAAACAGAACAGAGTCACACATGCAGAAAACACACTATGGCTGCTTAACGGGAAAGGTGAGGTGGGGTGATACATAAAACAAGAGTTTCAAATTAGCTCAGATACCGTTCCATAAACCCAATATGGAATAGACAAGACCTACTCCTTGCTCAGAGAACTGGACTCAACACGCCCGATTCACCGCACAAGAATATATCTGACTAGTAATAATCTTAAAACCTATGTATTGATATCTCTCTGTTAGTGTGTCAAGTGGGTGTAAAGCGGCCTAAACACAGCCGTGAAAAGCAGCTAAACCCCATTATAAAAATAAATTACTTTTAAAAACCCATGAAACAAAGACAGGGAAAGAGAGAGAAATTCTTACACAATTCGTTCAGGGGCTGTGATGCAACCTGGATTGACCATATCTAGACCCACAGCTGGATGAGACATAAGGGTGGACACTCTTGGGGCTGAGAGTTTTGGTGAGGTTGGGTGAGCAAACGCAGACCCTTTAAAGTAATACTGCGTGCTACCCATCGCATGGGTCCCAAATCTCCAGGTTCAAGGGCATCTTCCTACATCGAAAACATGCATGAGAAACCCAGAAGATGGTACACCGTGTGATGGGGAAAGGTTTCTAAAACGCACCTCTTTTCTCACCTCCTTGTGCTCGGGTTCGCCATTCCAGCCACTTTACTAGCAATCTCACTACTTGGAGCATCAGCACCTTTAACCTCCTGTTCCGTACAGGTTGCAATTTGTCCTGAGGATGAACGGGAAGACGGGAAACCAATGAGAGACTAGCTCTTGGTGTTGGGACAGTCACAGGTCACTCTATTTTCCCATCAGGAAGAAGAATTAACCACAGGCTCAGCCTGCCCCCCGAAACCAGAACAGGGCCTGAAGCCATCCTGCGCTTTTGCGGCCGGCTCCCAAAAAAGCGACTTGTAAAATGCAGCTTCAGGGCACTGCAATTCACAAACCTGCAGAGTTATAAATGATAACTCTCGTCCACAAATATATTGAGGGAAGGCAAAGAAGAGGATTTGAAATCAAGGCAGAATTGCAGGAAACAGATTTCAGGAGGTAGATTCGAATCGCCTTTAAAGCACATGAAAAGCGGCAAAACGTTGACAATGATGCCCTTGGCCAAAAAGGGCGTATGCGTTTTTTCCTGAATATATTCAGGAAAAAACGCATACGCCCTTTTTGGCCAACCAAGCAACCTGGAAAGGCAAATCAGCGCTACAAAGAAGTCTCGCTTCCCATCGGTCAAAAGGGACATGCTGAAAAAAGTGTCAAAACCAGAAATGCAGGACAGGCCATGGAGAAATGGGAGCCTTGCTACACTGATGGGCGGGATGTAAATTGCCAACAGCCACTCTGGAGAAGTGTACGGTGTGTCCTGAAACATCTAAAAAACACAGCTTAGAGAGCATAGGGCACTTCCACACATGGGGGGATAAAGTGGGAAAATTGAAAATCAGCAAGACACAAGCACCCCAAAGTTTAGGGCTGCTCTGTTGACAAGGACCTCCACTTCATTCCACCTTAAATATCCCAGGAAAGCGAAAAATGGATAAAAAAGTTCTGGTCCTTATGTACAATGGAATATCACTCAGCCATGAAATCAATGTCATAAGGCTAGTAGCAGCATGATGAGTGGATTTAGGTAAGACGATTCTAAGTGAAATAAGTCACACAGAAAAGGACACTTCTCATAAGGTGTCACTTATAGAGGGAATGTAAAAACCGTTACACTTGAACTGAATTACAAAACAGAACAGAGTCACACATGCAGAAAACACACTATGGCTGCTTAACGGGAAAGGTGAGGTGGGGTGATACATAAAACAAGAGTTTCAAATTAGCTCAGATACCGTTCCATAAACCCAATATGGAATAGACAAGACCTACTCCTTGCTCAGAGAACTGGACTCAACACGCCCGATTCACCGCACAAGAATATATCTGACTAGTAATAATCTTAAAACCTATGTATTGATATCTCTCTGTTAGTGTGTCAAGTGTGTGTAAGGCGGCATAAACACAGCCGTGAAAAGCAGCTAAACCCCATTATAAAAATAAATTACTTTTAAAAACCCATGAAACAAAGACAGGGAAAGAGAGAGAAATTCTTACACAATTCGTTCAGGGGCTGTGATGCAACCTGCATTGACCATATCTAGACCCACAGCTGGATGAGACATAAGGGTGGACACTCTTGGGGCTGAGAGGTTTGGTGAGGTTGGGTGAGCAAACGCAGACCCTTTAAAGTAATACTGCGTGCTACCCATCGCATGGGTCCCAAATCTCCAGGTTCAAGGGCATCTTCCTACATCGAAAACATGCATGAGAAACCCAGAAGATGGTACACCGTGTGATGGGGAAAGGTTTCTAAAACGCACCGCATTTCTCATCTCCTTGTGCTCGGGTTCGCCATTCCAGCCACTTTACTAGCAATCTCCCTACTTGGAGCATCAGCACCTTTAACCTCCTGTTCCGTACAGGTTGCAATTTGTCCTGAGGATGAACGGGAAGACGGGGAACCAATGAGAGACTAGCTCTTGGTGTTGGGACAGGCACAGGTCACTCAATTTTCCCATCAGGAAGAAGAATTAACCACAGGCTCAGCCTGCCCCCCGGAACCAGAACAGGGCCTGAAGCCATCCTGCGCTTTTGCGGCCGACTCCCAAAAAAGCGACTTGTAAAATGGAGCTTCAGGGCACTGCAATTCACAAACCTGCAGAATTATAAATGATAACTCTCGTCCACAAATATATTGAGGGAAGGCAAAGAAGAGGATTTGAAATCAAGGCAGAATTGCAGGAAACAGATTTCAGGAGGTAGATTCGAATCGCCTTTAAAGCACATGAAAAGCGGCAAAACGTTGACAATGATGCCCTTGGCCAAAAAGGGCGTATGCGTTTTTTCCTGAATATATTCAGGAAAAAACGCATACGCCCTTTTTGGCCAACCAAGCAATCTGGAAAGGCAAATCAGCGCTACAAAGTAGTCTCGCTTCCCATCGGTCAAAAGGGACATGCTGAAAAAGGTGTCAAAACCAGAAATGCAGGACAGGCCATGGAGAAATGGGAGCCTTGCTACACTGATGGGCGGGATGTAAATTGCCAACAGCCACTCTGGAGAAGTGTACGGTGTGTCCTGAAACATCTAAAAAACACAGCTTAGAGAGCATAGGGCACTTCCACGCATGGGGGGATAAAGTGGGAAAATTGAAAATCAGCAAGACACAAGCACCCCAAAGGTTAGGGCTGCTCTGTTGACAAGGACCTCCACTTCCTTCCACCTTAAATATCCCAGGAAAGCGAAAAATGGATAAAAAAGTTGTGGTCCTTATGTACAATGGAATATCAATCAGCCATGAAATCAATGTCATAAGGCTAGTAGCAGCATGATGAGTGGATTTAGGTAAGACGATTCTAAGTGAAATAAGTCACACAGAAAAGGACACTTCTCATAAGGTGTCACTTATAGAGGGAATGTAAAAACCGTTACACTTGAACTGAATTACAAAACAGAACAGAGTCACACATGCAGAAAACACACTATGGCTGCTTAACGGGAAAGGTGAGGTGGGGTGATACATAAAACAAGAGTTTCAAATTAGCTCAGATACCGTTCCATAAACCCAATATGGAATAGACAAGACCTACTCCTTGCTCAGAGAACTGGACTCAACACGCCCGATTCACCGCACAAGAATATATCTGACTAGTAATAATCTTAAAACCTATGTATTGATATCTCTCTGTTAGTGTGTCAAGTGGGTGTAAAGCGGCCTAAACACAGCCGTGAAAAGCAGCTAAACCCCATTATAAAAATAAATTACTTTTAAAACCCCATGAAACAAAGACAGGGAAAGAGAGAGAAATTCTTACACAATTCATTCAGGGGCTGTGATGCAACCTGGATTGACCATATCTAGACCCACAGCTGGATGACACATAAGGGTGGACACTCTTGGGGCTGAGAGTTTTGGTGAGGTTGGGTGAGCAAACGCAGACCCTTTAAAGTAATACTGCGTGCTACCCATCGCATGGGTCCCAAATCTCCAGGTTCAAGGGCATCTTCCTACATCGAAAACATGCATGAGAAACCCAGAAGATGGTACACCGTGTGATGGGGAAAGGTTTCTAAAACGCACCTCATTTCTCACCTCCTTGTGCTCGGGTTCGCCATTCCAGCCACTTTACTAGCAATCTCCCTACTTGGAGCATCAGCACCTTTAACCTCCTGTTCCGTACAGGTTGCAATTTGTCCTGAGGATGAACGGGAAGACGGGAAACCAATGAGAGAATAGCTCTTGGTGTTGGGACAGTCACAGGTCACTCTATTTTCCCATCAGGAAGAAGAATTAACCACAGGCTCAGCCTGCCCCCCGGAACCAGAACAGGGCCTGAAGCCATCCTGCGCTTTTGCGGCCGGCTCCCAAAAAAGCGACTTGTAAAATGCAGCTTCAGGGCACTGCAATTCACAAACCTGCAGAGTTATAAATGATAACTCTCGTCCACAAATATATTGAGGGAAGGCAAAGAAGAGGATTTGAAATCAAGGCAGAATTGCAGGAAACAGATTTCAGGAGGTAGATTCGAATCGCCTTTAAAGCACATGAAAAGCGGCAAAACGTTGACAATGATGCCCTTGGCCAAAAAGGGCGTATGCGTTTTTTCCTGAATATATTCAGGAAAAAACGCATACGCCCTTTTTGGCCAACCAAGCAACCTGGAAAGGCAAATCAGCGCTACAAAGAAGTCTCGCTTCCCATCGGTCAAAAGGGACATGCTGAAAAAGGTGTCAAAACCAGAAATGCAGGACAGGCCATGGAGAAATGGGAGCCTTGCTACACTGATGGGCGGGATGTAAATTGCCAACAGCCACTCTGGAGAAGTGTACGGTGTGTCCTGAAACATCTAAAAAAACACAGCTTAGAGAGCATAGGGCACTTCCACGCATGGGGGGATAAAGTGGGAAAATTGAAAATCAGCAAGACACAAGCACCCCAAAGGTTAGGGCTGCTCTGTTGACAAGGACCTCCACTTCCTTCCACCTTAAATATCCCAGGAAAGCGAAAAATGGATAAAAAAGTTGTGGTCCTTATGTACAATGGAATATCACTCAGCCATGAAATCAATGTCATAAGGCTAGTAGCAGCATGATGAGTGGATTTAGGTAAGACGATTCTAAGTGAAATAAGTCACACAGAAAAGGACACTTCTCATAAGGTGTCACTTATAGAGGGAATGTAAAAACCGTTACACTTGAACTGAATTACAAAACAGAACAGAGTCACACATGCAGAAAACACACTATGGCTGCTTAACGGGAAAGGTGAGGTGGGGTGATACATAAAACAAGAGTTTCAAATTAGCTCAGATACCGTTCCATAAACCCAATATGGAATAGACAAGACCTACTCCTTGCTCAGAGAACTGGACTCAACACGCCCGATTCACCGCACAAGAATATATCTGACTAGTAATAATCTTAAAACCTATGTATTGATATCTCTCTGTTAGTGTGTCAAGTGTGTGTAAGGCGGCATAAACACAGCCGTGAAAAGCAGCTAAACCCCATTATAAAAATAAATTACTTTTAAAAACCCATGAAACAAAGACAGGGAAAGAGAGAGAAATTCTTACACAATTCGTTCAGGGGCTGTGATGCAACCTGCATTGACCATATCTAGACCCACAGCTGGATGAGACATAAGGGTGGACACTCTTGGGGCTGAGAGTTTTGGTGAGGTTGGGTGAGCAAACGCAGACCCTTTAAATTAATACTGCGTGCTACCCATCGCATGGGTCCCAAATCTCCAGGTTCAAGGGCATCTTCCTACATCGAAAACATGCATGAGAAACCCAGAAGATGGTACACCGTGTGATGGGGAAAGGTTTCTAAAACGCACCTCATTTCTCACCTCCTTGTGCTCGGGTTCGCCATTCCAGCCACTTTACTAGCAATCTCCCTACTTGGAGCATCAGCACCTTTAACCTCCTGTTCCGTACAGGTTGCAATTTGTCCTGAGGATGAACGGGAAGACGGGAAACCAATGAGAGACTAGCTCTTGGTGTTGGGACAGTCACAGGTCACTCTATTTTCCCATCAGGAAGAAGAATTAACCACAGGCTCAGCCTCCCCCCCGGAACCAGAACAGGGCCTGAAGCCATCCTGCGCTTTTGCGGCCGGCTCCCAAAAAAGCGACTTGTAAAATGCAGCTTCAGGGCACTGCAATTCACAAACCTGCAGAGTTATAAATGATAACTCTCGTCCACAAATATATTGAGGGAAGGCAAAGAAGAGGATTTGAAATCAAGGCAGAATTGCAGGAAACAGATTTCAGGAGGTAGATTCGAATCGCCTTTAAAGCACATGAAAAGCGGCAAAACGTTGACAATGATGCCCTTGGCCAAAAAGGGCGTATACGTTTTTTCCTGAATATATTCAGGAAAAAACGCATACGCCCTTTTTGGCCAACCAAGCAACCTGGAAAGGCAAATCAGCGCTACAAAGAAGTCTCGCTTCCCATCGGTCAAAAGGGACATGCTGAAAAAAGTGTCAAAACCAGAAATGCAGGACAGGCCATGGAGAAATGGGAGCCTTGCTACACTGATGGGCGGGATGTAAATTGCCAACAGCCACTCTGGAGAAGTGTACGGTGTGTCCAGAAACATCTAAAAAACACAGCTTAGAGAGCATAGGGCACTTCCACGCATGGGGGGATAAAGTGGGAAAATTGAAAATCAGCAAGACACAAGCACCCCAAAGTTTAGGGCTGCTCTGTTGACAAGGACCTCCACTTCATTCCACCTTAAATATCCCAGGAAAGCGAAAAATGGATAAAAAAGTTGTGGTCCTTATGTACAATGGAATATCACTCAGCCATGAAATCAATGTCATAAGGCTAGTAGCAGCATGATGAGTGGATTTAGGTAAGACGATTCTAAGTGAAATAAGTCACACAGAAAAGGACACTTCTCATAAGGTGTCACTTATAGAGGGAATGTAAAAACCGTTACACTTGAACTGAATTACAAAACAGAACAGAGTCACACATGCAGAAAACACACTATGGCTGCTTAACGGGAAAGGTGAGGTGGGGTGATACATAAAACAAGAGTTTCAAATTAGCTCAGATACCGTTCCATAAACCCAATATGGAATAGACAAGACCTACTCCTTGCTCAGAGAACTGGACTCAACACGCCCGATTCACCGCACAAGAATATATCTGACTAGTAATAATCTTAAAACCTATGTATTGATATCTCTCTGTTAGTGTGTCAAGTGTGTGTAAGGCGGCATAAACACAGCCGTGAAAAGCAGCTAAACCCCATTATAAAAATAAATTACTTTTAAAAACCCATGAAACAAAGACAGGGAAAGAGAGAGAAATTCTTACACAATTCGTTCAGGGGCTGTGATGCAACCTGCATTGACCATATCTAGACCCACAGCTGGATGAGACATAAGGGTGGACACTCTTGGGGCTGAGAGGTTTGGTGAGGTTGGGTGAGCAAACGCAGACCCTTTAAAGTAATACTGCGTGCTACCCATCGCATGGGTCCCAAATCTCCAGGTTCAAGGGCATCTTCCTACATCGAAAACATGCATGAGAAACCCAGAAGATGGTACACCGTGTGATGGGGAAAGGTTTCTAAAACGCACCGCATTTCTCATCTCCTTGTGCTCGAGTTCGCCATTCCAGCCACTTTACTAGCAATCTCCCTACTTGGAGCATCAGCACCTTTAACCTCCTGTTCCGTACAGGTTGCAATTTGTCCTGAGGATGAACGGGAAGACGGGGAACCAATGAGAGACTAGCTCTTGGTGTTGGGACAGGCACAGGTCACTCAATTTTCCCATCAGGAAGAAGAATTAACCACAGGCTCAGCCTGCCCCCCGGAACCAGAACAGGGCCTGAAGCCATCCTGCGCTTTTGCGGCCGACTCCCAAAAAAGCGACTTGTAAAATGGAGCTTCAGGGCACTGCAATTCACAAACCTGCAGAATTATAAATGATAACTCTCGTCCACAAATATATTGAGGGAAGGCAAAGAAGAGGATTTGAAATCAAGGCAGAATTGCAGGAAACAGATTTCAGGAGGTAGATTCGAATCGCCTTTAAAGCACATGAAAAGCGGCAAAACGTTGACAATGATGCCCTTGGCCAAAAAGGGCGTATGCGTTTTTTCCTGAATATATTCAGGAAAAAACGCATACGCCCTTTTTGGCCAACCAAGCAACCTGGAAAGGCAAATCAGCGCTACAAAGAAGTCTCGCTTCCCATCGGTCAAAAGGGACATGCTGAAAAAGGTGTCAAAACCAGAAATGCAGGACAGGCCATGGAGAAATGGGAGCCTTGCTACACTGATGGGCGGGATGTAAATTGCCAACAGCCACTCTGGAGAAGTGTACGGTGTGTCCTGAAACATCTAAAAAACACAGCTTAGAGAGCATAGGGCACTTCCACGCATGGGGGGATAAAGTGGGAAAATTGAAAATCAGCAAGACACAAGCACCCCAAAGGTTAGGGCTGCTCTGTTGACAAGGACCTCCACTTCCTTCCACCTTAAATATCCCAGGAAAGCGAAAAATGGATAAAAAAGTTGTGGTCCTTATGTACAATGGAATATCACTCAGCCATGAAATCAATGTCATAAGGCTAGTAGCAGCATGATGAGTGGATTTAGGTAAGACGATTCTAAGTGAAATAAGTCACACAGAAAAGGACACTTCTCATAAGGTGTCACTTATAGAGGGAATGTAAAAACCGTTACACTTGAACTGAATTACAAAACAGAACAGAGTCACACATGCAGAAAACACACTATGGCTGCTTAACGGGAAAGGTGAGGTGGGGTGATACATAAAACAAGAGTTTCAAATTAGCTCAGATACCGTTCCATAAACCCAATATGGAATAGACAAGACCTACTCCTTGCTCAGAGAACTGGACTCAACACGCCCGATTCACCGCACAAGAATATATCTGACTAGTAATAATCTTAAAACCTATGTATTGATATCTCTCTGTTAGTGTGTCAAGTGTGTGTAAGGCGGCATAAACACAGCCGTGAAAAGCAGCTAAACCCCATTATAAAAATAAATTACTTTTAAAAACCCATGAAACAAAGACAGGGAAAGAGAGAGAAATTCTTACACAATTCGTTCAGGGGCTGTGATGCAACCTGCATTGACCATATCTAGACCCACAGCTGGATGAGACATAAGGGTGGACACTCTTGGGGCTGAGAGTTTTGGTGAGGTTGGGTGAGCAAACGCAGACCCTTTAAATTAATACTGCGTGCTACCCATCGAATGGGTCCCAAATCTCCAGGTTCAAGGGCATCTTCCTACATCGAAAACATGCATGAGAAACCCAGAAGATGGTACACCGTGTGATGGGGAAAGGTTTCTAAAACGCACCTCATTTCTCACCTCCTTGTGCTCGGGTTCGCCATTCCAGCCACTTTACTAGCAATCTCCCTACTTGGAGCATCAGCACCTTTAACCTCCTGTTCCGTACAGGTTGCAATTTGTCCTGAGGATGAACGGGAAGACGGGAAACCAATGAGAGACTAGCTCTTGGTGTTGGGACAGTCACAGGTCACTCTATTTTCCCATCAGGAAGAAGAATTAACCACAGGCTCAGCCTCCCCCCCGGAACCAGAACAGGGCCTGAAGCCATCCTGCGCTTTTGCGGCCGGCTCCCAAAAAAGCGACTTGTAAAATGCAGCTTCAGGGCACTGCAATTCACAAACCTGCAGAGTTATAAATGATAACTCTCGTCCACAAATATATTGAGGGAAGGCAAAGAAGAGGATTTGAAATCAAGGCAGAATTGCAGGAAACAGATTTCAGGAGGTAGATTCGAATCGCCTTTAAAGCACATGAAAAGCGGCAAAACGTTGACAATGATGCCCTTGGCCAAAAAGGGCGTATACGTTTTTTCCTGAATATATTCAGGAAAAAACGCATACGCCCTTTTTGGCCAACCAAGCAACCTGGAAAGGCAAATCAGCGCTACAAAGAAGTCTCGCTTCCCATCGGTCAAAAGGGACATGCTGAAAAAAGTGTCAAAACCAGAAATGCAGGACAGGCCATGGAGAAATGGGAGCCTTGCTACACTGATGGGCGGGATGTAAATTGCCAACAGCCACTCTGGAGAAGTGTACGGTGTGTCCAGAAACATCTAAAAAACACAGCTTAGAGAGCATAGGGCACTTCCACGCATGGGGGGATAAAGTGGGAAAATTGAAAATCAGCAAGACACAAGCACCCCAAAGTTTAGGGCTGCTCTGTTGACAAGGACCTCCACTTCATTCCACCTTAAATATCCCAGGAAAGCGAAAAATGGATAAAAAAGTTGTGGTCCTTATGTACAATGGAATATCACTCAGCCATGAAATCAATGTCATAAGGCTAGTAGCAGCATGATGAGTGGATTTAGGTAAGACGATTCTAAGTGAAATAAGTCACACAGAAAAGGACACTTCTCATAAGGTGTCACTTATAGAGGGAATGTAAAAACCGTTACACTTGAACTGAATTACAAAACAGAACAGAGTCACACATGCAGAAAACACACTATGGCTGCTTAACGGGAAAGGTGAGGTGGGGTGATACATAAAACAAGAGTTTCAAATTAGCTCAGATACCGTTCCATAAACCCAATATGGAATAGACAAGACCTACTCCTTGCTCAGAGAACTGGACTCAACACGCCCGATTCACCGCACAAGAATATATCTGACTAGTAATAATCTTAAAACCTATGTATTGATATCTCTCTGTTAGTGTGTCAAGTGTGTGTAAGGCGGCATAAACACAGCCGTGAAAAGCAGCTAAACCCCATTATAAAAATAAATTACTTTTAAAAACCCATGAAACAAAGACAGGGAAAGAGAGAGAAATTCTTACACAATTCGTTCAGGGGCTGTGATGCAACCTGCATTGACCATATCTAGACCCACAGCTGGATGAGACATAAGGGTGGACACTCTTGGGGCTGAGAGGTTTGGTGAGGTTGGGTGAGCAAACGCAGACCCTTTAAAGTAATACTGCGTGCTACCCATCGCATGGGTCCCAAATCTCCAGGTTCAAGGGCATCATCCTACATCGAAAACATGCATGAGAAACCCAGAAGATGGTACACCGTGTGATGGGGAAAGGTTTCTAAAACGCACCGCATTTCTCATCTCCTTGTGCTCGAGTTCGCCATTCCAGCCACTTTACTAGCAATCTCCCTACTTGGAGCATCAGCACCTTTAACCTCCTGTTCCGTACAGGTTGCAATTTGTCCTGAGGATGAACGGGAAGACGGGGAACCAATGAGAGACTAGCTCTTGGTGTTGGGACAGGCACAGGTCACTCAATTTTCCCATCAGGAAGAAGAATTAACCACAGGCTCAGCCTGCCCCCCGGAACCAGAACAGGGCCTGAAGCCATCCTGCGCTTTTGCGGCCGGCTCCCAAAAAAGCGACTTGTAAAATGGAGCTTCAGGGCACTGCAATTCACAAACCTGCAGAGTTATAAATGATAACTCTCGTCCACAAATATATTGAGGGAAGGCAAAGAAGAGGATTTGAAATCAAGGCAGAATTGCAGGAAACAGATTTCAGGAGGTAGATTCGAATCGCCTTTAAAGCACATGAAAAGCGGCAAAACGTTGACAATGATGCCCTTGGCCAAAAAGGGCGTATGCGTTTTTTCCTGAATATATTCAGGAAAAAACGCATACGCCCTTTTTGGCCAACCAAGCAACCTGGAAAGGCAAATCAGCGCTACAAAGAAGTCTCGCTTCCCATCGGTCAAAAGGGACATGCTGAAAAAGGTGTCAAAACCAGAAATGCAGGACAGGCCATGGAGAAATGGGAGCCTTGCTACACTGATGGGCGGGATGTAAATTGCCAACAGCCACTCTGGAGAAGTGTACGGTGTGTCCTGAAACATCTAAAAAACACAGCTTAGAGAGCATAGGGCACTTCCACGCATGGGGGGATAAAGTGGGAAAATTGAAAATCAGCAAGACACAAGCACCCCAAAGGTTAGGGCTGCTCTGTTGACAAGGACCTCCACTTCCTTCCACCTTAAATATCCCAGGAAAGCGAAAAATGGATAAAAAAGTTGTGGTCCTTATGTACAATGGAATATCACTCAGCCATGAAATCAATGTCATAAGGCTAGTAGCAGCATGATGAGTGGATTTAGGTAAGACGATTCTAAGTGAAATAAGTCACACAGAAAAGGACACTTCTCATAAGGTGTCACTTATAGAGGGAATGTAAAAACCGTTACACTTGAACTGAATTACAAAACAGAACAGAGTCACACATGCAGAAAACACACTATGGCTGCTTAACGGGAAAGGTGAGGTGGGGTGATACATAAAACAAGAGTTTCAAATTAGCTCAGATACCGTTCCATAAACCCAATATGGAATAGACAAGACCTACTCCTTGCTCAGAGAACTGGACTCAACACGCCCGATTCACCGCACAAGAATATATCTGACTAGTAATAATCTTAAAACCTATGTATTGATATCTCTCTGTTAGTGTGTCAAGTGGGGGTAAAGCGGCCTAAACACAGCCGTGAAAAGCAGCTAAACCCCATTATAAAAATAAATTACTTTTAAAAACCCATGAAACAAAGACAGGGAAAGAGAGAGAAATTCTTACACAATTCGTTCAGGGGCTGTGATGCAACCTGCATTGACCATATCTAGACCCACAGCTGGATGAGACATAAGGGTGGACACTCTTGGGGCTGAGAGTTTTGGTGAGGTTGGGTGAGCAAACGCAGACCCTTTAAATTAATACTGCGTGCTACCCATCGCATGGGTCCCAAATCTCCAGGTTCAAGGGCATCTTCCTACATCGAAAACATGCATGAGAAACCCAGAAGATGGTACACCGTGTGATGGGGAAAGGTTTCTAAAACGCACCTCATTTCTCACCTCCTTGTGCTCGGGTTCGCCATTCCAGCCACTTTACTAGCAATCTCCCTACTTGGAGCATCAGCACCTTTAACCTCCTGTTCCGTACAGGTTGCAATTTGTCCTGAGGATGAACGGGAAGACGGGAAACCAATGAGTGACTAGCTCTTGGTGTTGGGACAGTCACAGGTCACTCTATTTTCCCATCAGGAAGAAGAATTAACCACAGGCTCAGCCTCCCCCCCGGAACCAGAACAGGGCCTGAAGCCATCCTGCGCTTTTGCGGCCGGCTCCCAAAAAAGCGACTTGTAAAATGCAGCTTCAGGGCACTGCAATTCACAAACCTGCAGAGTTATAAATGATAACTCTCGTCCACAAATATATTGAGGGAAGGCAAAGAAGAGGATTTGAAATCAAGGCAGAATTGCAGGAAACAGATTTCAGGAGGTAGATTCGAATCGCCTTTAAAGCACATGAAAAGCGGCAAAACGTTGACAATGATGCCCTTGGCCAAAAAGGGCGTATACGTTTTTTCCTGAATATATTCAGGAAAAAACGCATACGCCCTTTTTGGCCAACCAAGCAACCTGGAAAGGCAAATCAGCGCTACAAAGAAGTCTCGCTTCCCATCGGTCAAAAGGGACATGCTGAAAAAAGTGTCAAAACCAGAAATGCAGGACAGGCCATGGAGAAATGGGAGCCTTGCTACACTGATGGGCGGGATGTAAATTGCCAACAGCCACTCTGGAGAAGTGTACGGTGTGTCCAGAAACATCTAAAAAACACAGCTTAGAGAGCATAGGGCACTTCCACGCATGGGGGGATAAAGTGGGAAAATTGAAAATCAGCAAGACACAAGCACCCCAAAGTTTAGGGCTGCTCTGTTGACAAGGACCTCCACTTCATTCCACCTTAAATATCCCAGGAAAGCGAAAAATGGATAAAAAAGTTGTGGTCCTTATGTACAATGGAATATCACTCAGCCATGAAATCAATGTCATAAGGCTAGTAGCAGCATGATGAGTGGATTTAGGTAAGACGATTCTAAGTGAAATAAGTCACACAGAAAAGGACACTTCTCATAAGGTGTCACTTATAGAGGGAATGTAAAAACCGTTACACTTGAACTGAATTACAAAACAGAACAGAGTCACACATGCAGAAAACACACTATGGCTGCTTAACGGGAAAGGTGAGGTGGGGTGATACATAAAACAAGAGTTTCAAATTAGCTCAGATACCGTTCCATAAACCCAATATGGAATAGACAAGACCTACTCCTTGCTCAGAGAACTGGACTCAACACGCCCGATTCACCGCACAAGAATATATCTGACTAGTAATAATCTTAAAACCTATGTATTGATATCTCTCTGTTAGTGTGTCAAGTGTGTGTAAGGCGGCATAAACACAGCCGTGAAAAGCAGCTAAACCCCATTATAAAAATAAATTACTTTTAAAAACCCATGAAACAAAGACAGGGAAAGAGAGAGAAATTCTTACACAATTCGTTCAGGGGCTGTGATGCAACCTGCATTGACCATATCTAGACCCACAGCTGGATGAGACATAAGGGTGGACACTCTTGGGGCTGAGAGGTTTGGTGAGGTTGGGTGAGCAAACGCAGACCCTTTAAAGTAATACTGCGTGCTACCCATCGCATGGGTCCCAAATCTCCAGGTTCAAGGGCATCTTCCTACATCGAAAACATGCATGAGAAACCCAGAAGATGGTACACCGTGTGATGGGGAAAGGTTTCTAAAACGCACCGCATTTCTCATCTCCTTGTGCTCGGGTTCGCCATTCCAGCCACTTTACTAGCAATCTCCCTACTTGGAGCATCAGCACCTTTAACCTCCTGTCCCGTACAGGTTGCAATTTGTCCTGAGGATGAACGGGAAGACGGGGAACCAATGAGAGACTAGCTCTTGGTGTTGGGACAGGCACAGGTCACTCAATTTTCCCATCAGGAAGAAGAATTAACCACAGGCTCAGCCTGCCCCCCAGAACCAGAACAGGGCCTGAAGCCATCCTGCGCTTTTGCGGCCGACTCCCAAAAAAGCGACTTGTAAAATGGAGCTTCAGGGCACTGCAATTCACAAACCTGCAGAATTATAAATGATAACTCTCGTCCACAAATATATTGAGGGAAGGCAAAGAAGAGGATTTGAAATCAAGGCAGAATTGCAGGAAACAGATTTCAGGAGGTAGATTCGAATCGCCTTTAAAGCACATGAAAAGCGGCAAAACGTTGACAATGATGCCCTTGGCCAAAAAGGGCGTATGCGTTTTTTCCTGAATATATTCAGGAAAAAACGCATACGCCCTTTTTGGCCAACCAAGCAACCTGGAAAGGCAAATCAGCGCTACAAAGAAGTCTCGCTTCCCATCGGTCAAAAGGGACATGCTGAAAAAGGTGTCAAAACCAGAAATGCAGGACAGGCCATGGAGAAATGGGAGCCTTGCTACACTGATGGGCGGGATGTAAATTGCCAACAGCCACTCTGGAGAAGTGTACGGTGTGTCCTGAAACATCTAAAAAACACAGCTTAGAGAGCATAGGGCACTTCCACGCATGGGGGGATAAAGTGGGAAAATTGAAAATCAGCAAGACACAAGCACCCCAAAGGTTAGGGCTGCTCTGTTGACAAGGACCTCCACTTCCTTCCACCTTAAATATCCCAGGAAAGCGAAAAATGGATAAAAAAGTTGTGGTCCTTATGTACAATGGAATATCACTCAGCCATGAAATCAATGTCATAAGGCTAGTAGCAGCATGATGAGTGGATTTAGGTAAGACGATTCTAAGTGAAATAAGTCACACAGAAAAGGACACTTCTCATAAGGTGTCACTTATAGAGGGAATGTAAAAACCGTTACACTTGAACTGAATTACAAAACAGAACAGAGTCACACATGCAGAAAACACACTATGGCTGCTTAACGGGAAAGGTGAGGTGGGGTGATACATAAAACAAGAGTTTCAAATTAGCTCAGATACCGTTCCATAAACCCAATATGGAATAGACAAGACCTACTCCTTGCTCAGAGAACTGGACTCAACACGCCCGATTCACCGCACAAGAATATATCTGACTAGTAATAATCTTAAAACCTATGTATTGATATCTCTCTGTTAGTGTGTCAAGTGGGTGTAAAGCGGCCTAAACACAGCCGTGAAAAGCAGCTAAACCCCATTATAAAAATAAATTACTTTTAAAAACCCATGAAACAAAGACAGGGAAAGAGAGAGAAATTCTTACACAATTCGTTCAGGGGCTGTGATGCAACCTGGATTGACCATATCTAGACCCACAGCTGGATGAGACATAAGGGTGGACACTCTTGGGGCTGAGAGTTTTGGTGAGGTTGGGTGAGCAAACGCAGACCCGTTAAATTAATACTGCGTGCTACCCATCGCATGGGTCCCAAATCTCCAGGTTCAAGGGCATCTTCCTACATCGAAAACATGCATGAGAAACCCAGAAGATGGTACACCGTGTGATGGGGAAAGGTTTCTAAAACGCACCTCATTTCTCACCTCCTTGTGCTCGGGTTCGCCATTCCAGCCACTTTACTAGCAATCTCCCTACTTGGAGCATCAGCACCTTTAACCTCCTGTTCCGTACAGGTTGCAATTTGTCCTGAGGATGAACGGGAAGACGGGAAACCAATGAGAGACTAGCTCTTGGTGTTGGGACAGTCACAGGTCACTCTATTTTCCCATCAGGAAGAAGAATTAACCACAGGCTCAGCCTGCCCCCCGGAACCAGAACAGGGCCTGAAGCCATCCTGCGCTTTTGCGGCCGGCTCCCAAAAAAGCGACTTGTAAAATGGAGCTTCAGGGCACTGCAATTCACAAACCTGCAGAGTTATAAATGATAACTCTCGTCCACAAATATATTGAGGGAAGGCAAAGAAGAGGATTTGAAATCAAGGCAGAATTGCAGGAAACAGATTTCAGGAGGTAGATTCGAATCGCCTTTAAAGCACATGAAAAGCGGCAAAACGTTGACAATGATGCCCTTGGCCAAAAAGGGCGTATACGTTTTTTCCTGAATATATTCAGGAAAAAACGCATACGCCCTTTTTGGCCAACCAAGCAACCTGGAAAGGCAAATCAGCGCTACAAAGAAGTCTCGCTTCCCATCGGTCAAAAGGGACATGCTGAAAAAAGTGTCAAAACCAGAAATGCAGGACAGGCCATGGAGAAATGGGAGCCTTGCTACACTGATGGGCGGGATGTAAATTGCCAACAGCCACTCTGGAGAAGTGTACGGTGTGTCCTGAAACATCTAAAAAACACAGCTTAGAGAGCATAGGGCACTTCCACGCATGGGGGGATAAAGTGGGAAAATTGAAAATCAGCAAGACACAAGCACCCCAAAGGTTAGGGCTGCTCTGTTGACAAGGACCTCCACTTCCTTCCACCTTAAATATCCCAGGAAAGCGAAAAATGGATAAAAAAGTTGTGGTCCTTATGTACAATGGAATATCACTCAGCCATGAAATCAATGTCATAAGGCTAGTAGCAGCATGATGAGTGGATTTAGGTAAGACGATTCTAAGTGAAATAAGTCACACAGAAAAGGACACTTCTCATAAGGTGTCACTTATAGAGGGAATGTAAAAACCGTTACACTTGAACTGAATTACAAAACAGAACAGAGTCACACATGCAGAAAACACACTATGGCTGCTTAACGGGAAAGGTGAGGTGGGGTGATACATAAAACAAGAGTTTCAAATTAGCTCAGATACCGTTCCATAAACCCAATATGGAATAGACAAGACCTACTCCTTGCTCAGAGAACTGGACTCAACACGCCCGATTCACCGCACAAGAATATATCTGACTAGTAATAATCTTAAAACCTATGTATTGATATCTCTCTGTTAGTGTGTCAAGTGGGTGTAAAGCGGCCTAAACACAGCCGTGAAAAGCAGCTAAACCCCATTATAAAAATAAATTACTTTTAAAAACCCATGAAACAAAGACAGGGAAAGAGAGAGAAATTCTTACACAATTCGTTCAGGGGCTGTGATGCAACCTGGATTGACCATATCTAGACCCACAGCTGGATGAGACATAAGGGTGGACACTCTTGGGGCTGAGAGGTTCGGTGAGGTTGGGTGAGCAAACGCAGACCCTTTAAAGTAATACTGCGTGCTACCCATCGCATGGGTCCCAAATCTCCAGGTTCAAGGGCATCTTCCTACATCGAAAACATGCATGAGAAACCCAGAAGATGGTACACCGTGTGATGGGGAAAGGTTTCTAAAACGCACCTCATTTCTCATCTCCTTGTGCTCGGGTTCGCCATTCCAGCCACTTTACTAGCAATCTCCCTACTTGGAGCATCAGCACCTTTAACCTCCTGTTCCGTACAGGTTGCAATTTGTCCTGAGGATGAACGGGAAGACAGGGAACCAATGAGAGACTAGCTCTTGGTGTTGGGACAGGCACAGGTCACTCTATTTTCCCATCAGGAAGAAGAATTAACCACAGGCTCAGCCTGCCCCCCGGAACCAGAACAGGGCCTGAAGCCATCCTGCGCTTTTGCGGCCGGCTCCCAAAAAACCGACTTGTAAAATGGAGCTTCAGGGCACTGCAATTCACAAACCTGCAGAGTTATAAATGATAACTCTCGTCCACAAATATATTGAGGGAAGGCAAAGAAGAGGATTTGAAATCAAGGCAGAATTGCAGGAAACAGATTTCAGGAGGTAGATTCGAATCGCCTTTAAAGCACATGAAAAGCGGCAAAACGTTGACAATGATGCCCTTGGCCAAAAAGGGCGTATGCGTTTTTTCCTGAATATATTCAGGAAAAAACGCATACGCCCTTTTTGGCCAACCAAGCAACCTGGAAAGGCAAATCAGCGCTACAAAGAAGTCTCGCTTCCCATCGGTCAAAAGGGACATGCTGAAAAAGTTGTCAAAACCAGAAATGCAGGACAGGCCATGGAGAAATGGGAGCCTTGCTACACTGATGGGCGGGATGTAAATTGCCAACAGCCACTCTGGAGAAGTGTACGGTGTGTCCTGAAACATCTAAAAAACACAGCTTAGAGAGCATAGGGCACTTCCACGCATGGGGGGATAAAGTGGGAAAATTGAAAATCAGCAAGACACAAGCACCCCAAAGGTTAGGGCTGCTCTGTTGACAAGGACCTCCACTTCCTTCCACCTTAAATATCCCAGGAAAGCGAAAAATGGATAAAAAAGTTGTGGTCCTTATGTACAATGGAATATCACTCAGCCATGAAATCAATGTCATAAGGCTAGTAGCAGCATGATGAGTGGATTTAGGTAAGACGATTCTAAGTGAAATAAGTCACACAGAAAAGGACACTTCTCATAAGGTGTCACTTATAGAGGGAATGTAAAAACCGTTACACTTGAACTGAATTACAAAACAGAACAGAGTCACACATGCAGAAAACACACTATGGCTGCTTAACGGGAAAGGTGAGGTGGGGTGATACATAAAACAAGAGTTTCAAATTAGCTCAGATACCGTTCCATAAACCCAATATGGAATAGACAAGACCTACTCCTTGCTCAGAGAACTGGACTCAACACGCCCGATTCACCGCACAAGAATATATCTGACTAGTAATAATCTTAAAACCTATGTATTGATATCTCTCTGTTAGTGTGTCAAGTGGGGGTAAAGCGGCCTAAACACAGCCGTGAAAAGCAGCTAAACCCCATTATAAAAATAAATTACTTTTAAAAACCCATGAAACAAAGACAGGGAAAGAGAGAGAAATTCTTACACAATTCGTTCAGGGGCTGTGATGCAACCTGGATTGACCATATCTAGACCCACAGCTGGATGAGACATAAGGGTGGACACTCTTGGGGCTGAGAGTTTTGGTGAGGTTGGGTGAGCAAACGCAGACCCGTTAAATTAATACTGCGT
The DNA here is from genome assembly GCF_965194825.1 of Balaenoptera physalus. NCBI lineage: Eukaryota > Metazoa > Chordata > Mammalia > Artiodactyla > Balaenopteridae > Balaenoptera > Balaenoptera physalus. The sequence goes on from NW_028125876.1 coordinate 78,763, forward strand.
GCTACCCATCTCATGGGTCCCAAATCTCCAGGTTCAAGGGCATCTTCCTACATCGAAAACATGCATGAGAAACCCAGAAGATGGTACACCGTGTGATGGGGAAAGGTTTCTAAAACGCACCTCATTTCTCACCTCCTTGTGCTCGGGTTCGCCATTCCAGCCACTTTACTAGCAATCTCCCTACTTGGAGCATCAGCACCTTTAACCTCCTGTTCCGTACAGGTTGCAATTTGTCCTGAGGATGAACGGGAAGACGGGAAACCAATGAGAGACTAGCTCTTGGTGTTGGGACAGTCACAGGTCACTCTATTTTCCCATCAGGAAGAAGAATTAACCACAGGCTCAGCCTGCCCCCCGGAACCAGAACAGGGCCTGAAGCCATCCTGCGCTTTTGCGGCCGGCTCCCAAAAAAGCGACTTGTAAAATGCAGCTTCAGGGCACTGCAATTCACAAACCTGCAGAGTTATAAATGATAACTCTCGTCCACAAATATATTGAGGGAAGGCAAAGAAGAGGATTTGAAATCAAGGCAGAATTGCAGGAAACAGATTTCAGGAGGTAGATTCGAATCGCCTTTAAAGCACATGAAAAGCGGCAAAACGTTGACAATGATGCCCTTGGCCAAAAAGGGCGTATACGTTTTTTCCTGAATATATTCAGGAAAAAACGCATACGCCCTTTTTGGCCAACCAAGCAACCTGGAAAGGCAAATCAGCGCTACAAAGAAGTCTCGCTTCCCATCGGTCAAAAGGGACATGCTGAAAAAAGTGTCAAAACCAGAAATGCAGGACAGGCCATGGAGAAATGGGAGCCTTGCTACACTGATGGGCGGGATGTAAATTGCCAACAGCCACTCTGGAGAAGTGTACGGTGTGTCCTGAAACATCTAAAAAACACAGCTTAGAGAGCATAGGGCACTTCCACGCATGGGGGGATAAAGTGGGAAAATTGAAAATCAGCAAGACACAAGCACCCCAAAGGTTAGGGCTGCTCTGTTGACAAGGACCTCCACTTCCTTCCACCTTAAATATCCCAGGAAAGCGAAAAATGGATAAAAAAGTTGTGGTCCTTATGTACAATGGAATATCACTCAGCCATGAAATCAATGTCATAAGGCTAGTAGCAGCATGATGAGTGGATTTAGGTAAGACGATTCTAAGTGAAATAAGTCACACAGAAAAGGACACTTCTCATAAGGTGTCACTTATAGAGGGAATGTAAAAACCGTTACACTTGAACTGAATTACAAAACAGAACAGAGTCACACATGCAGAAAACACACTATGGCTGCTTAACGGGAAAGGTGAGGTGGGGTGATACATAAAACAAGAGTTTCAAATTAGCTCAGATACCGTTCCATAAACCCAATATGGAATAGACAAGACCTACTCCTTGCTCAGAGAACTGGACTCAACACGCCCGATTCACCGCACAAGAATATATCTGACTAGTAATAATCTTAAAACCTATGTATTGATATCTCTCTGTTAGTGTGTCAAGTGGGTGTAAAGCGGCCTAAACACAGCCGTGAAAAGCAGCTAAACCCCATTATAAAAATAAATTACTTTTAAAAACCCATGAAACAAAGACAGGGAAAGAGAGAGAAATTCTTACACAATTCGTTCAGGGGCTGTGATGCAACCTGGATTGACCATATCTAGACCCACAGCTGGATGAGACATAAGGGTGGACACTCTTGGGGCTGAGAGGTTCGGTGAGGTTGGGTGAGCAAACGCAGACCCTTTAAAGTAATACTGCGTGCTACCCATCGCATGGGTCCCAAATCTCCAGGTTCAAGGGCATCTTCCTACATCGAAAACATGCATGAGAAACCCAGAAGATGGTACACCGTGTGATGGGGAAAGGTTTCTAAAACGCACCTCATTTCTCATCTCCTTGTGCTCGGGTTCGCCATTCCAGCCACTTTACTAGCAATCTCCCTACTTGGAGCATCAGCACCTTTAACCTCCTGTTCCGTACAGGTTGCAATTTGTCCTGAGGATGAACGGGAAGACGGGGAACCAATGAGAGACTAGCTCTTGGTGTTGGGACAGGCACAGGTCACTCTATTTTCCCATCAGGAAGAAGAATTAACCACAGGCTCAGCCTGCCCCCCGGAACCAGAACAGGGCCTGAAGCCATCCTGCGCTTTTGCGGCCGGCTCCCAAAAAACCGACTTGTAAAATGGAGCTTCAGGGCACTGCAATTCACAAACCTGCAGAGTTATAAATGATAACTCTCGTCCACAAATATATTGAGGGAAGGCAAAGAAGAGGATTTGAAATCAAGGCAGAATTGCAGGAAACAGATTTCAGGAGGTAGATTCGAATCGCCTTTAAAGCACATGAAAAGCGGCAAAACGTTGACAATGATGCCCTTGGCCAAAAAGGGCGTATGCGTTTTTTCCTGAATATATTCAGGAAAAAACGCATACGCCCTTTTTGGCCAACCAAGCAACCTGGAAAGGCAAATCAGCGCTACAAAGAAGTCTCGCTTCCCATCGGTCAAAAGGGACATGCTGAAAAAGTTGTCAAAACCAGAAATGCAGGACAGGCCATGGAGAAATGGGAGCCTTGCTACACTGATGGGCGGGATGTAAATTGCCAACAGCCACTCTGGAGAAGTGTACGGTGTGTCCTGAAACATCTAAAAAACACAGCTTAGAGAGCATAGGGCACTTCCACGCATGGGGGGATAAAGTGGGAAAATTGAAAATCAGCAAGACACAAGCACCCGAATGTTTAGGGCTGCTCTGTTGACAAGGACCTCCACTTCCTTCCACCTTAAATATCCCAGGAAAGCGAAAAATGGATAAAAAAGTTGTGGTCCTTATGTACAATGGAATATCACTCAGCCATGAAATCAATGTCATAAGGCTAGTAGCAGCATGATGAGTGGATTTAGGTAAGACGATTCTAAGTGAAATAAGTCACACAGAAAAGGACACTTCTCATAAGGTGTCACTTATAGAGGGAATGTAAAAACCGTTACACTTGAACTGAATTACAAAACAGAACAGAGTCACACATGCAGAAAACACACTATGGCTGCTTAACGGGAAAGGTGAGGTGGGGTGATACATAAAACAAGAGTTTCAAATTAGCTCAGATACCGTTCCATAAACCCAATATGGAATAGACAAGACCTACTCCTTGCTCAGAGAACTGGACTCAACACGCCCGATTCACCGCACAAGAATATATCTGACTAGTAATAATCTTAAAACCTATGTATTGATATCTCTCTGTTAGTGTGTCAAGTGGGTGTAAAGCGGCCTAAACACAGCCGTGAAAAGCAGCTAAACCCCATTATAAAAATAAATTACTTTTAAAAACCCATGAAACAAAGACAGGGAAAGAGAGAGAAATTCTTACACAATTCGTTCGGGGGCTGTGATGCAACCTGGATTGACCATATCTAGACCCACAGCTGGATGAGACATAAGGGTGGACACTCTTGGGGCTGAGAGTTTTGGTGAGGTTGGGTGAGCAAACGCAGACCCTTTAAATTAATACTGCGTGCTACCCATCTCATGGGTCCCAAATCTCCAGGTTCAAGGGCATCTTCCTACATCGAAAACATGCATGAGAAACCCAGAAGATGGTACACCGTGTGATGGGGAAAGGTTTCTAAAACGCACCTCATTTCTCACCTCCTTGTGCTCGGGTTCGCCATTCCAGCCACTTTACTAGCAATCTCCCTACTTGGAGCATCAGCACCTTTAACCTCCTGTTCCGTACAGGTTGCAATTTGTCCTGAGGATGAACGGGAAGACGGGAAACCAATGAGAGACTAGCTCTTGGTGTTGGGACAGTCACAGGTCACTCTATTTTCCCATCAGGAAGAAGAATTAACCACAGGCTCAGCCTGCCCCCCGGAACCAGAACAGGGCCTGAAGCCATCCTGCGCTTTTGCGGCCGGCTCCCAAAAAAGCGACTTGTAAAATGCAGCTTCAGGGCACTGCAATTCACAAACCTGCAGAGTTATAAATGATAACTCTCGTCCACAAATATATTGAGGGAAGGCAAAGAAGAGGATTTGAAATCAAGGCAGAATTGCAGGAAACAGATTTCAGGAGGTAGATTCGAATCGCCTTTAAAGCACATGAAAAGCGGCAAAACGTTGACAATGATGCCCTTGGCCAAAAAGGGCGTATACGTTTTTTCCTGAATATATTCAGGAAAAAACGCATACGCCCTTTTTGGCCAACCAAGCAACCTGGAAAGGCAAATCAGCGCTACAAAGAAGTCTCGCTTCCCATCGGTCAAAAGGGCCATGCTGAAAAAAGTGTCAAAACCAGAAATGCAGGACAGGCCATGGAGAAATGGGAGCCTTGCTACACTGATGGGCGGGATGTAAATTGCCAACAGCCACTCTGGAGAAGTGTACGGTGTGTCCTGAAACATCTAAAAAACACAGCTTAGAGAGCATAGGGCACTTCCACACATGGGGGGATAAAGTGGGAAAATTGAAAATCAGCAAGACACAAGCACCCCAAAGTTTAGGGCTGCTCTGTTGACAAGGACCTCCACTTCATTCCACCTTAAATATCCCAGGAAAGCGAAAAATGGATAAAAAAGTTGTGGTCCTTATGTACAATGGAATATCACTCAGCCATGAAATCAATGTCATAAGGCTAGTAGCAGCATGATGAGTGGATTTAGGTAAGACGATTCTAAGTGAAATAAGTCACACAGAAAAGGACACTTCTCATAAGGTGTCACTTATAGAGGGAATGTAAAAACCGTTACACTTGAACTGAATTACAAAACAGAACAGAGTCACACATGCAGAAAACACACTATGGCTGCTTAACGGGAAAGGTGAGGTGGGGTGATACATAAAACAAGAGTTTCAAATTAGCTCAGATACCGTTCCATAAACCCAATATGGAATAGACAAGACCTACTCCTTGCTCAGAGAACTGGACTCAACACGCCCGATTCACCGCACAAGAATATATCTGACTAGTAATAATCTTAAAACCTATGTATTGATATCTCTCTGTTAGTGTGTCAAGTGGGTGTAAAGCGGCCTAAACACAGCCGTGAAAAGCAGCTAAACCCCATTATAAAAATAAATTACTTTTAAAAACCCATGAAACAAAGACAGGGAAAGAGAGAGAAATTCTTACACAATTCGTTCAGGGGCTGTGATGCAACCTGGATTGACCATATCTAGACCCAGAGCTGGATGAGACATAAGGGTGGACACTCTTGGGGCTGAGAGGTTTGGTGAGGTTGGGTGAGCAAACGCAGACCCTTTAAAGTAATACTGCGTGCTACCCATCGCATGGGTCCCAAATCTCCAGGTTCAAGGGCATCTTCCTACATCGAAAACATGCATGAGAAACCCAGAAGATGGTACACCGTGTGATGGGGAAAGGTTTCTAAAACGCACCTCATTTCTCACCTCCTTGTGCTCGTGTTCGCCATTCCAGCCACTTTACTAGCAATCTCCCTACTTGGAGCATCAGCACCTTTAACCTCCTGTTCCGTACAGGTTGCAATTTGTCCTGAGGATGAACGGGAAGACGGGGAACCAATGAGAGACTAGCTCTTGGTGTTGGGACAGGCACAGGTCACTCTATTTTCCCATCAGGAAGAAGAATTAACCACAGGCTCAGCCTGCCCCCCTGAACCAGAACAGGGCCTGAAGCCATCCTGCGCTTTTGCGGCCGGCTCCCAAAAAAGCGACTTGTAAAATGGAGCTTCAGGGCACTGCAATTCACAAACCTGCAGAGTTATAAATGATAACTCTCGTCCACAAATATATTGAGGGAAGGCAAAGAAGAGGATTTGAAATCAAGGCAGAATTGCAGGAAACAGATTTCAGGAGGTAGATTCGAATCGCCTTTAAAGCACATGAAAAGCGGCAAAACGTTGACAATGATGCCCTTGGCCAAAAAGGGCGTATGCGTTTTTTCCTGAATATATTCAGGAAAAAACGCATACGCCCTTTTTGGCCAACCAAGCAACCTGGAAAGGCAAATCAGCGCTACAAAGAAGTCTCGCTTCCCATCGGTCAAAAGGGACATGCTGAAAAAGTTGTCAAAACCAGAAATGCAGGACAGGCCATGGAGAAATGGGAGCCTTGCTACACTGATGGGCGGGATGTAAATTGCCAACAGCCACTCTGGAGAAGTGTACGGTGTGTCCTGAAACATCTAAAAAACACAGCTTAGAGAGCATAGGGCACTTCCACGCATGGGGGGATAAAGTGGGAAAATTGAAAATCAGCAAGACACAAGCACCCGAATGTTTAGGGCTGCTCTGTTGACAAGGACCTCCACTTCCTTCCACCTTAAATATCCCAGGAAAGCGAAAAATGGATAAAAAAGTTGTGGTCCTTATGTACAATGGAATATCACTCAGCCATGAAATCAATGTCATAAGGCTAGTAGCAGCATGATGAGTGGATTTAGGTAAGACGATTCTAAGTGAAATAAGTCACACAGAAAAGGACACTTCTCATAAGGTGTCACTTATAGAGGGAATGTAAAAACCGTTACACTTGAACTGAATTACAAAACAGAACAGAGTCACACATGCAGAAAACACACTATGGCTGCTTAACGGGAAAGGTGAGGTGGGGTGATACATAAAACAAGAGTTTCAAATTAGCTCAGATACCGTTCCATAAACCCAATATGGAATAGACAAGACCTACTCCTTGCTCAGAGAACTGGACTCAACACGCCCGATTCACCGCACAAGAATATATCTGACTAGTAATAATCTTAAAACCTATGTATTGATATCTCTCTGTTAGTGTGTCAAGTGGGTGTAAAGCGGCCTAAACACAGCCGTGAAAAGCAGCTAAACCCCATTATAAAAATAAATTACTTTTAAAAACCCATGAAACAAAGACAGGGAAAGAGAGAGAAATTCTTACACAATTCGTTCGGGGGCTGTGATGCAACCTGGATTGACCATATCTAGACCCACAGCTGGATGAGACATAAGGGTGGACACTCTTGGGGCTGAGAGTTTTGGTGAGGTTGGGTGAGCAAACGCAGACCCTTTAAATTAATACTGCGTGCTACCCATCTCATGGGTCCCAAATCTCCAGGTTCAAGGGCATCTTCCTACATCGAAAACATGCATGAGAAACCCAGAAGATGGTACACCGTGTGATGGGGAAAGGTTTCTAAAACGCACCTCATTTCTCACCTCCTTGTGCTCGGGTTCGCCATTCCAGCCACTTTACTAGCAATCTCCCTACTTGGAGCATCAGCACCTTTAACCTCCTGTTCCGTACAGGTTGCAATTTGTCCTGAGGATGAACGGGAAGACGGGAAACCAATGAGAGACTAGCTCTTGGTGTTGGGACAGTCACAGGTCACTCTATTTTCCCATCAGGAAGAAGAATTAACCACAGGCTCAGCCTGCCCCCCGGAACCAGAACAGGGCCTGAAGCCATCCTGCGCTTTTGCGGCCGGCTCCCAAAAAAGCGACTTGTAAAATGCAGCTTCAGGGCACTGCAATTCACAAACCTGCAGAGTTATAAATGATAACTCTCGTCCACAAATATATTGAGGGAAGGCAAAGAAGAGGATTTGAAATCAAGGCAGAATTGCAGGAAACAGATTTCAGGAGGTAGATTCGAATCGCCTTTAAAGCACATGAAAAGCGGCAAAACGTTGACAATGATGCCCTTGGCCAAAAAGGGCGTATACGTTTTTTCCTGAATATATTCAGGAAAAAACGCATACGCCCTTTTTGGCCAACCAAGCAACCTGGAAAGGCAAATCAGCGCTACAAAGAAGTCTCGCTTCCCATCGGTCAAAAGGGACATGCTGAAAAAAGTGTCAAAACCAGAAATGCAGGACAGGCCATGGAGAAATGGGAGCCTTGCTACACTGATGGGCGGGATGTAAATTGCCAACAGCCACTCTGGAGAAGTGTACGGTGTGTCCTGAAACATCTAAAAAACACAGCTTAGAGAGCATAGGGCACTTCCACACATGGGGGGATAAAGTGGGAAAATTGAAAATCAGCAAGACACAAGCACCCCAAAGTTTAGGGCTGCTCTGTTGACAAGGACCTCCACTTCATTCCACCTTAAATATCCCAGGAAAGCGAAAAATGGATAAAAAAGTTGTGGTCCTTATGTACAATGGAATATCACTCAGCCATGAAATCAATGTCATAAGGCTAGTAGCAGCATGATGAGTGGATTTAGGTAAGACGATTCTAAGTGAAATAAGTCACACAGAAAAGGACACTTCTCATAAGGTGTCACTTATAGAGGGAATGTAAAAACCGTTACACTTGAACTGAATTACAAAACAGAACAGAGTCACACATGCAGAAAACACACTATGGCTGCTTAACGGGAAAGGTGAGGTGGGGTGATACATAAAACAAGAGTTTCAAATTAGCTCAGATACCGTTCCATAAACCCAATATGGAATAGACAAGACCTACTCCTTGCTCAGAGAACTGGACTCAACACGCCCGATTCACCGCACAAGAATATATCTGACTAGTAATAATCTTAAAACCTATGTATTGATATCTCTCTGTTAGTGTGTCAAGTGTGTGTAAGGCGGCATAAACACAGCCGTGAAAAGCAGCTAAACCCCATTATAAAAATAAATTACTTTTAAAAACCCATGAAACAAAGACAGGGAAAGAGAGAGAAATTCTTACACAATTCGTTCAGGGGCTGTGATGCAACCTGCATTGACCATATCTAGACCCACAGCTGGATGAGACATAAGGGTGGACACTCTTGGGGCTGAGAGGTTTGGTGAGGTTGGGTGAGCAAACGCAGACCCTTTAAAGTAATACTGCGTGTTACCCATCGCATGGGTCCCAAATCTCCAGGTTCAAGGGCATCTTCCTACATCGAAAACATGCATGAGAAACCCAGAAGATGGTACACCGTGTGATGGGGAAAGGTTTCTAAAACGCACCGCATTTCTCATCTCCTTGTGCTCGGGTTCGCCATTCCAGCCACTTTACTAGCAATCTCCCTACTTGGAGCATCAGCACCTTTAACCTCCTGTTCCGTACAGGTTGCAATTTGTCCTGAGGATGAACGGGAAGACGGGGAACCAATGAGAGACTAGCTCTTGGTGTTGGGACAGGCACAGGTCACTCAATTTTCCCATCAGGAAGAAGAATTAACCACAGGCTCAGCCTGCCCCCCGGAACCAGAACAGGGCCTGAAGCCATCCTGCGCTTTTGCGGCCGACTCCCAAAAAAGCGACTTGTAAAATGGAGCTTCAGGGCACTGCAATTCACAAACCTGCAGAATTATAAATGATAACTCTCGTCCACAAATATATTGAGGGAAGGCAAAGAAGAGGATTTGAAATCAAGGCAGAATTGCAGGAAACAGATTTCAGGAGGTAGATTCGAATCGCCTTTAAAGCACATGAAAAGCGGCAAAACGTTGACAATGATGCCCTTGGCCAAAAAGGGCGTATGCGTTTTTTCCTGAATATATTCAGGAAAAAACGCATACGCCCTTTTTGGCCAACCAAGCAACCTGGAAAGGCAAATCAGCGCTACAAAGAAGTCTCGCTTCCCATCGGTCAAAAGGGACATGCTGAAAAAGGTGTCAAAACAAGAAATGCAGGACAGGCCATGGAGAAATGGGAGCCTTGCTACACTGATGGGCGGGATGTAAATTGCCAACAGCCACTCTGGAGAAGTGTACGGGGTGTCCTGAAACATCTAAAAAACACAGCTTAGAGAGCATAGGGCACTTCCACGCATGGGGGGATAAAGTGGGAAAATTGAAAATCAGCAAGACACAAGCACCCCAAAGGTTAGGGCTGCTCTGTTGACAAGGACCTCCACTTCCTTCCACCTTAAATATCCCAGGAAAGCGAAAAATGGATAAAAAAGTTGTGGTCCTTATGTACAATGGAATATCACTCAGCCATGAAATCAATGTCATAAGGCTAGTAGCAGCATGATGAGTGGATTTAGGTAAGACGATTCTAAGTGAAATAAGTCACACAGAAAAGGACACTTCTCATAAGGTGTCACTTATAGAGGGAATGTAAAAACCGTTACACTTGAACTGAATTACAAAACAGAACAGAGTCACACATGCAGAAAACACACTATGGCTGCTTAACGGGAAAGGTGAGGTGGGGTGATACATAAAACAAGAGTTTCAAATTAGCTCAGATACCGTTCCATAAACCCAATATGGAATAGACAAGACCTACTCCTTGCTCAGAGAACTGGACTCAACACGCCCGATTCACCGCACAAGAATATATCTGACTAGTAATAATCTTAAAACCTATGTATTGATATCTCTCTGTTAGTGTGTCAAGTGGGGGTAAAGCGGCCTAAACACAGCCGTGAAAAGCAGCTAAACCCCATTATAAAAATAAATTACTTTTAAAAACCCATGAAACAAAGACAGGGAAAGAGAGAGAAATTCTTACACAATTCGTTCAGGGGCTGTGATGCAACCTGGATTGACCATATCTAGACCCAGAGCTGGATGAGACATAAGGGTGGACACTCTTGGGGCTGAGAGGTTTGGTGAGGTTGGGTGAGCAAACGCAGACCCTTTAAAGTAATACTGCGTGCTACCCATCGCATGGGTCCCAAATCTCCAGGTTCAAGGGCATCTTCCTACATCGAAAACATGCATGAGAAACCCAGAAGATGGTACACCGTGTGATGGGGAAAGGTTTCTAAAACGCACCTCATTTCTCACCTCCTTGTGCTCGTGTTCGCCATTCCAGCCACTTTACTAGCAATCTCCCTACTTGGAGCATCAGCACCTTTAACCTCCTGTTCCGTACAGGTTGCAATTTGTCCTGAGGATGAACGGGAAGACGGGGAACCAATGAGAGACTAGCTCTTGGTGTTGGGACAGGCACAGGTCACTCTATTTTCCCATCAGGAAGAAGAATTAACCACAGGCTCAGCCTGCCCCCCTGAACCAGAACAGGGCCTGAAGCCATCCTGCGCTTTTGCGGCCGGCTCCCAAAAAAGCGACTTGTAAAATGGAGCTTCAGGGCACTGCAATTCACAAACCTGCAGAGTTATAAATGATAACTCTCGTCCACAAATATATTGAGGGAAGGCAAAGAAGAGGATTTGAAATCAAGGCAGAATTGCAGGAAACAGATTTCAGGAGGTAGATTCGAATCGCCTTTAAAGCACATGAAAAGCGGCAAAACGTTGACAATGATGCCCTTGGCCAAAAAGGGCGTATGCGTTTTTTCCTGAATATATTCAGGAAAAAACGCATACGCCCTTTTTGGCCAACCAAGCAACCTGGAAAGGCAAATCAGCGCTACAAAGAAGTCTCGCTTCCCATCGGTCAAAAGGGACATGCTGAAAAAAGTGTCAAAACCAGAAATGCAGGACAGGCCATGGAGAAATGGGAGCCTTGCTACACTGATGGGCGGGATGTAAATTGCCAACAGCCACTCTGGAGAAGTGTACGGTGTGTCCTGAAACATCTAAAAAACACAGCTTAGAGAGCATAGGGCACTTCCACACATGGGGGGATAAAGTGGGAAAATTGAAAATCAGCAAGACACAAGCACCCCAAAGTTTAGGGCTGCTCTGTTGACAAGGACCTCCAATTCATTCCACCTTAAATATCCCAGGAAAGCGAAAAATGGATAAAAAAGTTGTGGTCCTTATGTACAATGGAATATCACTCAGCCATGAAATCAATGTCATAAGGCTAGTAGCAGCATGATGAGTGGATTTAGGTAAGACGATTCTAAGTGAAATAAGTCACACAGAAAAGGACACTTCTCATAAGGTGTCACTTATAGAGGGAATGTAAAAACCGTTACACTTGAACTGAATTACAAAACAGAACAGAGTCACACATGCAGAAAACACACTATGGCTGCTTAACGGGAAAGGTGAGGTGGGGTGATACATAAAACAAGAGTTTCAAATTAGCTCAGATACCGTTCCATAAACCCAATATGGAATAGACAAGACCTACTCCTTGCTCAGAGAACTGGACTCAACACGCCCGATTCACCGCACAAGAATATATCTGACTAGTAATAATCTTAAAACCTATGTATTGATATCTCTCTGTTAGTGTGTCAAGTGTGTGTAAGGCGGCATAAACACAGCCGTGAAAAGCAGCTAAACCCCATTATAAAAATAAATTACTTTTAAAAACCCATGAAACAAAGACAGGGAAAGAGAGAGAAATTCTTACACAATTCGTTCAGGGGCTGTGATGCAACCTGGATTGACCATATCTAGACCCACAGCTGGATGAGACATAAGGGTGGACACTCTTGGGGCTGAGAGGTTTGGTGAGGTTGGGTGAGCAAACGCAGACCCTTTAAAGTAATACTGCGTGCTACCCATCGCATGGGTCCCAAATCTCCAGGTTCAAGGGCATCTTCCTACATCGAAAACATGCATGAGAAACCCAGAAGATGGTACACCGTGTGATGGGGAAAGGTTTCTAAAACGCACCGCATTTCTCATCTCCTTGTGCTCGGGTTCGCCATTCCAGCCACTTTACTAGCAATCTCCCTACTTGGAGCATCAGCACCTTTAACCTCCTGTTCCGTACAGGTTGCAATTTGTCCTGAGGATGAACGGGAAGACGGGGAACCAATGAGAGACTAGCTCTTGGTGTTGGGACAGGCACAGGTCACTCAATTTTCCCATCAGGAAGAAGAATTAACCACAGGCTCAGCCTGCCCCCCGGAACCAGAACAGGGCCTGAAGCCATCCTGCGCTTTTGCGGCCGACTCCCAAAAAAGTGACTTGTAAAATGGAGCTTCAGGGCACTGCAATTCACAAACCTGCAGAATTATAAATGATAACTCTCGTCCACAAATATATTGAGGGAAGGCAAAGAAGAGGATTTGAAATCAAGGCAGAATTGCAGGAAACAGATTTCAGGAGGTAGATTCGAATCGCCTTTAAAGCACATGAAAAGCGGCAAAACGTTGACAATGATGCCCTTGGCCAAAAAGGGCGTATGCGTTTTTTCCTGAATATATTCAGGAAAAAACGCATACGCCCTTTTTGGCCAACCAAGCAACCTGGAAAGGCAAATCAGCGCTACAAAGAAGTCTCGCTTCCCATCGGTCAAAAGGGACATGCTGAAAAAGGTGTCAAAACCAGAAATGCAGGACAGGCCATGGAGAAATGGGAGCCTTGCTACACTGATGGGCGGGATGTAAATTGCCAACAGCCACTCTGGAGAAGTGTACGGTGTGTCCTGAAACATCTAAAAAACACAGCTTAGAGAGCATAGGGCACTTCTACGCATGGGGGAATAAAGTGGGAAAATTGAAAATCAGCAAGACACAAGCACCCCAAAGTTTAGGGCTGCTCTGTTGACAAGGACCTCCACTTCCTTCCACCTTAAATATCCCAGGAAAGCGAAAAATGGATAAAAAAGTTGTGGTCCTTATGTACAATGGAATATCACTCAGCCATGAAATCAATGTCATAAGGCTAGTAGCAGCATGATGAGTGGATTTAGGTAAGACGATTCTAAGTGAAATAAGTCACACAGAAAAGGACACTTCTCATAAGGTGTCACTTATAGAGGGAATGTAAAAACCGTTACACTTGAACTGAATTACAAAACAGAACAGAGTCACACATGCAGAAAACACACTATGGCTGCTTAACGGGAAAGGTGAGGTGGGGTGATACATAAAACAAGAGTTTCAAATTAGCTCAGGTACCGTTCCATAAACCCAATATGGAATAGACAAGACCTACTCCTTGCTCAGAGAACTGGACTCAACACGCCCGATTCACCGCACAAGAATATATCTGACTAGTAATAATCTTAAAACCTATGTATTGATATCTCTCTGTTAGTGTGTCAAGTGGGTGTAAAGCGGCCTAAACACAGCCGTGAAAAGCAGCTAAACCCCATTATAAAAATAAATTACTTTTAAAAACCCATGAAACAAAGACAGGGAAAGAGAGAGAAATTCTTACACAATTCGTTCGGGGGCTGTGATGCAACCTGGATTGACCATATCTAGACCCACAGCTGGATGAGACATAAGGGTGGACACTCTTGGGGCTGAGAGGTTTGGTGAGGTTGGGTGAGCAAACGCAGACCCTTTAAAGTAATACTGCGTGCTACCCATCGCATGGGTCCCAAATCTCCAGGTTCAAGGGCATCTTCCTACATCGAAAACATGCATGAGAAACCCAGAAGATGGTACACCGTGTGATGGGGAAAGGTTTCTAAAACGCACCTCATTTCTCACCTCCTTGTGCTCGGGTTCGCCATTCCAGCCACTTTACTAGCAATCTCCCTACTTGGAGCATCAGCACCTTTAACCTCCTGTTCCGTACAGGTTGCAATTTGTCCTGAGGATGAACGGGAAGACGGGAAACCAATGAGAGACTAGCTCTTGGTGTTGGGACAGGCACAGGTCACTCTATTTTCCCATCAGGAAGAAGAATTAACCACAGGCTCAGCCTGCCCCCCGGAACCAGAACAGGGCCTGAAGCCATCCTGAGCTTTTGCGGCCGGCTCCCAAAAAAGCGACTTGTAAAATGCAGCTTCAGGGCACTGCAATTCACAAACCTGCAGAGTTATAAATGATAACTCTCGTCCACAAATATATTGAGGGAAGGCAAAGAAGAGGATTTGAAATCAAGGCAGAATTGCAGGAAACAGATTTCAGGAGGTAGATTCGAGTCGCCTTTAAAGCACATGAAAAGCGGCAAAACGTTGACAATGATGCCCTTGGCCAAAAAGGGCGTATGCGTTTTTTCCTGAATATATTCAGGAAAAAACGCATACGCCCTTTTTGGCCAACCAAGCAACCTGGAAAGGCAAATCAGCGCTACAAAGAAGTCTCGCTTCCCATCGGTCAAAAGGGACATGCTGAAAAAAGTGTCTAAACCAGAAATGCAGGACAGGCCATGGAGAAATGGGAGCCTTGCTACACTGATGGGCGGGATGTAAATTGCCAACAGCCACTCTGGAGAAGTGTACGGTGTGTCCTGAAACATCTAAAAAACACAGCTTAGAGAGCATAGGGCACTTCCACGCATGGGGGGATAAAGTGGGAAAATTGAAAATCAGCAAGACACAAGCACCCCAAAGTTTAGGGCTGCTCTGTTGACAAGGACCTCCACTTCCTTCCACCTTAAATATCCCAGGAAAGCGAAAAATGGATAAAAAAGTTGTGGTCCTTATGTACAATGGAATATCACTCAGCCATGAAATCAATGTCATAAGGCTAGTAGCAGCATGATGAGTGGATTTAGGTAAGACGATTCTAAGTGAAATAAGTCACACAGAAAAGGACACTTCTCATAAGGTGTCACTTATAGAGGGAATGTAAAAACCGTTACACTTGAACTGAATTACAAAACAGAACAGAGTCACACATGCAGAAAACACACTATGGCTGCTTAACGGGAAAGGTGAGGTGGGGTGATACATAAAACAAGAGTTTCAAATTAGCTCAGATACCGTTCCATAAACCCAATATGGAATAGACAAGACCTACTCCTTGCTCAGAGAACTGGACTCAACACGCCCGATTCACCGCACAAGAATATATCTGACTAGTAATAATCTTAAAACCTATGTATTGATATCACTCTGTTAGTGTGTCAAGTGGGTGTAAAGCGGCCTAAACACAGCCGTGAAAAGCAGCTAAACCCCATTATAAAAATAAATTACTTTTAAAAACCCATGAAACAAAGACAGGGAAAGAGAGAGAAATTCTTACACAATTCGTTCAGGGGCTGTGATGCAACCTGGATTGACCATATCTAGACCCACAGCTGGATGAGACATAAGGGTGGACACTCTTGGGGCTGAGAGGTTTGGTGAGGTTGGGTGAGCAAACGCAGACCCTTTAAAGTAATACTGCGTGCTACCCATCGCATGGGTCCCAAATCTCCAGGTTCAAGGGCATCTTCCTACATCGAAAACATGCATGAGAAACCCAGAAGATGGTACACCGTGTGATGGGGAAAGGTTTCTAAAACGCACCTCATTTCTCACCTCCTTGTGCTCGGGTTCGCCATTCCAGCCACTTTACTAGCAATCTCCCTACTTGGAGCATCAGCACCTTTAACCTCCTTTTCCGTACAGGTTGCAATTTGTCCTGAGGATGAACCGGAAGACGGGGAACCAATGAGAGACTAGCTCTTGTTGTTGGGACAGGCACAGGTCACTCTATTTTCCCATCAGGAAGAAGAATTAACCACAGGCTCAGCCTGCCCCCCGGAACCAGAACAGGGCCTGAAGCCATCCTGCGCTTTTGCGGCCGGCTCCCAAAAAACCGACTTGTAAAATGGAGCTTCAGGGCACTGCAATTCACAAACCTGCAGAGTTATAAATGATAACTCTCGTCCACAAATATATTGAGGGAAGGCAAAGAAGAGGATTTGAAATCAAGGCAGAATTGCAGGAAACAGATTTCAGGAGGTAGATTCGAATCGCCTTTAAAGCACATGAAAAGCGGCAAAACGTTGACAATGATGCCCTTGGCCAAAAAGGGCGTATGCGTTTTTTCCTGAATATATTCAGGAAAAAACGCATACGCCCTTTTTGGCCAACCAAGCAACCTGGAAAGCCAAATCAGCGCTACAAAGAAGTCTCGCTTCCCATCGGTCAAAAGGGACATGCTGAAAAAGTTGTCAAAACCAGAAATGCAGGACAGGCCATGGAGAAATGGGAGCCTTGCTACACTGATGGGCGGGATGTAAATTGTCAACAGCCACTCTGGAGAAGTGTACGGTGTGTCCTGAAACATCTAAAAAACACAGCTTAGAGAGCATAGGGCACTTCCACGCATGGAGGGATAAAGTGGGAAAATTGAAAATCAGCAAGACACAAGCACCCCAAAGGTTAGGGCTGCTCTGTTGACAAGGACCTCCACTTCATTCCACCTTAAATATCCCAGGAAAGCGAAAAATGGATAAAAAAGTTGTGGTCCTTATGTACAATGGAATATCACTCAGCCATGAAATCAATGTCATAAGGCTAGTAGCAGCATGATGAGTGGATTTAGGTAAGACGATTCTAAGTGAAATAAGTCACACAGAAAAGGACACTTCTCATAAGGTGTCACTTATAGAGGGAATGTAAAAAACGTTACACTTGAACTGAATTACAAAACAGAACAGAGTCACACATGCAGAAAACACACTATGGCTGCTTAACGGGAAAGGTGAGGTGGGGTGATACATAAAACAAGAGTTTCAAATTAGCTCAGATACCGTTCCATAAACCCAATATGGAATAGAGAAGACCTACTCCTTGCTCAGAGAACTGGACTCAACACGCCCGATTCACCGCACAAGAATATATCTGACTAGTAATAATCTTAAAACCTATGTATTGATATCTCTCTGTTAGTGTGTCAAGTGTGTGTAAGGCGGCATAAACACAGCCGTGAAAAGCAGCTAAACTCCATTATAAAAATAAATTACTTTTAAAAACCCATGAAACAAAGACAGGGAAAGAGAGAGAAATTCTTACACAATTCGTTCAGGGGCTGTGATGCAACCTGCATTGACCATATCTAGACCCACAGCTGGATGAGACATAAGGGTGGACACTCTTGGGGCTGAGAGGTTTGGTGAGGTTGGGTGAGCAAATGCAGACCCTTTAAAGTAATACTGCGTGCTACCCATCGCATGGGTCCCAAATCTCCAGGTTCAAGGGCATCTTCCTACATCGAAAACATGCATGAGAAACCCAGAATATGGTACACCGTGTGATGGGGAAAGGTTTCTAAAATGCACCTCATTTCTCATCTCCTTGTGCTCGTGTTCGCCATTCCAGCCACTTTACTAGCAATCTCCCTACTTGGAGCATCAGCACCTTTAACCTCCTGTTCCGTACAGGTTGCAATTTGTCCTGAGGATGAACGGGAAGACGGGGAACCAATGAGAGACTAGCTCTTGGTGTTGGGACAGGCACAGGTCACTCTATTTTCCCATCAGGAAGAAGAATTAACCACAGGCTTAGCCTGCCCCCCGGAACCAGAACAGGGCCTGAAGCCATCCTGCGCTTTTGCGGCCGGCTCCCAAAAAAGCGACTTGTAAAATGGAGCTTCAGGGCACTGCAATTCACAAACCTGCAGAGTTATAAATGATAACTCTCGTCCACAAATATATTGAGGGAAGGCAAAGAAGAGGATTTGAAATCAAGGCAGAATTGCAGGAAACAGATTTCAGGAGGTAGATTCGAATCGCCTTTAAAGCACATGAAAAGCGGCAAAACGTTGACAATGATGCCCTTGGCCAAAAAGGGCGTATGCGTTTTTTCCTGAATATATTCAGGAAAAAACGCATACGCCCTTTTTGGCCAACCAAGCAACCTGGAAAGGCAAATCAGCGCTACAAAGAAGTCTCGCTTCCCATCGGTCAAAAGGGACATGCTGAAAAAGGTGTCAAAACCAGAAATGCAGGACAGGCCATGGAGAAATGGGAGCCTTGCTACACTGATGGGCGGGATGTAAATTGCCAACAGCCACTCTGGAGAAGTGTACGGTGTGTCCTGAAACATCTAAAAAACACAGCTTAGAGAGCATAGGGCACTTCCACGCATAGGGGGATAAAGTGGGAAAATTGAAAATCAGCAAGACACAAGCACCCCAAAGTTTAGGGCTGCTCTGTTGACAAGGACCTCCACTTCCTTCCACCTTAAATATCCCAGGAAAGCGAAAAATGGATAAAAATGTTGTGGTCCTTATGTACAATGGAATATCACTCAGCCATGAAATCAATGTCATAAGGCTAGTAGCAGCATGATGAGTGGATTTAGGTAAGACGATTCTAAGTGAAATAAGTCACACAGAAAAGGACACTTCTCATAAGGTGTCACTTATAGAGGGAATGTAAAAACCGTTACACTTGAACTGAATTACAAAACAGAACAGAGTCACACATGCAGAAAACACACTATGGCTGCTTAACGGGAAAGGTGAGGTGGGGTGATACATAAAACAAGAGTTTCAAATTAGCTCAGATACCGTTCCATAAACCCAATATGGAATAGACAAGACCTACTCCTTGCTCAGAGAACTGGACTCAACACGCCCGATTCACCGCACAAGAATATATCTGACTAGTAATAATCTTAAAACCTATGTATTGATATCTCTCTGTTAGTGTGTCAAGTGGGTGTAAAGCGGCCTAAACACAGCCGTGAAAAGCAGCTAAACCCCATTATAAAAATAAATTACTTTTAAAAACCCATGAAACAAAGACAGGGAAAGAGAGAGAAATTCTTACACAATTCGTTCAGGGGCTGTGATGCAACCTGGATTGACCATATCTAGACCCACAGCTGGATGAGACATAAGGGTGGACACTCTTGGGGCTGAGAGTTTTGGTGAGGTTGGGTGAGCAAACGCAGACCCTTTAAAGTAATACTGCGTGCTACCCATCGCATGGGTCCCAAATCTCCAGGTTCAAGGGCATCTTCCTACATCGAAAACATGCATGAGAAACCCAGAAGATGGTACACCGTGTGATGGGGAAAGGTTTCTAAAACGCACCTCATTTCTCACCTCCTTGTGCTCGGGTTCGCCATTCCAGCCACTTTACTAGCAATCTCCCTACTTGGAGCATCAGCACCTTTAACCTCCTGTTCCGTACAGGTTGCAATTTGTCCTGAGGATGAACGGGAAGACGGGGAACCAATGAGAGACTAGCTCTTGGTGTTGGGACAGGCACAGGTCACTCTATTTTCCCATCAGGAAGAAGAATTAACCACAGGCTTAGCCTGCCCCCCGGAACCAGAACAGGGCCTGAAGCCATCCTGCGCTTTTGCGGCCGGCTCCCAAAAAAGCGACTTGTAAAATGGAGCTTCAGGGCACTGCAATTCACAAACCTGCAGAGTTATAAATGATAACTCTCGTCCACAAATATATTGAGGGAAGGCAAAGAAGAGGATTTGAAATCAAGGCAGAATTGCAGGAAACAGATTTCAGGAGGTAGATTCGAATCGCCTTTAAAGCACATGAAAAGCGGCAAAACGTTGACAATGATGCCCTTGGCCAAAAAGGGCGTATGCGTTTTTTCCTGAATATATTCAGGAAAAAACGCATACGCCCTTTTTGGCCAACCAAGCAACCTGGAAAGGCAAATCAGCGCTACAAAGAAGTCTCGCTTCCCATCGGTCAAAAGGGACATGCTGAAAAAGGTGTCAAAACCAGAAATGCAGGACAGGCCATGGAGAAATGGGAGCCTTGCTACACTGATGGGCGGGATGTAAATTGCCAACAGCCACTCTGGAGAAGTGAACGGTGTGTCCTGAAACATCTAAAAAACACAGCTTAGAGAGCATAGGGCACTTCCACGCATAGGGGGATAAAGTGGGAAAATTGAAAATCAGCAAGACACAAGCACCCCAAAGTTTAGGGCTGCTCTGTTGACAAGGACCTCCACTTCCTTCCACCTTAAATATCCCAGGAAAGCGAAAAATGGATAAAAATGTTGTGGTCCTTATGTACAATGGAATATCACTCAGCCATGAAATCAATGTCATAAGGCTAGTAGCAGCATGATGAGTGGATTTAGGTAAGACGATTCTAAGTGAAATAAGTCACACAGAAAAGGACACTTCTCATAAGGTGTCCTTATAGAGGGAATGTAAAAACCGTTACACTTGAACTGAATTACAAAACAGAACAGAGTCACACATGCAGAAAACACACTATGGCTGCTTAACGGGAAAGGTGAGGTGGGGTGATACATAAAACAAGAGTTTCAAATTAGCTCAGATACCGTTCCATAAACCCAATATGGAATAGACAAGACCTACTCCTTGCTCAGAGAACTGGACTCAACACGCCCGATTCACCGCACAAGAATATATCTGACTAGTAATAATCTTAAAACCTATGTATTGATATCTCTCTGTTAGTGTGTCAAGTGGGTGTAAAGCGGCCTAAACACAGCCGTGAAAAGCAGCTAAACCCCATTATAAAAATAAATTACTTTTAAAAACCCATGAAACAAAGACAGGGAAAGAGAGAGAAATTCTTACACAATTCGTTCAGGGGCTGTGATGCAACCTGGATTGACCATATCTAGACCCACAGCTGGATGAGACATAAGGGTGGACACTCTTGGGGCTGAGAGTTGTGGTGAGGTTGGGTGAGCAAACGCAGACCCTTTAAAGTAATACTGCGTGCTACCCATCGCATGGGTCCCAAATCTCCAGGTTCAAGGGCATCTTCCTACATCGAAAACATGCATGAGAAACCCAGAAGATGGTACACCGTGTGATGGGGAAAGGTTTCTAAAACGCACCTCATTTCTCACCTCCTTGTGCTCGGGTTCGCCATTCCAGCCACTTTACTAGCAATCTCCCTACTTGGAGCATCAGCACCTTTAACCTCCTGTTCCGTACAGGTTGCAATTTGTCCTGAGGATGAACGGGAAGACGGGGAACCAATGAGAGACTAGCTCTTGGTGTTGGGACAGGCACAGGTCACTCTATTTTCCCATCAGGAAGAAGAATTAACCACAGGCTTAGCCTGCCCCCCGGAACCAGAACAGGGCCTGAAGCCATCCTGCGCTTTTGCGGCCGGCTCCCAAAAAAGCGACTTGTAAAATGGAGCTTCAGGGCACTGCAATTCACAAACCTGCAGAGTTATAAATGATAACTCTCGTCCACAAATATATTGAGGGAAGGCAAAGAAGAGGATTTGAAATCAAGGCAGAATTGCAGGAAACAGATTTCAGGAGGTAGATTCGAATCGCCTTTAAAGCACATGAAAAGCGGCAAAACGTTGACAATGATGCCCTTGGCCAAAAAGGGCGTATGCGTTTTTTCCTGAATATATTCAGGAAAAAACGCATACGCCCTTTTTGGCCAACCAAGCAACCTGGAAAGGCAAATCAGCGCTACAAAGAAGTCTCGCTTCCCATCGGTCAAAAGGGACATGCTGAAAAAGGTGTCAAAACCAGAAATGCAGGACAGGCCATGGAGAAATGGGAGCCTTGCTACACTGATGGGCGGGATGTAAATTGCCAACAGCCACTCTGGAGAAGTGTACGGTGTGTCCTGAAACATCTAAAAAACACAGCTTAGAGAGCATAGGGCACTTCCACGCATAGGGGGATAAAGTGGGAAAATTGAAAATCAGCAAGACACAAGCACCCCAAAGTTTAGGGCTGCTCTGTTGACAAGGACCTCCACTTCCTTCCACCTTAAATATCCCAGGAAAGCGAAAAATGGATAAAAATGTTGTGGTCCTTATGTACAATGGAATATCACTCAGCCATGAAATCAATGTCATAAGGCTAGTAGCAGCATGATGAGTGGATTTAGGTAAGACGATTCTAAGTGAAATAAGTCACACAGAAAAGGACACTTCTCATAAGGTGTCACTTATAGAGGGAATGTAAAAACCGTTACACTTGAACTGAATTACAAAACAGAACAGAGTCACACATGCAGAAAACACACTATGGCTGCTTAACGGGAAAGGTGAGGTGGGGTGATACATAAAACAAGAGTTTCAAATTAGCTCAGATACCGTTCCATAAACCCAATATGGAATAGACAAGACCTACTCCTTGCTCAGAGAACTGGACTCAACACGCCCGATTCACCGCACAAGAATATATCTGACTAGTAATAATCTTAAAACCTATGTATTGATATCTCTCTGTTAGTGTGTCAAGTGGGTGTAAAGCGGCCTAAACACAGCCGTGAAAAGCAGCTAAACCCCATTATAAAAATAAATTACTTTTAAAAACCCATGAAACAAAGACAGGGAAAGAGAGAGAAATTCTTACACAATTCGTTCAGGGGCTGTGATGCAACCTGGATTGACCATATCTAGACCCACAGCTGGATGAGACATAAGGGTGGACACTCTTGGGGCTGAGAGTTTTGGTGAGGTTGGGTGAGCAAACGCAGACCCTTTAAAGTAATACTGCGTGCTACCCATCGCATGGGTCCCAAATCTCCAGGTTCAAGGGCATCTTCCTACATCGAAAACATGCATGAGAAACCCAGAAGATGGTACACCGTGTGATGGGGAAAGGTTTCTAAAACGCACCTCATTTCTCACCTCCTTGTGCTCGGGTTCGCCATTCCAGCCACTTTACTGGCAATCTCCCTACTTGGAGCATCAGCACCTTTAACCTCCTGTTCCGTACAGGTTGCAATTTGTCCTGAGGATGAACGGGAAGACGGGGAACCAATGAGAGACTAGCTCTTGGTGTTGGGACAGGCACAGGTCACTCTATTTTCCCATCAGGAAGAAGAATTAACCACAGGCTTAGCCTGCCCCCCGGAACCAGAACAGGGCCTGAAGCCATCCTGCGCTTTTGCGGCCGGCTCCCAAAAAAGCGACTTGTAAAATGGAGCTTCAGGGCACTGCAATTCACAAACCTGCAGAGTTATAAATGATAACTCTCGTCCACAAATATATTGAGGGAAGGCAAAGAAGAGGATTTGAAATCAAGGCAGAATTGCAGGAAACAGATTTCAGGAGGTAGATTCGAATCGCCTTTAAAGCACATGAAAAGCGGCAAAACGTTGACAATGATGCCCTTGGCCAAAAAGGGCGTATGCGTTTTTTCCTGAATATATTCAGGAAAAAACGCATACGCCCTTTTTGGCCAACCAAGCAACCTGGAAAGGCAAATCAGCGCTACAAAGAAGTCTCGCTTCCCATCGGTCAAAAGGGACATGCTGAAAAAGGTGTCAAAACCAGAAATGCAGGACAGGCCATGGAGAAATGGGAGCCTTGCTACACTGATGGGCGGGATGTAAATTGCCAACAGCCACTCTGGAGAAGTGAACGGTGTGTCCTGAAACATCTAAAAAACACAGCTTAGAGAGCATAGGGCACTTCCACGCATAGGGGGATAAAGTGGGAAAATTGAAAATCAGCAAGACACAAGCACCCCAAAGTTTAGGGCTGCTCTGTTGACAAGGACCTCCACTTCCTTCCACCTTAAATATCCCAGGAAAGCGAAAAATGGATAAAAATGTTGTGGTCCTTATGTACAATGGAATATCACTCAGCCATGAAATCAATGTCATAAGGCTAGTAGCAGCATGATGAGTGGATTTAGGTAAGACGATTCTAAGTGAAATAAGTCACACAGAAAAGGACACTTCTCATAAGGTGTCACTTATAGAGGGAATGTAAAAACCGTTACACTTGAACTGAATTACAAAACAGAACAGAGTCACACATGCAGAAAACACACTATGGCTGCTTAACGGGAAAGGTGAGGTGGGGTGATACATAAAACAAGAGTTTCAAATTAGCTCAGATACCGTTCCATAAACCCAATATGGAATAGACAAGACCTACTCCTTGCTCAGAGAACTGGACTCAACACGCCCGATTCACCGCACAAGAATATATCTGACTAGTAATAATCTTAAAACCTATGTATTGATATCTCTCTGTTAGTGTGTCAAGTGGGTGTAAAGCGGCCTAAACACAGCCGTGAAAAGCAGCTAAACCCCATTATAAAAATAAATTACTTTTAAAAACCCATGAAACAAAGACAGGGAAAGAGAGAGAAATTCTTACACAATTCGTTCAGGGGCTGTGATGCAACCTGGATTGACCATATCTAGACCCACAGCTGGATGAGACATAAGGGTGGACACTCTTGGGGCTGAGAGTTGTGGTGAGGTTGGGTGAGCAAACGCAGACCCTTTAAAGTAATACTGCGTGCTACCCATCGCATGGGTCCCAAATCTCCAGGTTCAAGGGCATCTTCCTACATCGAAAACATGCATGAGAAACCCAGAAGATGGTACACCGTGTGATGGGGAAAGGTTTCTAAAACGCACCTCATTTCTCACCTCCTTGTGCTCGGGTTCGCCATTCCAGCCACTTTACTAGCAATCTCCCTACTTGGAGCATCAGCACCTTTAACCTCCTGTTCCGTACAGGTTGCAATTTGTCCTGAGGATGAACGGGAAGACGGGGAACCAATGAGAGACTAGCTCTTGGTGTTGGGACAGGCACAGGTCACTCTATTTTCCCATCAGGAAGAAGAATTAACCACAGGCTCAGCCTGCCCCCCGGAACCAGAACAGGGCCTGAAGCCATCCTGCGCTTTTGCGGCCGGCTCCCAAAAAAGCGACTTGTAAAATGGAGCTTCAGGGCACTGCAATTCACAAACCTGCAGAGTTATAAATGATAACTCTCGTCCACAAATATATTGAGGGAAGGCAAAGAAGAGGATTTGAAATCAAGGCAGAATTGCAGGAAACAGATTTCAGGAGGAAGATGCGAATCGCCTTTAAAGCACATGAAAAGCGGCAAAACGTTGACAATGATGCCCTTGTCCAAAAAGGGCGTATGCGTTTTTTCCTGAATATATTCAGGAGAAAACGCATACGCCCTTTTTGGCCAACCAAGCAACCTGGAAAGGCAAATCAGCGCTACAAAGAAGTCTCGCTTCCCATCGGTCAAAAGGGCCATGCTGAAAAAAGTGTCAAAACCAGAAATGCAGGACAGGCCATGGAGAAATGGGAGCCTTGCTACACTGATGGGCGGGATGTAAATTGCCAACAGCCACTCTGGAGAAGTGTACGGTGTGTCCTGAAACATCTAAAAAACACAGCTTAGAGAGCATAGGGCACTTCCACGCATGGGGGGATAAAGTGGGAAAATTGAAAATCAGCAAGACACAAGCACCCCAAAGGTTAGGGCTGCTCTGTTGACAAGGACCTCCACTTCCTTCCACCTTAAATATCCCAGGAAAGCGAAAAATGGATAAAAAAGTTGTGGTCCTTATGTACAATGGAATATCACTCAGCCATGAAATCAATGTCATAAGGCTAGTAGCAGCATGATGAGTGGATTTAGGTAAGACGATTCTAAGTGAAATAAGTCACACAGAAAAGGACACTTCTCATAAGGTGTCACTTATAGAGGGAATGTAAAAACCGTTACACTTGAACTGAATTACAAAACAGAACAGAGTCACACATGCAGAAAACACACTATGGCTGCTTAACGGGAAAGGTGAGGTGGGGTGATACATAAAACAAGAGTTTCAAATTAGCTCAGATACCGTTCCATAAACCCAATATGGAATAGACAAGACCTACTCCTTGCTCAGAGAACTGGACTCAACACGCCCGATTCACCGCACAAGAATATATCTGACTAGTAATAATCTTAAAACCTATGTATTGATATCTCTCTGTTAGTGTGTCAAGTGGGTGTAAGGCGGCATAAACACAGCCGTGAAAAGCAGCTAAACTCCATTATAAAAATAAATTACTTTTAAAAACCCATGAAACAAAGACAGGGAAAGAGAGAGAAATTCTTACACAATTCGTTCAGGGGCTGTGATGCAACCTGCATTGACCATATCTAGACCCACAGCTGGATGAGACATAAGGGTGGACACTCTTGGGGCTGAGAGGTTTGGTGAGGTTGGGTGAGCAAATGCAGACCCTTTAAAGTAATACTGCGTGCTACCCATCGCATGGGTCCCAAATCTCCAGGTTCAAGGGCATCTTCCTACATCGAAAACATGCATGAGAAACCCAGAAGATGGTACACCGTGTGATGGGGAAAGGTTTCTAAAACGCACCTCATTTCTCACCTCCTTGTGCTCGGGTTCGCCATTCCAGCCACTTTACTAGCAATCTCCCTACTTGGAACATCAGCACCTTTAACCTCCTGTTCCGTACAGGTTGCAATTTGTCCTGAGGATGAACGGGAAGACGGGGAACCAATGAGAGACTAGCTCTTGGTGTTGGGACAGGCACAGGTCACTCTATTTTCCCATCAGGAAGAAGAATTAACCACAGGCTCAGCCTGCCCCCCGGAACCAGAACAGGGCCTGAAGCCATCCTGCGCTTTTGCGGCCGGCTCTCAAAAAAGCGACTTGTAAAATGCAGCTTCAGGGCACTGCAATTCACAAACCTGCAGAGTTATAAATGATAACTCTCGTCCACAAATATATTGAGGGAAGGCAAAGAAGAGGATTTGAAATCAAGGCAGAATTGCAGGAAACAGATTTCAGGAGGTAGATTCGAATCGCCTTTAAAGCACATGAAAAGCGGCAAAACGTTGACAATGATGCCCTTGGCCAAAAAGGGCGTATAAGTTTTTTCCTGAATATATTCAGGAAAAAACGCATACGCCCTTTTTGGCCAACCAAGCAACCTGGAAAGGCAAATCAGCGCTACAAAGAAGTCTCGCTTCCCATCGGTCAAAAGGGACATGCTGAAAAAAGTCTCAAAACCAGAAATGCACGACAGGCCATGGAGAAATGGGAGCCTTGCTACACTGATGGGCGGGATGTAAATTGCCAACAGCCACTCTGGAGAAGTGTACGGTGTGTCCTGAAACATCTAAAAAACACAGCTTAGAGAGCATAGGGCACTTCCACACATGGGGGGATAAAGTGGGAAAATTGAAAATCAGCAAGACACAAGCACCCCAAAGTTTAGGGCTGCTCTGTTGACAAGGACCTCCACTTCATTCCACCTTAAATATCCCAGGAAAGCGAAAAATGGATAAAAAAGTTGTGGTCCTTATGTACAATGGAATATCACTCAGCCATGAAATCAATGTCATAAGGCTAGTAGCAGCATGATGAGTGGATTTAGGTAAGACGATTCTAAGTGAAATAAGTCACACAGAAAAGGACACTTCTCATAAGGTGTCACTTACAGAGGGAATGTAAAAACCGTTACACTTGAACTGAATTACAAAACAGAACAGAGTCACACATGCAGAAAACACACTATGGCTGCTTAACGGGAAAGGTGAGGTG
Organism: Balaenoptera physalus; assembly: GCF_965194825.1. NCBI lineage: Eukaryota > Metazoa > Chordata > Mammalia > Artiodactyla > Balaenopteridae > Balaenoptera > Balaenoptera physalus. The sequence continues at coordinate 106,473 of NW_028125876.1, forward strand.
GGGTGATACATAAAACAAGAGTTTCAAATTAGCTCAGATACCGTTCCATAAACCCAATATGGAATAGACAAGACCTACCCCTTGCTCAGAGAACTGGACTCAACACGCCCGATTCACCGCACAAGAATATATCTGACTAGTAATAATCTTAAAACCTATGTATTGATATCTCTCTGTTAGTGTGTCAAGTGTGTGTAAGGCGGCATAAACACAGCCGTGAAAAGCAGCTAAACTCCATTATAAAAATAAATTACTTTTAAAAACCCATGAAACAAAGACAGGGAAAGAGAGAGAAATTCTTACACAATTCGTTCAGGGGCTGTGATGCAACCTGCATTGACCATATCTAGACCCACAGCTGGATGAGACATAAGGGTGGACACTCTTGGGGCTGAGAGGTTTGGTGAGGTTGGGTGAGCAAATGCAGACCCTTTAAAGTAATACTGCGTGCTACCCATCGCATGGGTCCCAAATCTCCAGGTTCAAGGGCATCTTCCTACATCGAAAACATGCATGAGAAACCCAGAATATGGTACACCGTGTGATGGGGAAAGGTTTCTAAAATGCACCTCATTTCTCATCTCCTTGTGCTCGTGTTCGCCATTCCAGCCACTTTACTAGCAATCTCCCTACATGGAGCATCAGCACCTTTAACCTCCTGTTCCGTACAGGTTGCAATTTGTCCTGAGGATGAACGGGAAGACGGGGAACCAATGAGAGACTAGCTCTTGGTGTTGGGACAGGCACAGGTCACTCTATTTTCCCATCAGGAAGAAGAATTAACCACAGGCTCAGCCTGCCCCCCGGAACCAGAACAGGGCCTGAAGCCATCCTGCGCTTTTGCGGCCGGCTCCCAAAAAAGCGACTTGTAAAATGCAGCTTCAGGGCACTGCAATTCACAAACCTGCAGAGTTATAAATGATAACTCTCGTCCACAAATATATTGAGGGAAGGCAAAGAAGAGGATTTGAAATCAAGGCAGAATTGCAGGAAACAGATTTCAGGAGGTAGATTCGAATCGCCTTTAAAGCACATGAAAAGCGGCAAAACGTTGACAATGATGCCCTTGGCCAAAAAGGGCGTATGCGTTTTTTCCTGAATATATTCAGGAAAAAACGCATACGCCCTTTTTGGCCAACCAAGCAACCTGGAAAGGCAAATCAGCGCTACAAAGAAGTCTCGCTTCCCATCGGTCAAAAGGGACATGCTGAAAAAGGTGTCAAAACCAGAAATGCAGGACAGGCCATGGAGAAATGGGAGCCTTGCTACACTGATGGGCGGGATGTAAATTGCCAACAGCCACTCTGGAGAAGTGTACGGTGTGTCCTGAAACATCTAAAAAACACAGCTTAGAGAGCATAGGGCACTTCCACGCATGGGGGGATAAAGTGGGAAAATTGAAAATCAGCAAGACACAAGCACCCCAAAGTTTAGGGCTGCTCTGTTGACAAGGACCTCCACTTCCTTCCACCTTAAATATCCCAGGAAAGCGAAAAATGGATAAAAATATTGTGGTCCTTATGTACAATGGAATATCACTCAGCCATGAAATCAATGTCATAAGGCTAGTAGCAGCATGATGAGTGGATTTAGGTAAGACGATTCTAAGTGAAATAAGTCACACAGAAAAGGACACTTCTCATAAGGTGTCACTTATAGAGGGAATGTAAAAACCGTTACACTTGAACTGAATTACAAAACAGAACAGAATCACACATGCAGAAAACACACTATGGCTGCTTAACGGGAAAGGTGAGGTGGGGTGATACATAAAACAAGAGTTTCAAATTAGCTCAGATACCGTTCCATAAACCCAATATGGAATAGACAAGACCTACTCCTTGCTCAGAGAACTGGACTCAACACGCCCGATTCACCGCACAAGAATATATCTGACTAGTAATAATCTTAAAACCTATGTATTGATATCTCTCTGTTAGTGTGTCAAGTGGGTGTAAAGCGGCCTAAACACAGCCGTGAAAAGCAGCTAAACCCCATTATAAAAATAAATTACTTTTAAAAACCTATGAAACAAAGACAGGGAAAGAGAGAGAAATTCTTACACAATTCGTTCAGGGGCTGTGATGCAACCTGGATTGACCATATCTAGACCCACAGCTGGATGAGACATAAGGGTGGACACTCTTGGGGCTGAGAGTTTTGGTGAGGTTGGGTGAGCAAACGCAGACCCTTTAAAGTAATACTGCGTGCTACCCATCGCATGGGTCCCAAATCTCCAGGTTCAAGGGCATCTTCCTACATCGAAAACATGCATGAGAAACCCAGAAGATGGTACACCGTGTGATGGGGAAAGGTTTCTAAAACGCACCTCATTTCTCACCTCCTTGTGCTCGGGTTCGCCATTCCAGCCACTTTACTAGCAATCTCCCTACTTGGAGCATCAGCACCTTTAACCTCCTGTTCCGTACAGGTTGCAATTTGTCCTGAGGATGAACGGGAAGACGGGGAACCAATGAGAGACTAGCTCTTGGTGTTGGGACAGGCACAGGTCACTCTATTTTCCCATCAGGAAGAAGAATTAACCACAGGCTCAGCCTGCCCCCCGGAACCAGAACAGGGCCTGAAGCCATCCTGCGCTTTTGCGGCCGGCTCCCAAAAAAGCGACTTGTAAAATGGAGCTTCAGGGCACTGCAATTCACAAACCTGCAGAGTTATAAATGATAACTCTCGTCCACAAATATATTGAAGGAAGGCAAAGAAGAGGATTTGAAATCAAGGCAGAATTGCAGGAAACAGATTTCAGGAGGTAGATTCGAATCGCCTTTAAAGCACATGAAAAGCGGCAAAACGTTGACAATGATGCCCTTGGCCAAAAAGGGCGTATGCGTTTTTTCCTGAATATATTCAGGAAAAAACGCATACGCCCTTTTTGGCCAACCAAGCAACCTGGAAAGGCAAATCAGCGCTACAAAGAAGTCTCGCTTCCCATCGGTCAAAAGGGACATGCTGAAAAAGGTGTCAAAACCAGAAATGCAGGACAGGCCATGGAGAAATGGGAGCCTTGCTACGCTGATGGGCGGGATGTAAATTGCCAACAGCCACTCTGGAGAAGTGTACGGTGTGTCCTGAAACATCTAAAAAACACAGCTTAGAGAGCATAGGGCACTTCCACGCATGGGGGGATAAAGTGGGAAAATTGAAAATCAGCAAGACACAAGCACCCCAAAGTTTAGGGCTGCTCTGTTGACAAGGACCTCCACTTCCTTCCACCTTAAATATCCCAGGAAAGCGAAAAATGGATAAAAATGTTGTGGTCCTTATGTACAATGGAATATCACTCAGCCATGAAATCAATGTCATAAGGCTAGTAGCAGCATGATGAGTGGATTTAGGTAAGACGATTCTAAGTGAAATAAGTCACACAGAAAAGGACACTTCTCATAAGGTGTCACTTATAGAGGGAATGTAAAAACCGTTACACTTGAACTGAATTACAAAACAGAACAGAGTCACACATGCAGAAAACACACTATGGCTGCTTAACGGGAAAGGTGAGGTGGGGTGATACATAAAACAAGAGTTTCAAATTAGCTCAGATACCGTTCCATAAACCCAATATGGAATAGACAAGACCTACTCCTTGCTCAGAGAACTGGACTCAACACGCCCGATTCACCGCACAAGAATATATCTGACTAGTAATAATCTTAAAACCTATGTATTGATATCTCTCTGTTAGTGTGTCAAGTGGGTGTAAAGCGGCCTAAACACAGCCGTGAAAAGCAGCTAAACCCCATTATAAAAATAAATTACTTTTAAAAACCCATGAAACAAAGACAGGGAAAGAGAGAGAAATTCTTACACAATTCGTTCAGGGGCTGTGATGCAACCTGGATTGACCATATCTAGACCCACAGCTGAATGAGACATAAGAGTGGACACTCTTGGGGCTGAGAGTTTTGGTGAGGTTGGGTGAGCAAACGCAGACCCTTTAAAGTAATACTGCGTGCTACCCATCGCATGGGTCCCAAATCTCCAGGTTCAAGGGCATCTTCCTACATCGAAAACATGCATGAGAAACCCAGAAGATGGTACACCGTGTGATGGGGAAAGGTTTCTAAAACGCACCTCATTTCTCACCTCCTTGTGCTCGGGTTCGCCATTCCAGCCACTTTACTAGCAATCTCCCTACTTGGAGCATCAGCACCTTTAACCTCCTGTTCCGTACAGGTTGCAATTTGTCCTGAGGATGAACGGGAAGACGGGAAACCAATGAGAGACTAGCTCTTGGTGTTGGGACAGTCACAGGTCACTCTATTTTCCCATCAGGAAGAAGAATTAACCACAGGCTCAGCCTGCCCCCCGGAACCAGAACAGGGCCTGAAGCCATCCTGCGCTTTTGCGGCCGGCTCCCAAAAAAGCGACTTGTAAAATGCAGCTTCAGGGCACTGCAATTCACAAACCTGCAGAGTTATAAATGATAACTCTCGTCCACAAATATATTGAGGGAAGGCAAAGAAGAGGATTTGAAATCAAGGCAGAATTGCAGGAAACAGATTTCAGGAGGTAGATTCGAATCGCCTTTAAAGCACATGAAAAGCGGCAAAACGTTGACAATGATGCCCTTGGCCAAAAAGGGCGTATACGTTTTTTCCTGAATATATTCAGGAAAAAACGCATACGCCCTTTTTGGCTAACCAAGCAACCTGGAAAGGCAAATCAGCGCTACAAAGAAGTCTCGCTTCCCATCGGTCAAAAGGGACATGCTGAAAAAAGTGTCAAAACCAGAAATGCAGGACAGGCCATGGAGAAATGGGAGCCTTGCTACACTGATGGGCGGGATGTAAATTGCCAACAGCCACTCTGGAGAAGTGTACGGTGTGTCCTGAAACATCTAAAAAACACAGCTTAGAGAGCATAGGGCACTTCCACGCATAGGGGGATAAAGCGGGAAAATTGAAAATCAGCAAGACACAAGCACCCCAAAGTTTAGGGCTGCTCTGTTGACAAGGACCTCCACTTCCTTCCACCTTAAATATCCCAGGAAAGCGAAAAATGGATAAAAATGTTGTGGTCCTTATGTACAATGGAATATCACTCAGCCATGAAATCAATGTCATAAGGCTAGTAGCAGCATGATGAGTGGATTTAGGTAAGACGATTCTAAGTGAAATAAGTCACACAGAAAAGGACACTTCTCATAAGGTGTCACTTATAGAGGGAATGTAAAAACCGTTACACTTGAACTGAATTACAAAACAGAACAGAGTCACACATGCAGAAAACACACTATGGCTGCTTAACGGGAAAGGTGAGGTGGGGTGATACATAAAACAAGAGTTTCAAATTAGCTCAGATACCGTTCCATAAACCCAATATGGAATAGACAAGACCTACTCCTTGCTCAGAGAACTGGACTCAACACGCCCGATTCACCGCACAAGAATATATCTGACTAGTAATAATCTTAAAACCTATGTATTGATATCTCTCTGTTAGTGTGTCAAGTGGGTGTAAAGCGGCCTAAACACAGCCGTGAAAAGCAGCTAAACCCCATTATAAAAATAAATTACTTTTAAAAACCCATGAAACAAAGACAGGGAAAGAGAGAGAAATTCTTACACAATTCGTTCAGGGGCTGTGATGCAACCTGGATTGACCATATCTAGACCCACAGCTGGATGAGACATAAGGGTGGACACTCTTGGGGCTGAGAGTTTTGGTGAGGTTGGGTGAGCAAACGCAGACCCTTTAAAGTAATACTGCGTGCTACCCATCGCATGGGTCCCAAATCTCCAGGTTCAAGGGCATCTTCCTACATCGAAAACATGCATGAGAAACCCAGAAGATGGTACACCGTGTGATGGGGAAAGGTTTCTAAAACGCACCTCATTTCTCACCTCCTTGTGCTCGGGTTCGCCATTCCAGCCACTTTACTAGCAATCTCCCTACTTGTAGCATCAGCACCTTTAACCTCCTGTTCCGTACAGGTTGCAATTTGTCCTGAGGATGAACGGGAAGACGGGAAACCAATGAGAGACTAGCTCTTGGTGTTGGGACAGTCACAGGTCACTCTATTTTCCCATCAGGAAGAAGAATTAACCACAGGCTCAGCCTGCCTCCCGGAACCAGAACAGGGCCTGAAGCCATCCTGCGCTTTTGCGGCCGGCTCCCAAAAAAGCGACTTGTAAAATGCAGCTTCAGGGCACTGCAATTCACAAACCTGCAGAGTTATAAATGATAACTCTCGTCCACAAATATATTGAGGGAAGGCAAAGAAGAGGATTTGAAATCAAGGCAGAATTGCAGGAAACAGATTTCAGGAGGTAGATTCGAATCGCCTTTAAAGCACATGAAAAGCGGCAAAACGTTGACAATGATGCCCTTGGCCAAAAAGGGCGTATGCGTTTTTTCCTGAATATATTCAGGAAAAAACGCATACGCCCTTTTTGGCCAACCAAGCAACCTGGAAAGGCAAATCAGCGCTACAAAGAAGTCTCGCTTCCCATCGGTCAAAAGGGACATGCTGAAAAAGGTGTCAAAACCAGAAATGCAGGACAGGCCATGGAGAAATGGGAGCCTTGCTACACTGATGGGCGGGATGTAAATTGCCAACAGCCACTCTGGAGAAGTGTACGGTGTGTCCTGAAACATCTAAAAAACACAGCTTAGAGAGCATAGGGCACTTCCACGCATGGGGGGTAAAGTGGGAAAATTGAAAATCAGCAAGACACAAGCACCCCAAAGTTTAGGGCTGCTCTGTTGACAAGGACCTCCACTTCCTTCCACCTTAAATATCCCAGGAAAGCGAAAAATGGATAAAAATGTTGTGGTCCTTATGTACAATGGAATATCACTCAGCCATGAAATCAATGTCATAAGGCTAGTAGCAGCATGATGAGTGGATTTAGGTAAGACGATTCTAAGTGAAATAAGTCACACAGAAAAGGACACTTCTCATAAGGTGTCACTTATAGAGGGAATGTAAAAACCGTTACACTTGAACTGAATTACAAAACAGAACAGAGTCACACATGCAGAAAACACACTATGGCTGCTTAACGGGAAAGGTGAGGTGGGGTGATACATAAAACAAGAGTTTCAAATTAGCTCAGATACCGTTCCATAAACCCAATATGGAATAGACAAGACCTACTCCTTGCTCAGAGAACTGGACTCAACACGCCCGATTCACCGCACAAGAATATATCTGACTAGTAATAATCTTAAAACCTATGTATTGATATCTCTCTGTTAGTGTGTCAAGTGGGTGTAAAGCGGCCTAAACACAGCCGTGAAAAGCAGCTAAACCCCATTATAAAAATAAATTACTTTTAAAAACCCATGAAACCAAGACAGGGAAAGAGAGAGAAATTCTTACACAATTCGTTCAGGGGCTGTGATGCAACCTGGATTGACCATATCTAGACCCACAGCTGGATGAGACATAAGGGTGGACACTCTTGGGGCTGAGAGTTGTGGTGAGGTTGGGTGAGCAAACGCAGACCCTTTAAAGTAATACTGCGTGCTACCCATCGCATGGGTCCCAAATCTCCAGGTTCAAGGGCATCTTCCTACATAGAAAACATGCATGAGAAACCCAGAAGATGGTACACCGTGTGATGGGGAAAGGTTTCTAAAACGCACCTCATTTCTCACCTCCTTGTGCTCGGGTTCGCCATTCCAGCCACTTTACTAGCAATCTCCCTACTTGGAGCATCAGCACCTTTAACCTCCTGTTCCGTACAGGTTGCAATTTGTCCTGAGGATGAACGGGAAGACGGGGAACCAATGAGAGACTAGCTCTTGGTGTTGGGACAGGCACAGGTCACTCTATTTTCCCATCAGGAAGAAGAATTAACCACAGGCTCAGCCTGCCCCCCGGAACCAGAACAGGGCCTGAAGCCATCCTGCGCTTTTGCGGCCGGCTCCCAAAAAAGCGACTTGTAAAATGGAGCTTCAGGGCACTGCAATTCACAAACCTGCAGAGTTATAAATGATAACTCTCGTCCACAAATATATTGAGGGAAGGCAAAGAAGAGGATTTGAAATCAAGGCAGAATTGCAGGAAACAGATTTCAGGAGGAAGATGCGAATCGCCTTTAAAGCACATGAAAAGCGGCAAAACGTTGACAATGATGCCCTTGTCCAAAAAGGGCGTATGCGTTTTTTCCTGAATATATTCAGGAGAAAACGCATACGCCCTTTTTGGCCAACCAAGCAACCTGGAAAGGCAAATCAGCGCTACAAAGAAGTCTCGCTTCCCATCGGTCAAAAGGGCCATGCTGAAAAAAGTGTCAAAACCAGAAATGCAGGACAGGCCATGGAGAAATGGGAGCCTTGCTACACTGATGGGCGGGATGTAAATTGCCAACAGCCACTCTGGAGAAGTGTACGGTGTGTCCTGAAACATCTAAAAAACACAGCTTAGAGAGCATAGGGCACTTCCACGCATGGGGGGATAAAGTGGGAAAATTGAAAATCAGCAAGACACAAGCACCCCAAAGGTTAGGGCTGCTCTGTTGACAAGGACCTCCACTTCCTTCCACCTTAAATATCCCAGGAAAGCGAAAAATGGATAAAAAAGTTGTGGTCCTTATGTACAATGGAATATCACTCAGCCATGAAATCAATGTCATAAGGCTAGTAGCAGCATGATGAGTGGATTTAGGTAAGACGATTCTAAGTGAAATAAGTCACACAGAAAAGGACACTTCTCATAAGGTGTCACTTATAGAGGGAATGTAAAAACCGTTACACTTGAACTGAATTACAAAACAGAACAGAGTCACACATGCAGAAAACACACTATGGCTGCTTAACGGGAAAGGTGAGGTGGGGTGATACATAAAACAAGAGTTTCAAATTAGCTCAGATACCGTTCCATAAACCCAATATGGAATAGACAAGACCTACTCCTTGCTCAGAGAACTGGACTCAACACGCCCGATTCACCGCACAAGAATATATCTGACTAGTAATAATCTTAAAACCTATGTATTGATATCTCTCTGTTAGTGTGTCAAGTGGGTGTAAGGCGGCATAAACACAGCCGTGAAAAGCAGCTAAACTCCATTATAAAAATAAATTACTTTTAAAAACCCATGAAACAAAGACAGGGAAAGAGAGAGAAATTCTTACACAATTCGTTCAGGGGCTGTGATGCAACCTGCATTGACCATATCTAGACCCACAGCTGGATGAGACATAAGGGTGGACACTCTTGGGGCTGAGAGGTTTGGTGAGGTTGGGTGAGCAAATGCAGACCCTTTAAAGTAATACTGCGTGCTACCCATCGCATGGGTCCCAAATCTCCAGGTTCAAGGGCATCTTCCTACATCGAAAACATGCATGAGAAACCCAGAATATGGTACACCGTGTGATGGGGAAAGGTTTCTGAAATGCACCTCATTTCTCATCTCCTTGTGCTCGTGTTCGCCATTCCAGCCACTTTACTAGCAATCTCCCTACTTGGAGCATCAGCACCTTTAACCTCCTGTTCCGTACAGGTTGCAATTTGTCCTGAGGATGAACGGGAAGACGGGGAACCAATGAGAGACTAGCTCTTGGTGTTGGGACAGGCACAGGTCACTCTATTTTCCCATCAGGAAGAAGAATTAACCACAGGCTCAGCCTGCCCCCCGGAACCAGAACAGGGCCTGAAGCCATCCTGCGCTTTTGCGGCCGGCTCCCAAAAAAGCGACTTGTAAAATGGAGCTTCAGGGCACTGCAATTCACAAACCTGCAGAGTTATAAATGATAACTCTCGTCCACAAATATATTGAAGGAAGGCAAAGAAGAGGATTTGAAATCAAGGCAGAATTGCAGGAAACAGATTTCAGGAGGTAGATTCGAATCGCCTTTAAAGCACATGAAAAGCGGCAAAACGTTGACAATGATGCCCTTGGCCAAAAAGGGCGTATGCGTTTTTTCCTGAATATATTCAGGAAAAAACGCATACGCCCTTTTTGGCCAACCAAGCAACCTGGAAAGGCAAATCAGCGCTACAAAGAAGTCTCGCTTCCCATCGGTCAAAAGGGACATGCTGAAAAAGGTGTCAAAACCAGAAATGCAGGACAGGCCATGGAGAAATGGGAGCCTTGCTACACTGATGGGCGGGATGTAAATTGCCAACAGCCACTCTGGAGAAGTGTACGGTGTGTCCTGAAACATCTAAAAAACACAGCTTAGAGAGCATAGGGCACTTCCACGCATGGGGGGATAAAGTGGGAAAATTGAAAATCAGCAAGACACAAGCACCCCAAAGTTTAGGGCTGCTCTGTTGACAAGGACCTCCACTTCCTTCCACCTTAAATATCCCAGGAAAGCGAAAAATGGATAAAAATGTTGTGGTCCTTATGTACAATGGAATATCACTCAGCCATGAAATCAATGTCATAAGGCTAGTAGCAGCATGATGAGTGGATTTAGGTAAGACGATTCTAAGTGAAATAAGTCACACAGAAAAGGACACTTCTCATAAGGTGTCACTTATAGAGGGAATGTAAAAACCGTTACACTTGAACTGAATTACAAAACAGAACAGAGTCACACATGCAGAAAACACACTATGGCTGCTTAACGGGAAAGGTGAGGTGGGGTGATACATAAAACAAGAGTTTCAAATTAGCTCAGATACCGTTCCATAAACCCAATATGGAATAGACAAGACCTACTCCTTGCTCAGAGAACTGGACTCAACACGACCGATTCACCGCAAAAGAATATATCTGACTAGTAATAATCTTAAAACCTATGTATTGATATCTCTCTGTTAGTGTGTCAAGTGGGTGTAAAGCGGCCTAAACACAGCCGTGAAAAGCAGCTAAACCCCATTATAAAAATAAATTACTTTTAAAAACCCATGAAACCAAGACAGGGAAAGAGAGAGAAATTCTTACACAATTCGTTCAGGGGCTGTGATGCAACCTGGATTGACCATATCTAGACCCACAGCTGGATGAGACATAAGGGTGGACACTCTTGGGGCTGAGAGTTTTGGTGAGGTTGGGTGAGCAAACGCAGACCCTTTAAAGTAATACTGCGTGCTACCCATCGCATGGGTCCCAAATCTCCAGGTTCAAGGGCATCTTCCTACATCGAAAACATGCATGAGAAACCCAGAAGATGGTACACCGTGTGATGGGGAAAGGTTTCTAAAACGCACCTCATTTCTCACCTCCTTGTGCTCGGGTTCGCCATTCCAGCCACTTTACTAGCAATCTCCCTACTTGGAGCATCAGCACCTTTAACCTCCTGTTCCGTACAGGTTGCAATTTGTCCTGAGGATGAACGGGAAGACGGGGAACCAATGAGAGACTAGCTCTTGGTGTTGGGACAGGCACAGGTCACTCTATTTTCCCATCAGGAAGAAGAATTAACCACAGGCTCAGCCTGCCCCCCGGAACCAGAACAGGGCCTGAAGCCATCCTGCGCTTTTGCGGCCGGCTCTCAAAAAAGCGACTTGTAAAATGCAGCTTCAGGGCACTGCAATTCACAAACCTGCAGAGTTATAAATGATAACTCTCGTCCACAAATATATTGAGGGAAGGCAAAGAAGAGGATTTGAAATCAAGGCAGAATTGCAGGAAACAGATTTCAGGAGGTAGATTCGAATCGCCTTTAAAGCACATGAAAAGCGGCAAAACGTTGACAATGATGCCCTTGGCCAAAAAGGGCGTATAAGTTTTTTCCTGAATATATTCAGGAAAAAACGCATACGCCCTTTTTGGCCAACCAAGCAACCTGGAAAGGCAAATCAGCGCTACAAAGAAGTCTCGCTTCCCATCGGTCAAAAGGGACATGCTGAAAAAAGTGTCAAAACCAGAAATGCAGGACAGGCCATGGAGAAATGGGAGCCTTGCTACACTGATGGGCGGGATGTAAATTGCCAACAGCCACTCTGGAGAAGTGTACGGTGTGTCCTGAAACATCTAAAAAACACAGCTTAGAGAGCATAGGGCACTTCCACACATGGGGGGATAAAGTGGGAAAATTGAAAATCAGCAAGACACAAGCACCCCAAAGTTTAGGGCTGCTCTGTTGACAAGGACCTCCACTTCCTTCCACCTTAAATATCCCAGGAAAGCGAAAAATGGATAAAAAAGTTGTGGTCCTTATGTACAATGGAATATCACTCAGCCATGAAATCAATGTCATAAGGCTAGTAGCAGCATGATGAGTGGATTTAGGTAAGACGATTCTAAGTGAAATAAGTCACACAGAAAAGGACACTTCTCATAAGGTGTCACTTATAGAGGGAATGTAAAAACCATTACACTTGAACTGAATTACAAAACAGAACAGAGTCACACATGCAGAAAACACACTATGGCTGCTTAACGGGAAAGGTGAGGTGGGGTGATACATAAAACAAGAGTTTCAAATTAGCTCAGATACCGTTCCATAAACCCAATATGGAATAGACAAGACCTACTCCTTGCTCAGAGAACTGGACTCAACACGCCCGATTCACCGCACAAGAATATATCTGACTAGTAATAATCTTAAAACCTATGTATTGATATCTCTCTGTTAGTGTGTCAAGTGTGTGTAAGGCGGCATAAACACAGCCGTGAAAAGCAGCTAAACCCCATTATAAAAATAAATTACTTTTAAAAACCCATGAAACAAAGACAGGGAAAGAGAGAGAAATTCTTACACAATTCGTTCAGGGGCTGTGATGCAACCTGCATTGACCATATCTAGACCCACAGCTGGATGAGACATAAGGGTGGACACTCTTGGGGCTGAGAGGTTTGGTGAGGTTGGGTGAGCAAACGCAGACCCTTTAAAGTAATACTGCGTGCTACCCATCGCATGGGTCCCAAATCTCCAGGTTCAAGGGCATCTTCCTACATCGAAAACATGCATGAGAAACCCAGAAGATGGTACACCGTGTGATGGGGAAAGGTTTCTAAAACGCACCGCATTTCTCATCTCCTTGTGCTCGGGTTCGCCATTCCAGCCACTTTACTAGCAATCTCCCTACTTGGAGCATCAGCACCTTTAACCTCCTGTTCCGTACAGGTTGCAATTTGTCCTGAGGATGAACGGGAAGACGGGGAACCAATGAGAGACTAGCTCTTGGTGTTGGGACAGGCACAGGTCACTCAATTTTCCCATCAGGAAGAAGAATTAACCACAGGCTCAGCCTGCCCCCCGGAACCAGAACAGGGCCTGAAGCCATCCTGCGCTTTTGCGGCCGACTCCCAAAAAAGCGACTTGTAAAATGGAGCTTCAGGGCACTGCAATTCACAAACCTGCAGAGTTATAAATGATAACTCTCGTCCACAAATATATTGAGGGAAGGCAAAGAAGAGGATTTGAAATCAAGGCAGAATTGCAGGAAACAGATTTCAGGAGGTAGATTCGAATCGCCTTTAAAGCACATGAAAAGCGGCAAAACGTTGACAATGATGCCCTTGGCCAAAAAGGGCGTATGCGTTTTTTCCTGAATATATTCAGGAAAAAACGCATACGCCCTTTTTGGCCAACCAAGCAACCTGGAAAGGCAAATCAGCGCTACAAAGAAGTCTCGCTTCCCATCGGTCAAAAGGGACATGCTGAAAAAGTTGTCAAAACCAGAAATGCAGGACAGGCCATGGAGAAATGGGAGCCTTGCTACACTGATGGGCGGGATGTAAATTGCCAACAGCCACTCTGGAGAAGTGTACGGTGTGTCCTGAAACATCTAAAAAACACAGCTTAGAGAGCATAGGGCACTTCCACGCATGGGGGGATAAAGTGGGAAAATTGAAAATCAGCAAGACACAAGCACCCCAAAGTTTAGGGCTGCTCTGTTGACAAGGACCTCCACTTCATTCCACCTTAAATATCCCAGGAAAGCGAAAAATGGATAAAAAAGTTGTGGTCCTTATGTACAATGGAATATCACTCAGCCATGAAATCATGTCATAAGGCTAGTAGCAGCATGATGAGTGGATTTAGGTAAGACGATTCTAAGTGAAATAAGTCACACAGAAAAGGACACTTCTCATAAGGTGTCACTTATAGAGGGAATGTAAAAACCGTTACACTTGAACTGAATTACAAAACAGAACAGAGTCACACATGCAGAAAACACACTATGGCTGCTTAACGGGAAAGGTGAGGTGGGGTGATACATAAAACAAGAGTTTCAAATTAGCTCAGATACCGTTCCATAAACCCAATATGTAATAGACAAGACCTACTCCTTGCTCAGAGAACTGGACTCAACACGCCCGATTCACCGCACAAGAATATATCTGACTAGTAATAATTTTAAAACCTATGTATTGATATCTCTCTGTTAGTGTGTCAAGTGGGTGTAAAGCGGCATAAACACAGCCGTGAAAAGCAGCTAAACCCCATTATAAAAATAAATTACTTTTAAAAACCCATGAAACAAAGACAGGGAAAGAGAGAGAAATTCTTACACAATTCGTTCAGGGGCTGTGATGCAACCTGGATTGACCATATCTAGACCCACAGCTGGATGAGACATAAGGGTGGACACTCTTGGGGCTGAGAGGTTTGGTGAGGTTGGGTGAGCAAACGCAGACTCTTTAAAGTAATACTGCGTGCTACCCATCGCATGGGTCCCAAATCTCCAGGTTCAAGGGCATCTTCCTACATCGAAAACATGCATGAGAAACCCAGAAGATGGTACACCGTGTGATGGGGAAAGGTTTCTAAAACGCACCGCATTTCTCATCTCCTTGTGCTCGGGTTCGCCATTCCAGCCACTTTACTAGCAATCTCCCTACTTGGAGCATCGGCACCTTTAACCTCCTGTTCCGTACAGGTTGCAATTTGTCCTGAGGATGAACGGGAAGCCCGGGAACCAATGAGAGAGTAGCTCTTGGTGTTGGTACAGGCACAGGTCACTCTATTTTCCCATCAGGAAGAAGAATTAACCACAGGCTCAGCCTGCCCACCGGAACCAGAACAAGGCCTGAAGCCATCCTGCGCTTTTGCGGCCAGCTCCCGAAAAAGCGATTTGTAAAATGGAGCTTCAGGGCACTGCAATTCACAAACCTGCAGAGTTATAAATGATAACTCTCGTCCACAAATGTATTGAGGGAAGGCAAAGAAGAGGATTTGAAATCAAGGCAGAATTGCAGGAAACAGATTTCAGGAGGTAGATTCGAATCGCCTTTAAAGCACATGAAAAGCGGCAAAACGTTGACAATGATGCCCTTGGCCAAAAAGGGCGTATGCGTTTTTTCCTGAATATATTCAGGAAAAAACGCATACGCCCTTTTTGGCCAACCAAGCAACCTGGAAAGGCAAATCAGCGCTACAAAGAAGTCTCGCTTCCCATCGGTCAAAAGGGCCATGCTGAAAAAAGTGTCAAAACCAGAAATGCAGGACAGGCCATGGAGAAATGGGAGCCTTGCTACACTGATGGGCGGGATGTAAATTGCCAACAGCCACTCTGGAGAAGTGTACGGTGTGTCCTGAAACATCTAAAAAACACAGCTTAGAGAGCATAGGGCACTTCCACGCATGGGGGGATAAAGTGGGAAAATTGAAAATCAGCAAGACACAAGCACCCCAAAGTTTAGGGCTGCTCTGTTGACAAGGACCTCCACTTCATTCCACCTTAAATATCCCAGGAAAGCGAAAAATGGATAAAAAAGTTGTGGTCCTTATGTACAATGGAATATCACTCAGCCATGAAATCAATGTCATAAGGCTAGTAGCAGCATGATGAGTGGATTTAGGTAAGACGATTCTAAGTGAAATAAGTCACACAAAAAAGGACACTTCTCATAAGGTGTCACTTATAGAGGGAATGTAAAAACCGTTACACTTGAACTGAATTACAAAACAGAACAGAGTCACACATGCAGAAAACACACTATGGCTGCTTAAAGGGAAAGGTGAGGTGGGGTGATACATAAAACAAGAGTTTCAAATTAGCTCAGATACCGTTCCATAAACCCAATATGGAATAGACAAGACCTACTCCTTGCTCAGAGAACTGGACTCAACACGCCCGATTCACCGCACAAGAATATATCTGACTAGTAATAATCTTAAAACCTATATATTGATATCTCTCTGTTAGTGTGTCAAGTGGGTGTAAAGCGGCCTAAACACAGCCGTGAAAAGCAGCTAAACCCCATTATAAAAATAAATTACTTTTAAAAACCCATGAAACAAAGACAGGGAAAGAGAGAGAAATTCTTACACAATTCGTTCAGGGGCTGTGATGCAACCTGGATTGACCATATCTAGACCCACAGCTGGATGAGACATAAGGGTGGACACTCTTGGGGCTGAGAGGTTCGGTGAGGTTGGGTGAGCAAACGCAGACCCTTTAAAGTAATACTGCGTGCTACCCATCGCATGGGTCCCAAATCTCCAGGTTCAAGGGCATCTTCCTACATCGAAAACATGCATGAGAAACCCAGAAGATGGTACACCGTGTGATGGGGAAAGGTTTCTAAAACGCACCTCATTTCTCATCTCCTTGTGCTCGGGTTCGCCATTCCAGCCACTTTACTAGCAATCTCCCTACTTGGAGCATCAGCACCTTTAACCTCCTGTTCCGTACAGGTTGCAATTTGTCCTGAGGATGAACCGGAAGACGGGGAACCAATGAGAGACTAGCTCTTGGTGTTGGGACAGGCACAGGTCACTCTATTTTCCCATCAGGAAGAAGAATTAACCACAGGCTCAGCCTGCCCCCCGGAACCAGAACAGGGCCTGAAGCCATCCTGCGCTTTTGCGGCCGGCTCCCAAAAAAGCGACTTGTAAAATGGAGCTTCAGGGCACTGCAATTCACAAACCTGCAGAGTTATAAATGATAACTCTCGTCCACAAATATATTGAGGGAAGGCAAAGAAGAGGATTTGAAATCAAGGCAGAATTGCAGGAAACAGATTTCAGGAGGTAGATTCGAATCGCCTTTAAAGCACATGAAAAGCGGCAAAACGTTGACAATGATGCCCTTGGCCAAAAAGGGCGTATAAGTTTTTTCCTGAATATATTCAGGAAAAAACGCCTACGCCCTTTTTGGCCAACCAAGCAACCTGGAAAGGCAAATCAGCGCTACAAAGAAGTCTCGCTTCCCATCGGTCAAAAGGGACATGCTGAAAAAGTTGTCAAAACCAGAAATGCAGGACAGGCCATGGAGAAATGGGAGCCTTGCTACACTGATGGGCGGGATGTAAATTGCCAACAGCCACTCTGGAGAAGTGTACGGTGTGTCCTGAAACATCTAAAAAACACAGCTTAGAGAGCATAGGGCACTTCCACGCATGGGGGGATAAAGTGGGAAAATTGAAAATCAGCAAGACACAAGCACCCCAAAGTTTAGGGCTGCTCTGTTGACAAGGACCTCCACTTCCTTCCACCTTAAATATCCCAGGAAAGCGAAAAATGGATAAAAAATTTGTGGTCCTTATGTACAATGGAATATCACTCAGCCATGAAATCAATGTCATAAGGCTAGTAGCAGCATGATGAGTGGATTTAGGTAAGACGATTCTAAGTGAAATAAGTCACACAGAAAAGGACACTTCTCCTAAGGTGTCACTTATAGAGGGAATGTAAAAACCGTTACACTTGAACTGAATTACAAAACAGAACAGAGTCACACATGCAGAAAACACACTATGGCTGCTTAACGGGAAAGGTGAGGTGGGGTGATACATAAAACAAGAGTTTCAAATTAGCTCAGATACCGTTCCATAAACCCAATATGGAATAGACAAGACCTACTCCTTGCTCAGAGAACTGGACTCAACACGCCCGATTCACCGCACAAGAATATATCTGACTAGTAATAATCTTAAAACCTATGTATTGATATCTCTCTGTTAGTGTGTCAAGTGGGTGTAAAGCGGCCTAAACACAGCCGTGAAAAGCAGCTAAACCCCATTATAAAAATAAATTACTTTTAAAAACCCATGAAACAAAGACAGGGAAAGAGAGAGAAATTCTTACACAATTCGTTCAGGGGCTGTGATGCAACCTGGATTGACCATATCTAGACCCACAGCTGGATGAGACATAAGGGTGGACACTCTTGGGGCTGAGAGGTTTGGTGAGGTTGGGTGAGCAAACGCAGACCCTTTAAAGTAATACTGCGTGCTACCCATCGCATGGGTCCCAAATCTCCAGGTTCAAGGGCATCTTCCTACATCGAAAACATGCATGAGAAACCCAGAAGATGGTACACCGTGTGATGGGGAAAGGTTTCTAAAACGCACCTCATTTCTCACCTCCTTGTGCTCGTGTTCGCCATTCCAGCCACTTTACTAGCAATCTCCCTACTTGGAGCATCAGCACCTTTAACCTCCTGTTCCGTACAGGTTGCAATTTGTCCTGAGGATGAACGGGAAGATGGGAAACCAATGAGAGACTAGCTCTTGGTGTTGGGACAGTCACAGGTCACTCTATTTTCCCATCAGGAAGAAGAATTAACCACAGGCTCAGCCTGCCCCCCGGAACCAGAACAGGGCCTGAAGCCATCCTGCGCTTTTGCGGCCGGCTCCCAAAAAAGCGACTTGTAAAATGGAGCTTCAGGGCACTGCAATTCACAAACCTGCAGAGTTATAAATGATAACTCTCGTCCACAAATATATTGAGGGAAGGCAAAGAAGAGGATTTGAAATCAAGGCAGAATTGCAGGAAACAGATTTCAGGAGGTAGATTCGAATCGCCTTTAAAGCACATGAAAAGCGGCAAAACGTTGACAATGATGCCCTTGGCCAAAAAGGGCGTATGCGTTTTTTCCTGAATATATTCAGGAAAAAACGCATACGCCCTTTTTGGCCAACCAAGCAACCTGGAAAGGCAAATCAGCGCTACAAAGAAGTCTCGCTTCCCATCGGTCAAAAGGGACATGCTGAAAAAGGTGTCAAAACCAGAAATGCAGGACAGGCCATGGAGAAATGGGAGCCTTGCTACACTGATGGGCGGGATGTAAATTGCCAACAGCCACTCTGGAGAAGTGTACGGTGTGTCCTGAAACATCTAAAAAACACAGCTTAGAGAGCATAGGGCACTTCCACGCATGGGGGGATAAAGTGGGAAAATTGAAAATCAGCAAGACACAAGCACCCCAAAGTTTAGGGCTGCTCTGTTGACAAGGACCTCCACTTCCTTCCACCTTAAATATCCCAGGAAAGCGAAAAATGGATAAAAAAGTTGTGGTCCTTATGTACAATGGAATATCACTCAGCCATGAAATCAATGTCATAAGGCTAGTAGCAGCATGATGAGTGGATTTAGGTAAGACGATTCTAAGTGAAATAAGTCACACAGAAAAGGACACTTCTCCTAAGGTGTCACTTATAGAGGGAATGTAAAAACCGTTACACTTGAACTGAATTACAAAACAGAACAGAGTCACACATGCAGAAAACACACTATGGCTGCTTAAAGGGAAAGGTGAGGTGGGGTGATACATAAAACAAGAGTTTCAAATTAGCTCAGATACCGTTCCATAAACCCAATATGGAATAGACAAGACCTACTCCTTGCTCAGAGAACTGGACTCAACACGCCCGATTCACCGCACAAGAATATATCTGACTAGTAATAATCTTAAAACCTATATATTGATATCTCTCTGTTAGTGTGTCAAGTGGGTGTAAAGCGGCCTAAACACAGCCGTGAAAAGCAGCTAAACCCCATTATAAAAATAAATTACTTTTAAAAACCCATGAAACAAAGACAGGGAAAGAGAGAGAAATTCTTACACAATTCGTTCAGGGGCTGTGATGCAACCTGGATTGACCATATCTAGACCCACAGCTGGATGAGACATAAGGGTGGACACTCTTGGGGCTGAGAGGTTCGGTGAGGTTGGGTGAGCAAACGCAGACCCTTTAAAGTAATACTGCGTGCTACCCATCGCATGGGTCCCAAATCTCCAGGTTCAAGGGCATCTTCCTACATCGAAAACATGCATGAGAAACCCAGAAGATGGTACACCGTGTGATGGGGAAAGGTTTCTAAAACGCACCTCATTTCTCATCTCCTTGTGCTCGGGTTCGCCATTCCAGCCACTTTACTAGCAATCTCCCTACTTGGAGCATCAGCACCTTTAACCTCCTGTTCCGTACAGGTTGCAATTTGTCCTGAGGATGAACCGGAAGACGGGGAACCAATGAGAGACTAGCTCTTGGTGTTGGGACAGGCACAGGTCACTCTATTTTCCCATCAGGAAGAAGAATTAACCACAGGCTCAGCCTGCCCCCCGGAACCAGAACAGGGCCTGAAGCCATCCTGCGCTTTTGCGGCCGGCTCCCAAAAAAGCGACTTGTAAAATGGAGCTTCAGGGCACTGCAATTCACAAACCTGCAGAGTTATAAATGATAACTCTCGTCCACAAATATATTGAGGGAAGGCAAAGAAGAGGATTTGAAATCAAGGCAGAATTGCAGGAAACAGATTTCAGGAGGTAGATTCGAATCGCCTTTAAAGCACATGAAAAGCGGCAAAACGTTGACAATGATGCCCTTGGCCAAAAAGGGCGTATAAGTTTTTTCCTGAATATATTCAGGAAAAAACGCCTACGCCCTTTTTGGCCAACCAAGCAACCTGGAAAGGCAAATCAGCGCTACAAAGAAGTCTCGCTTCCCATCGGTCAAAAGGGACATGCTGAAAAAGTTGTCAAAACCAGAAATGCAGGACAGGCCATGGAGAAATGGGAGCCTTGCTACACTGATGGGCGGGATGTAAATTGCCAACAGCCACTCTGGAGAAGTGTACGGTGTGTCCTGAAACATCTAAAAAACACAGCTTAGAGAGCATAGGGCACTTCCACGCATGGGGGGATAAAGTGGGAAAATTGAAAATCAGCAAGACACAAGCACCCCAAAGTTTAGGGCTGCTCTGTTGACAAGGACCTCCACTTCCTTCCACCTTAAATATCCCAGGAAAGCGAAAAATGGATAAAAAATTTGTGGTCCTTATGTACAATGGAATATCACTCAGCCATGAAATCAATGTCATAAGGCTAGTAGCAGCATGATGAGTGGATTTAGGTAAGACGATTCTAAGTGAAATAAGTCACACAGAAAAGGACACTTCTCCTAAGGTGTCACTTATAGAGGGAATGTAAAAACCGTTACACTTGAACTGAATTACAAAACAGAACAGAGTCACACATGCAGAAAACACACTATGGCTGCTTAACGGGAAAGGTGAGGTGGGGTGATACATAAAACAAGAGTTTCAAATTAGCTCAGATACCGTTCCATAAACCCAATATGGAATAGACAAGACCTACTCCTTGCTCAGAGAACTGGACTCAACACGCCCGATTCACCGCACAAGAATATATCTGACTAGTAATAATCTTAAAACCTATGTATTGATATCTCTCTGTTAGTGTGTCAAGTGGGTGTAAAGCGGCCTAAACACAGCCGTGAAAAGCAGCTAAACCCCATTATAAAAATAAATTACTTTTAAAAACCCATGAAACAAAGACAGGGAAAGAGAGAGAAATTCTTACACAATTCGTTCAGGGGCTGTGATGCAACCTGGATTGACCATATCTAGACCCACAGCTGGATGAGACATAAGGGTGGACACTCTTGGGGCTGAGAGGTTTGGTGAGGTTGGGTGAGCAAACGCAGACCCTTTAAAGTAATACTGCGTGCTACCCATCGCATGGGTCCCAAATCTCCAGGTTCAAGGGCATCTTCCTACATCGAAAACATGCATGAGAAACCCAGAAGATGGTACACCGTGTGATGGGGAAAGGTTTCTAAAACGCACCTCATTTCTCACCTCCTTGTGCTCGTGTTCGCCATTCCAGCCACTTTACTAGCAATCTCCCTACTTGGAGCATCAGCACCTTTAACCTCCTGTTCCGTACAGGTTGCAATTTGTCCTGAGGATGAACGGGAAGATGGGAAACCAATGAGAGACTAGCTCTTGGTGTTGGGACAGTCACAGGTCACTCTATTTTCCCATCAGGAAGAAGAATTAACCACAGGCTCAGCCTGCCCCCCGGAACCAGAACAGGGCCTGAAGCCATCCTGCGCTTTTGCGGCCGGCTCCCAAAAAAGCGACTTGTAAAATGGAGCTTCAGGGCACTGCAATTCACAAACCTGCAGAGTTATAAATGATAACTCTCGTCCACAAATATATTGAGGGAAGGCAAAGAAGAGGATTTGAAATCAAGGCAGAATTGCAGGAAACAGATTTCAGGAGGTAGATTCGAATCGCCTTTAAAGCACATGAAAAGCGGCAAAACGTTGACAATGATGCCATTGGCCAAAAAGGGCGTATGCGTTTTTTCCTGAATATATTCAGGAAAAAACGCATACGCCCTTTTTGGCCAACCAAGCAACCTGGAAAGGCAAATCAGCGCTACAAAGAAGTCTCGCTTCCCATCGGTCAAAAGGGACATGCTGAAAAAGGTGTCAAAACCAGAAATGCAGGACAGGCCATGGAGAAATGGGAGCCTTGCTACACTGATGGGCGGGATGTAAATTGCCAACAGCCACTCTGGAGAAGTGTACGGTGTGTCCTGAAACATCTAAAAAACACAGCTTAGAGAGCATAGGGCACTTCCACGCATGGGGGGATAAAGTGGGAAAATTGAAAATCAGCAAGACACAAGCACCCCAAAGTTTAGGGCTGCTCTGTTGACAAGGACCTCCACTTCCTTCCACCTTAAATATCCCAGGAAAGCGAAAAATGGATAAAAAAGTTGTGGTCCTTATGTACAATGGAATATCACTCAGCCATGAAATCAATGTCATAAGGCTAGTAGCAGCATGATGAGTGGATTTAGGTAAGACGATTCTAAGTGAAATAAGTCACACAGAAAAGGACACTTCTCCTAAGGTGTCACTTATAGAGGGAATGTAAAAACCGTTACACTTGAACTGAATTACAAAACAGAACAGAGTCACACATGCAGAAAACACACTATGGCTGCTTAACGGGAAAGGTGAGGTGGGGTGATACATAAAACAAGAGTTTCAAATTAGCTCAGATACCGTTCCATAAACCCAATATGGAATAGACAAGACCTACTCCTTGCTCAGAGAACTGGACTCAACACGCCCGATTCACCGCACAAGAATATATCTGACTAGTAATAATCTTAAAACCTATGTATTGATATCTCTCTGTTAGTGTGTCAAGTGGGTGTAAAGCGGCCTAAACACAGCCGTGAAAAGCAGCTAAACCCCATTATAAAAATAAATTACTTTTAAAAACCCATGAAACAAAGACAGGGAAAGAGAGAGAAATTCTTACACAATTCGTTCAGGGGCTGTGATGCAACCTGGATTGACCATATCTAGACCCACAGCTGGATGAGACATAAGGGTGGACACTCTTGGGGCTGAGAGGTTTGGTGAGGTTGGGTGAGCAAACGCAGACCCTTTAAAGTAATACTGCGTGCTACCCATCGCATGGGTCCCAAATCTCCAGGTTCAAGGGCATCTTCCTACATCGAAAACATGCATGAGAAACCCAGAAGATGGTACACCGTGTGATGGGGAAAGGTTTCTAAAACGCACCTCATTTCTCACCTCCTTGTGCTCGTGTTCGCCATTCCAGCCACTTTACTAGCAATCTCCCTACTTGGAGCATCAGCACCTTTAACCTCCTGTTCCGTACAGGTTGCAATTTGTCCTGAGGATGAACGGGAAGATGGGAAACCAATGAGAGACTAGCTCTTGGTGTTGGGACAGTCACAGGTCACTCTATTTTCCCATCAGGAAGAAGAATTAACCACAGGCTCAGCCTGCCCCCCGGAACCAGAACAGGGCCTGAAGCCATCCTGCGCTTTTGCGGCCGGCTCCCAAAAAAGCGACTTGTAAAATGCAGCTTCAGGGCACTGCAATTCACAAACCTGCAGAGTTATAAATGATAACTCTCGTCCACAAATATATTGAGGGAAGGCAAAGAAGAGGATTTGAAATCAAGGCAGAATTGCAGGAAACAGATTTCAGGAGGTAGATTCGAATCGCCTTTAAAGCACATGAAAAGCGGCAAAACGTTGACAATGATGACCTTGGCCAAAAAGGGCGTATAAGTTTTTTCCTGAATATATTCAGGAAAAAACGCATACGCCCTTTTTGGCCAACCAAGCAACCTGGAAAGGCAAATCAGCGCTACAAAGAAGTCTCGCTTCCCATCGGTCAAAAGGGACATGATGAAAAAAGTGTCAAAACCAGAAATGCAGGACAGGCCATGGAGAAATGGGAGCCTTGCTACACTGATGGGCGGGATGTAAATTGCCAACAGCCACTCTGGAGAAGTGTACGGTGTGTCCTGAAACATCTAAAAAACACAGCTTAGAGAGCATAGGGCACTTCCACACATGGGGGGATAAAGTGGGAAAATTGAAAATCAGCAAGACACAAGCACCCCAAAGTTTAGGGCTGCTCTGTTGACAAGGACCTCCACTTCATTCCACCTTAAATATCCCAGGAAAGCGAAAAATGGATAAAAAAGTTGTGGTCCTTATGTACAATGGAATATCACTCAGCCATGAAATCAATGTCATAAGGCTAGTAGCAGCATGATGAGTGGATTTAGGTAAGACGATTCTAAGTGAAATAAGTCACACAGAAAAGGACACTTCTCATAAGGTGTCACTTATAGAGGGAATGTAAAAACCGTTACACTTGAACTGAATTACAAAACAGAACAGAGTCACACATGCAGAAAACAAACTATGGCTGCTTAACGGGAAAGGTGAGGTGGGGTGATACATAAAACAAGAGTTTCAAATTAGCTCAGATACCGTTCCATAAACCCAATATGGAATAGACAAGACCTACTCCTTGCTCAGAGAACTGGACTCAACACGCCCGATTCACCGCACAAGAATATATCTGACTAGTAATAATCTTAAAACCTATGTATTGATATCTCTCTGTTAGTGTGTCAAGTGTGTGTAAGGCGGCATAAACACAGCCGTGTAAAGCAGCTAAACCCCATTATAAAAATAAATTACTTTTAAAAACCCATGAAACAAAGACAGGGAAAGAGAGAGAAATTCTTACACAATTCGTTCAGGGGCTGTGATGCAACCTGCATTGACCATATCTAGACCCACAGCTGGATGAGACATAAGGGTGGACACTCTTGGGGCTGAGAGGTTTGGTGAGGTTGGGTGAGCAAACGCAGACCCTTTAAAGTAATACTGCGTGCTACCCATCGCATGGGTCCCAAATCTCCAGGTTCAAGGGCATCTTCCTACATCGAAAACATGCATGAGAAACCCAGAATATGGTACACCGTGTGATGGGGAAAGGTTTCTAAAATGCACCTCATTTCTCATCTTCTTGTGCTCGTGTTCGCCATTCCAGCCACTTTACTAGCAATCTCCCTACTTGGAGCATCAGCACCTTTAACCTCCTGTTCCGTACAGGTTGCAATTTGTCCTGAGGATGAACCGGAAGACGGGGAACCAATGAGAGACTAGCTCTTGGTGTTGGGACAGGCACAGGTCACTCTATTTTCCCATCAGGAAGAAGAATTAACCACAGGCTCAGCCTGCCCCCCGGAACCAGAACAGGGCCTGAAGCCATCCTGCGCTTTTGCGGCCGGCTCCCAAAAAAGCGACTTGTAAAATGGAGCTTCAGGGCACTGCAATTCACAAACCTGCAGAGTTATAAATGATAACTCTCGTCCACAAATATATTGAGGGAAGGCAAAGAAGAGGATTTGAAATCAAGGCAGAATTGCAGGAAACAGATTTCAGGAGGTAGATTCGAATCGCCTTTAAAGCACATGAAAAGCGGCAAAACGTTGACAATGATGCCCTTGGCCAAAAAGGGCGTATAAGTTTTTTCCTGAATATATTCAGGAAAAAACGCCTACGCCCTTTTTGGCCAACCAAGCAACCTGGAAAGGCAAATCAGCGCTACAAAGAAGTCTCGCTTCCCATCGGTCAAAAGGGACATGCTGAAAAAGTTGTCAAAACCAGAAATGCAGGACAGGCCATGGAGAAATGGGAGCCTTGCTACACTGATGGGCGGGATGTAAATTGCCAACAGCCACTCTGGAGAAGTGTACGGTGTGTCCTGAAACATCTAAAAAACACAGCTTAGAGAGCATAGGGCACTTCCACGCATGGGGGGATAAAGTGGGAAAATTGAAAATCAGCAAGACACAAGCACCCCAAAGTTTAGGGCTGCTCTGTTGACAAGGACCTCCACTTCCTTCCACCTTAAATATCCCAGGAAAGCGAAAAATGGATAAAAAATTTGTGGTCCTTATGTACAATGGAATATCACTCAGCCATGAAATCAATGTCATAAGGCTAGTAGCAGCATGATGAGTGGATTTAGGTAAGACGATTCTAAGTGAAATAAGTCACACAGAAAAGGACACTTCTCCTAAGGTGTCACTTATAGAGGGAATGTAAAAACCGTTACACTTGAACTGAATTACAAAACAGAACAGAGTCACACATGCAGAAAACACACTATGGCTGCTTAACGGGAAAGGTGAGGTGGGGTGATACATAAAACAAGAGTTTCAAATTAGCTCAGATACCGTTCCATAAACCCAATATGGAATAGACAAGACCTACTCCTTGCTCAGAGAACTGGACTCAACACGCCCGATTCACCGCACAAGAATATATCTGACTAGTAATAATCTTAAAACCTATGTATTGATATCTCTCTGTTAGTGTGTCAAGTGGGTGTAAAGCGGCCTAAACACAGCCGTGAAAAGCAGCTAAACCCCATTATAAAAATAAATTACTTTTAAAAACCCATGAAACAAAGACAGGGAAAGAGAGAGAAATTCTTACACAATTCGTTCAGGGGCTGTGATGCAACCTGGATTGACCATATCTAGACCCACAGCTGGATGAGACATAAGGGTGGACACTCTTGGGGCTGAGAGGTTTGGTGAGGTTGGGTGAGCAAACGCAGACCCTTTAAAGTAATACTGCGTGCTACCCATCGCATGGGTCCCAAATCTCCAGGTTCAAGGGCATCTTCCTACATCGAAAACATGCATGAGAAACCCAGAAGATGGTACACCGTGTGATGGGGAAAGGTTTCTAAAACGCACCTCATTTCTCACCTCCTTGTGCTCGTGTTCGCCATTCCAGCCACTTTACTAGCAATCTCCCTACTTGGAGCATCAGCACCTTTAACCTCCTGTTCCGTACAGGTTGCAATTTGTCCTGAGGATGAACGGGAAGATGGGAAACCAATGAGAGACTAGCTCTTGGTGTTGGGACAGTCACAGGTCACTCTATTTTCCCATCAGGAAGAAGAATTAACCACAGGCTCAGCCTGCCCCCCGGAACCAGAACAGGGCCTGAAGCCATCCTGCGCTTTTGCGGCCGGCTCCCAAAAAAGCGACTTGTAAAATGGAGCTTCAGGGCACTGCAATTCACAAACCTGCAGAGTTATAAATGATAACTCTCGTCCACAAATATATTGAGGGAAGGCAAAGAAGAGGATTTGAAATCAAGGCAGAATTGCAGGAAACAGATTTCAGGAGGTAGATTCGAATCGCCTTTAAAGCACATGAAAAGCGGCAAAACGTTGACAATGATGCCCTTGGCCAAAAAGGGCGTATGCGTTTTTTCCTGAATATATTCAGGAAAAAACGCATACGCCCTTTTTGGCCAACCAAGCAACCTGGAAAGGCAAATCAGCGCTACAAAGAAGTCTCGCTTCCCATCGGTCAAAAGGGACATGCTGAAAAAGGTGTCAAAACCAGAAATGCAGGACAGGCCATGGAGAAATGGGAGCCTTGCTACACTGATGGGCGGGATGTAAATTGCCAACAGCCACTCTGGAGAAGTGTACGGTGTGTCCTGAAACATCTAAAAAACACAGCTTAGAGAGCATAGGGCACTTCCACGCATGGGGGGATAAAGTGGGAAAATTGAAAATCAGCAAGACACAAGCACCCCAAAGTTTAGGGCTGCTCTGTTGACAAGGACCTCCACTTCCTTCCACCTTAAATATCCCAGGAAAGCGAAAAATGGATAAAAAAGTTGTGGTCCTTATGTACAATGGAATATCACTCAGCCATGAAATCAATGTCATAAGGCTAGTAGCAGCATGATGAGTGGATTTAGGTAAGACGATTCTAAGTGAAATAAGTCACACAGAAAAGGACACTTCTCCTAAGGTGTCACTTATAGAGGGAATGTAAAAACCGTTACACTTGAACTGAATTACAAAACAGAACAGAGTCACACATGCAGAAAACACACTATGGCTGCTTAAAGGGAAAGGTGAGGTGGGGTGATACATAAAACAAGAGTTTCAAATTAGCTCAGATACCGTTCCATAAACCCAATATGGAATAGACAAGACCTACTCCTTGCTCAGAGAACTGGACTCAACACGCCCGATTCACCGCACAAGAATATATCTGACTAGTAATAATCTTAAAACCTATATATTGATATCTCTCTGTTAGTGTGTCAAGTGGGTGTAAAGCGGCCTAAACACAGCCGTGAAAAGCAGCTAAACCCCATTATAAAAATAAATTACTTTTAAAAACCCATGAAACAAAGACAGGGAAAGAGAGAGAAATTCTTACACAATTCGTTCAGGGGCTGTGATGCAACCTGGATTGACCATATCTAGACCCACAGCTGGATGAGACATAAGGGTGGACACTCTTGGGGCTGAGAGGTTCGGTGAGGTTGGGTGAGCAAACGCAGACCCTTTAAAGTAATACTGCGTGCTACCCATCGCATGGGTCCCAAATCTCCAGGTTCAAGGGCATCTTCCTACATCGAAAACATGCATGAGAAACCCAGAAGATGGTACACCGTGTGATGGGGAAAGGTTTCTAAAACGCACCTCATTTCTCATCTCCTTGTGCTCGGGTTCGCCATTCCAGCCACTTTACTAGCAATCTCCCTACTTGGAGCATCAGCACCTTTAACCTCCTGTTCCGTACAGGTTGCAATTTGTCCTGAGGATGAACCGGAAGACGGGGAACCAATGAGAGACTAGCTCTTGGTGTTGGGACAGGCACAGGTCACTCTATTTTCCCATCAGGAAGAAGAATTAACCACAGGCTCAGCCTGCCCCCCGGAACCAGAACAGGGCCTGAAGCCATCCTGCGCTTTTGCGGCCGGCTCCCAAAAAAGCGACTTGTAAAATGGAGCTTCAGGGCACTGCAATTCACAAACCTGCAGAGTTATAAATGATAACTCTCGTCCACAAATATATTGAGGGAAGGCAAAGAAGAGGATTTGAAATCAAGGCAGAATTGCAGGAAACAGATTTCAGGAGGTAGATTCGAATCGCCTTTAAAGCACATGAAAAGCGGCAAAACGTTGACAATGATGCCCTTGGCCAAAAAGGGCGTATAAGTTTTTTCCTGAATATATTCAGGAAAAAACGCCTACGCCCTTTTTGGCCAACCAAGCAACCTGGAAAGGCAAATCAGCGCTACAAAGAAGTCTCGCTTCCCATCGGTCAAAAGGGACATGCTGAAAAAGTTGTCAAAACCAGAAATGCAGGACAGGCCATGGAGAAATGGGAGCCTTGCTACACTGATGGGCGGGATGTAAATTGCCAACAGCCACTCTGGAGAAGTGTACGGTGTGTCCTGAAACATCTAAAAAACACAGCTTAGAGAGCATAGGGCACTTCCACGCATGGGGGGATAAAGTGGGAAAATTGAAAATCAGCAAGACACAAGCACCCCAAAGTTTAGGGCTGCTCTGTTGACAAGGACCTCCACTTCCTTCCACCTTAAATATCCCAGGAAAGCGAAAAATGGATAAAAAATTTGTGGTCCTTATGTACAATGGAATATCACTCAGCCATGAAATCAATGTCATAAGGCTAGTAGCAGCATGATGAGTGGATTTAGGTAAGACGATTCTAAGTGAAATAAGTCACACAGAAAAGGACACTTCTCCTAAGGTGTCACTTATAGAGGGAATGTAAAAACCGTTACACTTGAACTGAATTACAAAACAGAACAGAGTCACACATGCAGAAAACACACTATGGCTGCTTAACGGGAAAGGTGAGGTGGGGTGATACATAAAACAAGAGTTTCAAATTAGCTCAGATACCGTTCCATAAACCCAATATGGAATAGACAAGACCTACTCCTTGCTCAGAGAACTGGACTCAACACGCCCGATTCACCGCACAAGAATATATCTGACTAGTAATAATCTTAAAACCTATGTATTGATATCTCTCTGTTAGTGTGTCAAGTGGGTGTAAAGCGGCCTAAACACAGCCGTGAAAAGCAGCTAAACCCCATTATAAAAATAAATTACTTTTAAAAACCCATGAAACAAAGACAGGGAAAGAGAGAGAAATTCTTACACAATTCGTTCAGGGGCTGTGATGCAACCTGGATTGACCATATCTAGACCCACAGCTGGATGAGACATAAGGGTGGACACTCTTGGGGCTGAGAGGTTTGGTGAGGTTGGGTGAGCAAACGCAGACCCTTTAAAGTAATACTGCGTGCTACCCATCGCATGGGTCCCAAATCTCCAGGTTCAAGGGCATCTTCCTACATCGAAAACATGCATGAGAAACCCAGAAGATGGTACACCGTGTGATGGGGAAAGGTTTCTAAAACGCACCTCATTTCTCACCTCCTTGTGCTCGTGTTCGCCATTCCAGCCACTTTACTAGCAATCTCCCTACTTGGAGCATCAGCACCTTTAACCTCCTGTTCCGTACAGGTTGCAATTTGTCCTGAGGATGAACGGGAAGATGGGAAACCAATGAGAGACTAGCTCTTGGTGTTGGGACAGTCACAGGTCACTCTATTTTCCCATCAGGAAGAAGAATTAACCACAGGCTCAGCCTGCCCCCCGGAACCAGAACAGGGCCTGAAGCCATCCTGCGCTTTTGCGGCCGGCTCCCAAAAAAGCGACTTGTAAAATGGAGCTTCAGGGCACTGCAATTCACAAACCTGCAGAGTTATAAATGATAACTCTCGTCCACAAATATATTGAGGGAAGGCAAAGAAGAGGATTTGAAATCAAGGCAGAATTGCAGGAAACAGATTTCAGGAGGTAGATTCGAATCGCCTTTAAAGCACATGAAAAGCGGCAAAACGTTGACAATGATGCCATTGGCCAAAAAGGGCGTATGCGTTTTTTCCTGAATATATTCAGGAAAAAACGCATACGCCCTTTTTGGCCAACCAAGCAACCTGGAAAGGCAAATCAGCGCTACAAAGAAGTCTCGCTTCCCATCGGTCAAAAGGGACATGCTGAAAAAGGTGTCAAAACCAGAAATGCAGGACAGGCCATGGAGAAATGGGAGCCTTGCTACACTGATGGGCGGGATGTAAATTGCCAACAGCCACTCTGGAGAAGTGTACGGTGTGTCCTGAAACATCTAAAAAACACAGCTTAGAGAGCATAGGGCACTTCCACGCATGGGGGGATAAAGTGGGAAAATTGAAAATCAGCAAGACACAAGCACCCCAAAGTTTAGGGCTGCTCTGTTGACAAGGACCTCCACTTCCTTCCACCTTAAATATCCCAGGAAAGCGAAAAATGGATAAAAAAGTTGTGGTCCTTATGTACAATGGAATATCACTCAGCCATGAAATCAATGTCATAAGGCTAGTAGCAGCATGATGAGTGGATTTAGGTAAGACGATTCTAAGTGAAATAAGTCACACAGAAAAGGACACTTCTCCTAAGGTGTCACTTATAGAGGGAATGTAAAAACCGTTACACTTGAACTGAATTACAAAACAGAACAGAGTCACACATGCAGAAAACACACTATGGCTGCTTAACGGGAAAGGTGAGGTGGGGTGATACATAAAACAAGAGTTTCAAATTAGCTCAGATACCGTTCCATAAACCCAATATGGAATAGACAAGACCTACTCCTTGCTCAGAGAACTGGACTCAACACGCCCGATTCACCGCACAAGAATATATCTGACTAGTAATAATCTTAAAACCTATGTATTGATATCTCTCTGTTAGTGTGTCAAGTGGGTGTAAAGCGGCCTAAACACAGCCGTGAAAAGCAGCTAAACCCCATTATAAAAATAAATTACTTTTAAAAACCCATGAAACAAAGACAGGGAAAGAGAGAGAAATTCTTACACAATTCGTTCAGGGGCTGTGATGCAACCTGGATTGACCATATCTAGACCCACAGCTGGATGAGACATAAGGGTGGACACTCTTGGGGCTGAGAGGTTTGGTGAGGTTGGGTGAGCAAACGCAGACCCTTTAAAGTAATACTGCGTGCTACCCATCGCATGGGTCCCAAATCTCCAGGTTCAAGGGCATCTTCCTACATCGAAAACATGCATGAGAAACCCAGAAGATGGTACACCGTGTGATGGGGAAAGGTTTCTAAAACGCACCTCATTTCTCACCTCCTTGTGCTCGTGTTCGCCATTCCAGCCACTTTACTAGCAATCTCCCTACTTGGAGCATCAGCACCTTTAACCTCCTGTTCCGTACAGGTTGCAATTTGTCCTGAGGATGAACGGGAAGATGGGAAACCAATGAGAGACTAGCTCTTGGTGTTGGGACAGTCACAGGTCACTCTATTTTCCCATCAGGAAGAAGAATTAACCACAGGCTCAGCCTGCCCCCCGGAACCAGAACAGGGCCTGAAGCCATCCTGCGCTTTTGCGGCCGGCTCCCAAAAAAGCGACTTGTAAAATGCAGCTTCAGGGCACTGCAATTCACAAACCTGCAGAGTTATAAATGATAACTCTCGTCCACAAATATATTGAGGGAAGGCAAAGAAGAGGATTTGAAATCAAGGCAGAATTGCAGGAAACAGATTTCAGGAGGTAGATTCGAATCGCCTTTAAAGCACATGAAAAGCGGCAAAACGTTGACAATGATGACCTTGGCCAAAAAGGGCGTATAAGTTTTTTCCTGAATATATTCAGGAAAAAACGCATACGCCCTTTTTGGCCAACCAAGCAACCTGGAAAGGCAAATCAGCGCTACAAAGAAGTCTCGCTTCCCATCGGTCAAAAGGGACATGATGAAAAAAGTGTCAAAACCAGAAATGCAGGACAGGCCATGGAGAAATGGGAGCCTTGCTACACTGATGGGCGGGATGTAAATTGCCAACAGCCACTCTGGAGAAGTGTACGGTGTGTCCTGAAACATCTAAAAAACACAGCTTAGAGAGCATAGGGCACTTCCACACATGGGGGGATAAAGTGGGAAAATTGAAAATCAGCAAGACACAAGCACCCCAAAGTTTAGGGCTGCTCTGTTGACAAGGACCTCCACTTCATTCCACCTTAAATATCCCAGGAAAGCGAAAAATGGATAAAAAAGTTGTGGTCCTTATGTACAATGGAATATCACTCAGCCATGAAATCAATGTCATAAGGCTAGTAGCAGCATGATGAGTGGATTTAGGTAAGACGATTCTAAGTGAAATAAGTCACACAGAAAAGGACACTTCTCATAAGGTGTCACTTATAGAGGGAATGTAAAAACCGTTACACTTGAACTGAATTACAAAACAGAACAGAGTCACACATGCAGAAAACAAACTATGGCTGCTTAACGGGAAAGGTGAGGTGGGGTGATACATAAAACAAGAGTTTCAAATTAGCTCAGATACCGTTCCATAAACCCAATATGGAATAGACAAGACCTACTCCTTGCTCAGAGAACTGGACTCAACACGCCCGATTCACCGCACAAGAATATATCTGACTAGTAATAATCTTAAAACCTATGTATTGATATCTCTCTGTTAGTGTGTCAAGTGTGTGTAAGGCGGCATAAACACAGCCGTGTAAAGCAGCTAAACCCCATTATAAAAATAAATTACTTTTAAAAACCCATGAAACAAAGACAGGGAAAGAGAGAGAAATTCTTACACAATTCGTTCAGGGGCTGTGATGCAACCTGCATTGACCATATCTAGACCCACAGCTGGATGAGACATAAGGGTGGACACTCTTGGGGCTGAGAGGTTTGGTGAGGTTGGGTGAGCAAACGCAGACCCTTTAAAGTAATACTGCGTGCTACCCATCGCATGGGTCCCAAATCTCCAGGTTCAAGGGCATCTTCCTACATCGAAAACATGCATGAGAAACCCAGAATATGGTACACCGTGTGATGGGGAAAGGTTTCTAAAATGCACCTCATTTCTCATCTTCTTGTGCTCGTGTTCGCCATTCCAGCCACTTTACTAGCAATCTCCCTACTTGGAGCATCAGCACCTTTAACCTCCTGTTCCGTACAGGTTGCAATTTGTCCTGAGGATGAACGGGAAGACGGGGAACCAATGAGAGACTAGCTCTTGGTGTTGGGACAGGCACAGGTCACTCTATTTTCCCATCAGGAAGAAGAATTAACCACAGGCTCAGCCTGCCCCCCGGAACCAGAACAGGGCCTGAAGCCATCCTGCGCTTTTGCGGCTGGCTCCCAAAAAAGCGACTTGTAAAATGGAGCTTCAGAGCACTGCAATTCACAAACCTGCAGAGTTATAAATGATAACTCTCGTCCACAAATATATTGAGGGAAGGCAAAGAAGAGGATTTGAAATCAAGGCAGAATTGCAGGAAACAGATTTCAGGAGGTAGATTCGAATCGCCTTTAAAGCACATGAAAAGCGGCAAAACGTTGACAATGATGCCCTTGGCCAAAAAGGGCGTATGCGTTTTTTCCTGAATATATTCAGGAAAAAACGCATACGCCCTTTTTGGCCAACCAAGCAACCTGGAAAGGCAAATCAGCGCTACAAAGAAGTCTCGCTTCCCATCGGTCAAAAGGGACATGCTGAAAAAGGTGTCAAAACCAGAAATGCAGGACAGGCCATGGAGAAATGGGAGCCTTGCTACACTGATGGGCGGGATGTAAATTGCCAACAGCCACTCTGGAGAAGTGTACGGTGTGTCCTGAAACATCTAAAAAACACAGCTTAGAGAGCATAGGGCACTTCCACGCATGGGGGGATAAAGTGGGAAAATTGAAAATCAGCAAGACACAAGCACCCCAAAGTTTAGGGCTGCTCTGTTGACAAGGACCTCCACTTCCTTCCACCTTAAATATCCCAGGAAAGCGAAAAATGGATAAAAATGTTGTGGTCCTTATGTACAATGGAATATCACTCAGCCATGAAATCAATGTCATAAGGCTAGTAGCAGCATGATGAGTGGATTTAGGTAAGACGATTCTAAGTGAAATAAGTCACACAGAAAAGGACACT
This sequence comes from Balaenoptera physalus, assembly GCF_965194825.1. Classification (NCBI taxonomy): domain Eukaryota; kingdom Metazoa; phylum Chordata; class Mammalia; order Artiodactyla; family Balaenopteridae; genus Balaenoptera; species Balaenoptera physalus. Next base: position 141,548 of record NW_028125876.1, read on the forward strand.
TCTCATAAGGTGTCACTTATAGAGGGAATGTAAAAACCGTTACACTTGAACTGAATTACAAAACAGAACAGAGTCACACATGCAGAAAACACACTATGGCTGCTTAACGGGAAAGGTGAGGTGGGGTGATACATAAAACAAGAGTTTCAAATTAGCTCAGATACCGTTCCATAAACCCAATATGGAATAGACAAGACCTACTCCTTGCTCAGAGAACTGGACTCAACACGCCCGATTCACCGCACAAGAATATATCTGACTAGTAATAATCTTAAAACCTATGTATTGATATCTCTCTGTTAGTGTGTCAAGTGGGTGTAAAGCGGCCTAAACACAGCCGTGAAAAGCAGCTAAACCCCATTATAAAAATAAATTACTTTTAAAAACCCATGAAACAAAGACAGGGAAAGAGAGAGAAATTCTTACACAATTCGTTCAGGGGCTGTGATGCAACCTGGATTGACCATATCTAGACCCACAGCTGGATGAGACATAAGGGTGGACACTCTTGGGGCTGAGAGTTTTGGTGAGGTTGGGTGAGCAAACGCAGACCCTTTAAAGTAATACTGCGTGCTACCCATCGCATGGGTCCCAAATCTCCAGGTTCAAGGGCATCTTCCTACATCGAAAACATGCATGAGAAACCCAGAAGATGGTACACCGTGTGATGGGGAAAGGTTTCTAAAACGCACCTCTTTTCTCACCTCCTTGTGCTCGGGTTCGCCATTCCAGCCACTTTACTAGCAATCTCCCTACTTGGAGCATCAGCACCTTTAACCTCCTGTTCCGTACAGGTTGCAATTTGTCCTGAGGATGAACGGGAAGACGGGAAACCAATGAGAGACTAGCTCTTGGTGTTGGGACAGTCACAGGTCACTCTATTTTCCCATCAGGAAGAAGAATTAACCACAGGCTCAGCCTGCCCCCCGGAACCAGAACAGGGCCTGAAGCCATCCTGCGCTTTTGCGGCCGGCTCCCAAAAAAGCGACTTGTAAAATGCAGCTTCAGGGTACTGCAATTCACAAACCTGCAGAGTTATAAATGATAACTCTCGTCCACAAATATATTGAGGGAAGGCAAAGAAGAGGATTTGAAATCAAGGCAGAATTGCAGGAAACAGATTTCAGGAGGTAGATTCGAATCGCCTTTAAAGCACATGAAAAGCGGCAAAACGTTGACAATGATGCCCTTGGCCAAAAAGGGCGTATACGTTTTTTCCTGAATATATTCAGGAAAAAACGCATACGCCCTTTTTGGCCAACCAAGCAACCTGGAAAGGCAAATCAGCGCTACAAAGAAGTCTCGCTTCCCATCGGTCAAAAGGGACATGCTGAAAAAAGTGTCAAAACCAGAAATGCAGGACAGGCCATGGAGAAATGGGAGCCTTGCTACACTGATGGGCGGGATGTAAATTGCCAACAGCCACTCTGGAGAAGTGTACGGTGTGTCCTGAAACATCTAAAAAACACAGCTTAGAGAGCATAGGGCACTTCCACACATGGGGGGATAAAGTGGGAAAATTGAAAATCAGCAAGACACAAGCACCCCAAAGTTTAGGGCTGCTCTGTTGACAAGGACCTCCACTTCATTCCACCTTAAATATCCCAGGAAAGCGAAAAATGGATAAAAAAGTTGTGGTCCTTATGTACAATGGAATATCACTCAGCCATGAAATCAATGTCATAAGGCTAGTAGCAGCATGATGAGTGGATTTAGGTAAGACGATTCTAAGTGAAATAAGTCACACAGAAAAGGACACTTCTCATAAGGTGTCACTTATAGAGGGAATGTAAAAACCGTTACACTTGAACTGAATTACAAAACAGAACAGAGTCACACATGCAGAAAACAAACTATGGCTGCTTAACGGGAAAGGTGAGGTGGGGTGATACATAAAACAAGAGTTTCAAATTAGCTCAGATACCGTTCCATAAACCCAATATGGAATAGACAAGACCTACTCCTTGCTCAGAGAACTGGACTCAACACGCCCGATTCACCGCACAAGAATATATCTGACTAGTAATAATCTTAAAACCTATGTATTGATATCTCTCTGTTAGTGTGTCAAGTGTGTGTAAGGCGGCATAAACACAGCCGTGAAAAGCAGCTAAACCCCATTATAAAAATAAATTACTTTTAAAAACCCATGAAACAAAGACAGGGAAAGAGAGAGAAATTCTTACACAATTCGTTCAGGGGCTGTGATGCAACCTGCATTGACCATATCTAGACCCACAGCTGGATGAGACATAAGGGTGGACACTCTTGGGGCTGAGAGGTTTGGTGAGGTTGGGTGAGCAAACGCAGACCCTTTAAAGTAATACTGCGTGCTACCCATCGCATGGGTCCCAAATCTCCAGGTTCAAGGGCATCTTCCTACATCGAAAACATGCATGAGAAACCCAGAATATGGTACACCGTGTGATGGGGAAAGGTTTCTAAAATGCACCTCATTTCTCATCTTCTTGTGCTCGTGTTCGCCATTCCAGCCACTTTACTAGCAATCTCCCTACTTGGAGCATCAGCACCTTTAACCTCCTGTTCCGTACAGGTTGCAATTTGTCCTGAGGATGAACGGGAAGACGGGGAACCAATGAGAGACTAGCTCTTGGTGTTGGGACAGGCACAGGTCACTCTATTTTCCCATCAGGAAGAAGAATTAACCACAGGCTCAGCCTGCCCCCCGGAACCAGAACAGGGCCTGAAGCCATCCTGCGCTTTTGCGGCTGGCTCCCAAAAAAGCGACTTGTAAAATGGAGCTTCAGAGCACTGCAATTCACAAACCTGCAGAGTTATAAATGATAACTCTCGTCCACAAATATATTGAGGGAAGGCAAAGAAGAGGATTTGAAATCAAGGCAGAATTGCAGGAAACAGATTTCAGGAGGTAGATTCGAATCGCCTTTAAAGCACATGAAAAGCGGCAAAACGTTGACAATGATGCCCTTGGCCAAAAAGGGCGTATGCGTTTTTTCCTGAATATATTCAGGAAAAAACGCATACGCCCTTTTTGGCCAACCAAGCAACCTGGAAAGGCAAATCAGCGCTACAAAGAAGTCTCGCTTCCCATCGGTCAAAAGGGACATGCTGAAAAAGGTGTCAAAACCAGAAATGCAGGACAGGCCATGGAGAAATGGGAGCCTTGCTACACTGATGGGCGGGATGTAAATTGCCAACAGCCACTCTGGAGAAGTGTACGGTGTGTCCTGAAACATCTAAAAAACACAGCTTAGAGAGCATAGGGCACTTCCACGCATGGGGGGATAAAGTGGGAAAATTGAAAATCAGCAAGACACAAGCACCCCAAAGTTTAGGGCTGCTCTGTTGACAAGGACCTCCACTTCCTTCCACCTTAAATATCCCAGGAAAGCGAAAAATGGATAAAAATGTTGTGGTCCTTATGTACAATGGAATATCACTCAGCCATGAAATCAATGTCATAAGGCTAGTAGCAGCATGATGAGTGGATTTAGGTAAGACGATTCTAAGTGAAATAAGTCACACAGAAAAGGACACTTCTCATAAGGTGTCACTTATAGAGGGAATGTAAAAACCGTTACACTTGAACTGAATTACAAAACAGAACAGAGTCACACATGCAGAAAACACACTATGGCTGCTTAACGGGAAAGGTGAGGTGGGGTGATACATAAAACAAGAGTTTCAAATTAGCTCAGATACCGTTCCATAAACCCAATATGGAATAGACAAGACCTACTCCTTGCTCAGAGAACTGGACTCAACACGCCCGATTCACCGCACAAGAATATATCTGACTAGTAATAATCTTAAAACCTATGTATTGATATCTCTCTGTTAGTGTGTCAAGTGGGTGTAAGGCGGCATAAACACAGCCGTGAAAAGCAGCTAAACCCCATTATAAAAATAAATTACTTTTAAAAACCCATGAAACAAAGACAGGGAAAGAGAGAGAAATTCTTACACAATTCGTTCAGGGGCTGTGATGCAACCTGCATTGACCATATCTAGACCCACAGCTGGATGAGACATAAGGGTGGACACTCTTGGGGCTGAGAGGTTTGGTGAGGTTGGGTGAGCAAATGCAGACCCTTTAAAGTAATACTGCGTGCTACCCATCGCATGGGTCCCAAATCTCCAGGTTCAAGGGCATCTTCCTACATCGAAAACATGCATGAGAAACCCAGAATATGGTACACCGTGTGATGGGGAAAGGTTTCTGAAATGCACCTCATTTCTCATCTCCTTGTGCTCGTGTTCGCCATTCCAGCCACTTTACTAGCAATCTCCCTACTTGGAGCATCAGCACCTTTAACCTCCTGTTCCGTACAGGTTGCAATTTGTCCTGAGGATGAACGGGAAGACGGGGAACCAATGAGAGACTAGCTCTTGGTGTTGGGACAGGCACAGGTCACTCTATTTTCCCATCAGGAAGAAGAATTAACCACAGGCTCAGCCTGCCCCCCGGAACCAGAACAGGGCCTGAAGCCATCCTGCGCTTTTGCGGCCGGCTCCCAAAAAAGCGACTTGTAAAATGGAGCTTCAGGGCACTGCAATTCACAAACCTGCAGAGTTATAAATGATAACTCTCGTCCACAAATATATTGAAGGAAGGCAAAGAAGAGGATTTGAAATCAAGGCAGAATTGCAGGAAACAGATTTCAGGAGGTAGATTCGAATCGCCTTTAAAGCACATGAAAAGCGGCAAAACGTTGACAATGATGCCCTTGGCCAAAAAGGGCGTATGCGTTTTTTCCTGAATATATTCAGGAAAAAACGCATACGCCCTTTTTGGCCAACCAAGCAACCTGGAAAGGCAAATCAGCGCTACAAAGAAGTCTCGCTTCCCATCGGTCAAAAGGGACATGCTGAAAAAGGTGTCAAAACCAGAAATGCAGGACAGGCCATGGAGAAATGGGAGCCTTGCTACACTGATGGGCGGGATGTAAATTGCCAACAGCCACTCTGGAGAAGTGTACGGTGTGTCCTGAAACATCTAAAAAACACAGCTTAGAGAGCATAGGGCACTTCCACGCATGGGGGGATAAAGTGGGAAAATTGAAAATCAGCAAGACACAAGCACCCCAAAGTTTAGGGCTGCTCTGTTGACAAGGACCTCCACTTCCTTCCACCTTAAATATCCCAGGAAAGCGAAAAATGGATAAAAATGTTGTGGTCCTTATGTACAATGGAATATCACTCAGCCATGAAATCAATGTCATAAGGCTAGTAGCAGCATGATGAGTGGATTTAGGTAAGACGATTCTAAGTGAAATAAGTCACACAGAAAAGGACACTTCTCATAAGGTGTCACTTATAGAGGGAATGTAAAAACCGTTACACTTGAACTGAATTACAAAACAGAACAGAGTCACACATGCAGAAAACACACTATGGCTGCTTAACGGGAAAGGTGAGGTGGGGTGATACATAAAACAAGAGTTTCAAATTAGCTCAGATACCGTTCCATAAACCCAATATGGAATAGACAAGACCTACTCCTTGCTCAGAGAACTGGACTCAACACGCCCGATTCACCGCAAAAGAATATATCTGACTAGTAATAATCTTAAAACCTATGTATTGATATCTCTCTGTTAGTGTGTCAAGTGGGTGTAAAGCGGCCTAAACACAGCCGTGAAAAGCAGCTAAACCCCATTATAAAAATAAATTACTTTTAAAAACCCATGAAACCAAGACAGGGAAAGAGAGAGAAATTCTTACACAATTCGTTCAGGGGCTGTGATGCAACCTGGATTGACCATATCTAGACCCACAGCTGGATGAGACATAAGGGTGGACACTCTTGGGGCTGAGAGTTTTGGTGAGGTTGGGTGAGCAAACGCAGACCCTTTAAAGTAATACTGCGTGCTACCCATCGCATGGGTCCCAAATCTCCAGGTTCAAGGGCATCTTCCTACATCGAAAACATGCATGAGAAACCCAGAAGATGGTACACCGTGTGATGGGGAAAGGTTTCTAAAACGCACCTCATTTCTCACCTCCTTGTGCTCGGGTTCGCCATTCCAGCCACTTTACTAGCAATCTCCCTACTTGGAGCATCAGCACCTTTAACCTCCTGTTCCGTACAGGTTGCAATTTGTCCTGAGGATGAACGGGAAGACGGGGAACCAATGAGAGACTAGCTCTTGGTGTTGGGACAGGCACAGGTCACTCTATTTTCCCATCAGGAAGAAGAATTAACCACAGGCTCAGCCTGCCCCCCGGAACCAGAACAGGGCCTGAAGCCATCCTGCGCTTTTGCGGCCGGCTCTCAAAAAAGCGACTTGTAAAATGCAGCTTCAGGGCACTGCAATTCACAAACCTGCAGAGTTATAAATGATAACTCTCGTCCACAAATATATTGAGGGAAGGCAAAGAAGAGGATTTGAAATCAAGGCAGAATTGCAGGAAACAGATTTCAGGAGGTAGATTCGAATCGCCTTTAAAGCACATGAAAAGCGGCAAAACGTTGACAATGATGCCCTTGGCCAAAAAGGGCGTATAAGTTTTTTCCTGAATATATTCAGGAAAAAACGCATACGCCCTTTTTGGCCAACCAAGCAACCTGGAAAGGCAAATCAGCGCTACAAAGAAGTCTCGCTTCCCATTGGTCAAAAGGGACATGCTGAAAAAAGTGTCAAAACCAGAAATGCAGGACAGGCCATGGAGAAATGGGAGCCTTGCTACACTGATGGGCGGGATGTAAATTGCCAACAGCCACTCTGGAGAAGTGTACGGTGTGTCCTGAAACATCTAAAAAACACAGCTTAGAGAGCATAGGGCACTTCCACACATGGGGGGATAAAGTGGGAAAATTGAAAATCAGCAAGACACAAGCACCCCAAAGTTTAGGGCTGCTCTGTTGACAAGGACCTCCACTTCCTTCCACCTTAAATATCCCAGGAAAGCGAAAAATGGATAAAAAAGTTGTGGTCCTTATGTACAATGGAATATCACTCAGCCATGAAATCAATGTCATAAGGCTAGTAGCAGCATGATGAGTGGATTTAGGTAAGACGATTCTAAGTGAAATAAGTCACACAGAAAAGGACACTTCTCATAAGGTGTCACTTATAGAGGGAATGTAAAAACCATTACACTTGAACTGAATTACAAAACAGAACAGAGTCACACATGCAGAAAACACACTATGGCTGCTTAACGGGAAAGGTGAGGTGGGGTGATACATAAAACAAGAGTTTCAAATTAGCTCAGATACCGTTCCATAAACCCAATATGGAATAGACAAGACCTACTCCTTGCTCAGAGAACTGGACTCAACACGCCCGATTCACCGCACAAGAATATATCTGACTAGTAATAATCTTAAAACCTATGTATTGATATCTCTCTGTTAGTGTGTCAAGTGTGTGTAAGGCGGCATAAACACAGCCGTGAAAAGCAGCTAAACCCCATTATAAAAATAAATTACTTTTAAAAACCCATGAAACAAAGACAGGGAAAGAGAGAGAAATTCTTACACAATTCGTTCAGGGGCTGTGATGCAACCTGCATTGACCATATCTATACCCACAGCTGGATGAGACATAAGGGTGGACACTCTTGGGGCTGAGAGGTTTGGTGAGGTTGGGTGAGCAAACGCAGACCCTTTAAAGTAATACTGCGTGCTACCCATCGCATGGGTCCCAAATCTCCAGGTTCAAGGGCATCTTCCTACATCGAAAACATGCATGAGAAACCCAGAAGATGGTACACCGTGTGATGGGGAAAGGTTTCTAAAACGCACCGCATTTCTCATCTCCTTGTGCTCGGGTTCGCCATTCCAGCCACTTTACTAGCAATCTCCCTACTTGGAGCATCAGCACCTTTAACCTCCTGTTCCGTACAGGTTGCAATTTGTCCTGAGGATGAACGGGAAGACGGGGAACCAATGAGAGACTAGCTCTTGGTGTTGGGACAGGCACAGGTCACTCAATTTTCCCATCAGGAAGAAGAATTAACCACAGGCTCAGCCTGCCCCCCGGAACCAGAACAGGGCCTGAAGCCATCCTGCGCTTTTGCGGCCGACTCCCAAAAAAGCGACTTGTAAAATGGAGCTTCAGGGCACTGCAATTCACAAACCTGCAGAGTTATAAATGATAACTCTCGTCCACAAATATATTGAGGGAAGGCAAAGAAGAGGATTTGAAATCAAGGCAGAATTGCAGGAAACAGATTTCAGGAGGTAGATTCGAATCGCCTTTAAAGCACATGAAAAGCGGCAAAACGTTGACAATGATGCCCTTGGCCAAAAAGGGCGTATGCGTTTTTTCCTGAATATATTCAGGAAAAAACGCATATGCCCTTTTTGGCCAACCAAGCAACCTGGAAAGGCAAATCAGCGCTACAAAGAAGTCTCGCTTCCCATCGGTCAAAAGGGACATGCTGAAAAAGTTGTCAAAACCAGAAATGCAGGACAGGCCATGGAGAAATGGGAGCCTTGCTACACTGATGGGCGGGATGTAAATTGCCAACAGCCTCTCTGGAGAAGTGTACGGTGTGTCCTGAAACATCTAAAAAACACAGCTTAGAGAGCATAGGGCACTTCCACGCATGGGGGGATAAAGTGGGAAAATTGAAAATCAGCAAGACACAAGCACCCCAAAGTTTAGGGCTGCTCTGTTGACAAGGACCTCCACTTCATTCCACCTTAAATATCCCAGGAAAGCGAAAAATGGATAAAAAAGTTGTGGTCCTTATGTACAATGGAATATCACTCAGCCATGAAATCATGTCATAAGGCTAGTAGCAGCATGATGAGTGGATTTAGGTAAGACGATTCTAAGTGAAATAAGTCACACAGAAAAGGACACTTCTCATAAGGTGTCACTTATAGAGGGAATGTAAAAACCGTTACACTTGAACTGAATTACAAAACAGAACAGAGTCACACATGCAGAAAACACACTATGGCTGCTTAACGGGAAAGGTGAGGTGGGGTGATACATAAAACAAGAGTTTCAAATTAGCTCAGATACCGTTCCATAAACCCAATATGTAATAGACAAGACCTACTCCTTGCTCAGAGAACTGGACTCAACACGCCCGATTCACCGCACAAGAATATATCTGACTAGTAATAATTTTAAAACCTATGTATTGATATCTCTCTGTTAGTGTGTCAAGTGGGTGTAAAGCGGCATAAACACAGCCGTGAAAAGCAGCTAAACCCCATTATAAAAATAAATTACTTTTAAAAACCCATGAAACAAAGACAGGGAAAGAGAGAGAAATTCTTACACAATTCGTTCAGGGGCTGTGATGCAACCTGGATTGACCATATCTAGACCCACAGCTGGATGAGACATAAGGGTGGACACTCTTGGGGCTGAGAGGTTTGGTGAGGTTGGGTGAGCAAACGCAGACCCTTTAAAGTAATACTGCGTGCTACCCATCGCATGGGTCCCAAATCTCCAGGTTCAAGGGCATCTTCCTACATCGAAAACATGCATGAGAAACCCAGAAGATGGTACACCGTGTGATGGGGAAAGGTTTCTAAAATGCACCTCTTTTCTCATCTCCTTGTGCTCGGGTTCGCCATTCCAGCCACTTTACTAGCAATCTCCCTACTTGGAGCATCGGCACCTTTAACCTCCTGTTCCGTACAGGTTGCAATTTGTCCTGAGGATGAACGGGAAGACCGGGAACCAATGAGAGAGTAGCTCTTGGTGTTGGTACAGGCACAGGTCACTCTATTTTCCCATCAGGAAGAAGAATTAACCACAGGCTCAGCCTGCCCCCCGGAACCAGAACAAGGCCTGAAGCCATCCTGCGCTTTTGCGGCCAGCTCCCGAAAAAGCGATTTGTAAAATGGAGCTTCAGGGCACTGCAATTCACAAACCTGCAGAGTTATAAATGATAACTCTCGTCCACAAATGTATTGAGGGAAGGCAAAGAAAAGGATTTGAAATCAAGGCAGAATTGCAGGAAACAGATTTCAGGAGGTAGATTCGAATCGCCTTTAAAGCACATGAAAAGCGGCAAAACGTTGACAATGATGCCCTTGGCCAAAAAGGGCGTATGCGTTTTTTCCTGAATATATTCAGGAAAAAACGCATACGCCCTTTTTGGCCAACCAAGCAACCTGGAAAGGCAAATCAGCGCTACAAAGAAGTCTCGCTTCCCATCGGTCAAAAGGGCCATGCTGAAAAAAGTGTCAAAACCAGAAATGCAGGACAGGCCATGGAGAAATGGGAGCCTTGCTACACTGATGGGCGGGATGTAAATTGCCAACAGCCACTCTGGAGAAGTGTACGGTGTGTCCTGAAACATCTAAAAAACACAGCTTAGAGAGCATAGGGCACTTCCACGCATGGGGGGATAAAGTGGGAAAATTGAAAATCAGCAAGACACAAGCACCCCAAAGTTTAGGGCTGCTCTGTTGACAAGGACCTCCACTTCATTCCACCTTAAATATCCCAGGAAAGCGAAAAATGGATAAAAAAGTTGTGGTCCTTATGTACAATGGAATATCACTCAGCCATGAAATCAATGTCATAAGGCTAGTAGCAGCATGATGAGTGGATTTAGGTAAGACGATTCTAAGTGAAATAAGTCACACAGAAAAGGACACTTCTCATAAGGTGTCACTTATAGAGGGAATGTAAAAACCGTTACACTTGAACTGAATTAAAAAACAGAACAGAGTCACACATGCAGAAAACACACTATGGCTGCTTAAAGGGAAAGGTGAGGTGGGGTGATACATAAAACAAGAGTTTCAAATTAGCTCAGATACCGTTCCATAAACCCAATATGGAATAGACAAGACCTACTCCTTGCTCAGAGAACTGGACTCAACACGCCCGATTCACCGCACAAGAATATATCTGACTAGTAATAATCTTAAAACCTATATATTGATATCTCTCTGTTAGTGTGTCAAGTGGGTGTAAAGCGGCCTAAACACAGCCGTGAAAAGCAGCTAAACCCCATTATAAAAATAAATTACTTTTAAAAACCCATGAAACAAAGACAGGGAAAGAGAGAGAAATTCTTACACAATTCGTTCAGTGGCTGTGATGCAACCTGGATTGACCATATCTAGACCCACAGCTGGATGAGACATAAGGGTGGACACTCTTGCGGCTGAGAGGTTCGGTGAGGTTGGGTGAGCAAACGCAGACCCTTTAAAGTAATACTGCGTGCTACCCATCGCATGGGTCCCAAATCTCCAGGTTCAAGGGCATCTTCCTACATCGAAAACATGCATGAGAAACCCAGAAGATGGTACACCGTGTGATGGGGAAAGGTTTCTAAAACGCACCTCATTTCTCATCTCCTTGTGCTCGGGTTCGCCATTCCAGCCACTTTACTAGCAATCTCCCTACTTGGAGCATCAGCACCTTTAACCTCCTGTTCCGTACAGGTTGCAATTTGTCCTGAGGATGAACCGGAAGACGGGGAACCAATGAGAGACTAGCTCTTGGTGTTGGGACAGGCACAGGTCACTCTATTTTCCCATCAGGAAGAAGAATTAACCACAGGCTCAGCCTGCCCCCCGGAACCAGAACAGGGCCTGAAGCCATCCTGCGCTTTTGCGGCCGGCTCCCAAAAAAGCGACTTGTAAAATGGAGCTTCAGGGCACTGCAATTCACAAACCTGCAGAGTTATAAATGATAACTCTCGTCCACAAATATATTGAGGGAAGGCAAAGAAGAGGATTTGAAATCAAGGCAGAATTGCAGGAAACAGATTTCAGGAGGTAGATTCGAATCGCCTTTAAAGCACATGAAAAGCGGCAAAACGTTGACAATGATGCCCTTGGCCAAAAAGGGCGTATGCGTTTTTTCCTGAATATATTCAGGAAAAAACGCATACGCCCTTTTTGGCCAACCAAGCAACCTGGAAAGGCAAATCAGCGCTACAAAGAAGTCTCGCTTCCCATCGGTCAAAAGGGACATGCTGAAAAAGTTGTCAAAACCAGAAATGCAGGACAGGCCATGGAGAAATGGGAGCCTTGCTACACTGATGGGCGGGATGTAAATTGCCAACAGCCACTCTGGAGAAGTGTACGGTGTGTCCTGAAACATCTAAAAAACACAGCTTAGAGAGCATAGGGCACTTCCACGCATGGGGGGATAAAGTGGGAAAATTGAAAATCAGCAAGACACAAGCACCCCAAAGTTTAGGGCTGCTCTGTTGACAAGGACCTCCACTTCCTTCCACCTTAAATATCCCAGGAAAGCGAAAAATGGATAAAAAAGTTGTGGTCCTTATGTACAATGGAATATCACTCAGCCATGAAATCAATGTCATAAGGCTAGTAGCAGCATGATGAGTGGATTTAGGTAAGACGATTCTAAGTGAAATAAGTCACACAGAAAAGGACACTTCTCCTAAGGTGTTACTTATAGAGGGAATGTAAAAACCGTTACACTTGAACTGAATTACAAAACAGAACAGAGTCACACATGCAGAAAACACACTATGGCTGCTTAACGGGAAAGGTGAGGTGGGGTGATACATAAAACAAGAGTTTCAAATTAGCTCAGATACCGTTCCATAAACCCAATATGGAATAGACAAGACCTACTCCTTGCTCAGAGAACTGGACTCAACACGCCCGATTCACCGCACAAGAATATATCTGACTAGTAATAATCTTAAAACCTATGTATTGATATCTCTCTGTTAGTGTGTCAAGTGGGTGTAAAGCGGCCTAAACACAGCCGTGAAAAGCAGCTAAACCCCATTATAAAAATAAATTACTTTTAAAAACCCATGAAACAAAGACAGGGAAAGAGAGAGAAATTCTTACACAATTCGTTCAGGGGCTGTGATGCAACCTGGATTGACCATATCTAGACCCACAGCTGGATGAGACATAAGGGTGGACACTCTTGGGGCTGAGAGGTTTGGTGAGGTTGGGTGAGCAAACGCAGACCCTTTAAAGTAATACTGCGTGCTACCCATCGCATGGGTCCCAAATCTCCAGGTTCAAGGGCATCTTCCTACATCGAAAACATGCATGAGAAACCCAGAAGATGGTACACCGTGTGATGGGGAAAGGTTTCTAAAACGCACCTCATTTCTCACCTCCTTGTGCTCGTGTTCGCCATTCCAGCCACTTTACTAGCAATCTCCCTACTTGGAGCATCAGCACCTTTAACCTCCTGTTCCGTACAGGTTGCAATTTGTCCTGAGGATGAACGGGAAGACGGGAAACCAATGAGAGACTAGCTCTTGGTGTTGGGACAGTCACAGGTCACTCTATTTTCCCATCAGGAAGAAGAATTAACCACAGGCTCAGCCTGCCCCCCGGAACCAGAACAGGGCCTGAAGCCATCCTGCGCTTTTGCGGCCGGCTCCCAAAAAAGCGACTTGTAAAATGGAGCTTCAGGGCACTGCAATTCACAAACCTGCAGAGTTATAAATGATAACTCTCGTCCACAAATATATTGAGGGAAGGCAAAGAAGAGGATTTGAAATCAAGGCAGAATTGCAGGAAACAGATTTCAGGAGGTAGATTCGAATCGCCTTTAAAGCACATGAAAAGCGGCAAAACGTTGACAATGATGCCCTTGGCCAAAAAGGGCGTATGCGTTTTTTCCTGAATATATTCAGGAAAAAACGCATACGCCCTTTTTGGCCAACCAAGCAACCTGGAAAGGCAAATCAGCGCTACAAAGAAGTCTCGCTTCCCATCGGTCAAAAGGGACATGCTGAAAAAGGTGTCAAAACCAGAAATGCAGGACAGGCCATGGAGAAATGGGAGCCTTGCTACACTGATGGGCGGGATGTAAATTGCCAACAGCCACTCTGGAGAAGTGTACGGTGTGTCCTGAAACATCTAAAAAACACAGCTTAGAGAGCATAGGGCACTTCCACGCATGGGGGGATAAAGTGGGAAAATTGAAAATCAGCAAGACACAAGCACCCCAAAGTTTAGGGCTGCTCTGTTGACAAGGACCTCCACTTCCTTCCACCTTAAATATCCCAGGAAAGCGAAAAATGGATAAAAAAGTTGTGGTCCTTATGTACAATGGAATATCACTCAGCCATGAAATCAATGTCATAAGGCTAGTAGCAGCATGATGAGTGGATTTAGGTAAGACGATTCTAAGTGAAATAAGTCACACAGAAAAGGACACTTCTCCTAAGGTGTCACTTATAGAGGGAATGTAAAAACCGTTACACTTGAACTGAATTACAAAACAGAACAGAGTCACACATGCAGAAAACACACTATGGCTGCTTAACGGGAAAGGTGAGGTGGGGTGATACATAAAACAAGAGTTTCAAATTAGCTCAGATACCGTTCCATAAACCCAATATGGAATAGACAAGACCTACTCCTTGCTCAGAGAACTGGACTCAACACGCCCGATTCACCGCACAAGAATATATCTGACTAGTAATAATCTTAAAACCTATGTATTGATATCTCTCTGTTAGTGTGTCAAGTGGGTGTAAAGCGGCCTAAACACAGCCGTGAAAAGCAGCTAAACCCCATTATAAAAATAAATTACTTTTAAAAACCCATGAAACAAAGACAGGGAAAGAGAGAGAAATTCTTACACAATTCGTTCAGGGGCTGTGATGCAACCTGGATTGACCATATCTAGACCCACAGCTGGATGAGACATAAGGGTGGACACTCTTGGGGCTGAGAGTTGTGGTGAGGTTGGGTGAGCAAACGCAGACCCTTTAAAGTAATACTGCGTGCTACCCATCGCATGGGTCCCAAATCTCCAGGTTCAAGGGCATCTTCCTACATCGAAAACATGCATGAGAAACCCAGAAGATGGTACACCGTGTGATGGGGAAAGGTTTCTAAAACGCACCTCATTTCTCACCTCCTTGTGCTCGGGTTCGCCATTCCAGCCACTTTACTAGCAATCTCCCTACTTGGAGCATCAGCACCTTTAACCTCCTGTTCCGTACAGGTTGCAATTTGTCCTGAGGATGAACGGGAAGACGGGGAACCAATGAGAGACTAGCTCTTGGTGTTGGGACAGGCACAGGTCACTCTATTTTCCCATCAGGAAGAAGAATTAACCACAGGCTCAGCCTGCCCCCCGGAACCAGAACAGGGCCTGAAGCCATCCTGCGCTTTTGCGGCCGGCTCCCAAAAAAGCGACTTGTAAAATGGAGCTTCAGGGCACTGCAATTCACAAACCTGCAGAGTTATAAATGATAACTCTCGTCCACAAATATATTGAGGGAAGGCAAAGAAGAGGATTTGAAATCAAGGCAGAATTGCAGGAAACAGATTTCAGGAGGAAGATGCGAATCGCCTTTAAAGCACATGAAAAGCGGCAAAACGTTGACAATGATGCCCTTGTCCAAAAAGGGCGTATGCGTTTTTTCCTGAATATATTCAGGAGAAAACGCATACGCCCTTTTTGGCCAACCAAGCAACCTGGAAAGGCAAATCAGCGCTACAAAGAAGTCTCGCTTCCCATCGGTCAAAAGGGCCATGCTGAAAAAAGTGTCAAAACCAGAAATGCAGGACAGGCCATGGAGAAATGGGAGCCTTGCTACACTGATGGGCGGGATGTAAATTGCCAACAGCCACTCTGGAGAAGTGTACGGTGTGTCCTGAAACATCTAAAAAACACAGCTTAGAGAGCATAGGGCACTTCCACGCATGGGGGGATAAAGTGGGAAAATTGAAAATCAGCAAGACACAAGCACCCCAAAGGTTAGGGCTGCTCTGTTGACAAGGACCTCCACTTCCTTCCACCTTAAATATCCCAGGAAAGCGAAAAATGGATAAAAAAGTTGTGGTCCTTATGTACAATGGAATATCACTCAGCCATGAAATCAATGTCATAAGGCTAGTAGCAGCATGATGAGTGGATTTAGGTAAGACGATTCTAAGTGAAATAAGTCACACAGAAAAGGACACTTCTCATAAGGTGTCACTTATAGAGGGAATGTAAAAACCGTTACACTTGAACTGAATTACAAAACAGAACAGAGTCACACATGCAGAAAACACACTATGGCTGCTTAACGGGAAAGGTGAGGTGGGGTGATACATAAAACAAGAGTTTCAAATTAGCTCAGATACCGTTCCATAAACCCAATATGGAATAGACAAGACCTACTCCTTGCTCAGAGAACTGGACTCAACACGCCCGATTCACCGCACAAGAATATATCTGACTAGTAATAATCTTAAAACCTATGTATTGATATCTCTCTGTTAGTGTGTCAAGTGGGTGTAAGGCGGCATAAACACAGCCGTGAAAAGCAGCTAAACTCCATTATAAAAATAAATTACTTTTAAAAACCCATGAAACAAAGACAGGGAAAGAGAGAGAAATTCTTACACAATTCGTTCAGGGGCTGTGATGCAACCTGCATTGACCATATCTAGACCCACAGCTGGATGAGACATAAGGGTGGACACTCTTGGGGCTGAGAGGTTTGGTGAGGTTGGGTGAGCAAATGCAGACCCTTTAAAGTAATACTGCGTGCTACCCATCGCATGGGTCCCAAATCTCCAGGTTCAAGGGCATCTTCCTACATCGAAAACATGCATGAGAAACCCAGAAGATGGTACACCGTGTGATGGGGAAAGGTTTCTAAAACGCACCTCATTTCTCACCTCCTTGTGCTCGGGTTCGCCATTCCAGCCACTTTACTAGCAATCTCCCTACTTGGAACATCAGCACCTTTAACCTCCTGTTCCGTACAGGTTGCAATTTGTCCTGAGGATGAACGGGAAGACGGGGAACCAATGAGAGACTAGCTCTTGGTGTTGGGACAGGCACAGGTCACTCTATTTTCCCATCAGGAAGAAGAATTAACCACAGGCTCAGCCTGCCCCCCGGAACCAGAACAGGGCCTGAAGCCATCCTGCGCTTTTGCGGCCGGCTCTCAAAAAAGCGACTTGTAAAATGCAGCTTCAGGGCACTGCAATTCACAAACCTGCAGAGTTATAAATGATAACTCTCGTCCACAAATATATTGAGGGAAGGCAAAGAAGAGGATTTGAAATCAAGGCAGAATTGCAGGAAACAGATTTCAGGAGGTAGATTCGAATCGCCTTTAAAGCACATGAAAAGCGGCAAAACGTTGACAATGATGCCCTTGGCCAAAAAGGGCGTATAAGTTTTTTCCTGAATATATTCAGGAAAAAACGCATACGCCCTTTTTGGCCAACCAAGCAACCTGGAAAGGCAAATCAGCACTACAAAGAAGTCTCGCTTCCCATCGGTCAAAAGGGACATGCTGAAAAAAGTGTCAAAACCAGAAATGCAGGACAGGCCATGGAGAAATGGGAGCCTTGCTACACTGATGGGCGGGATGTAAATTGCCAACAGCCACTCTGGAGAAGTGTACGGTGTGTCCTGAAACATCTAAAAAACACAGCTTAGAGAGCATAGGGCACTTCCACACATGGGGGGATAAAGTGGGAAAATTGAAAATCAGCAAGACACAAGCACCCCAAAGTTTAGGGCTGCTCTGTTGACAAGGACCTCCACTTCATTCCACCTTAAATATCCCAGGAAAGCGAAAAATGGATAAAAAAGTTGTGGTCCTTATGTACAATGGAATATCACTCAGCCATGAAATCAATGTCATAAGGCTAGTAGCAGCATGATGAGTGGATTTAGGTAAGACGATTCTAAGTGAAATAAGTCACACAGAAAAGGACACTTCTCATAAGGTGTCACTTACAGAGGGAATGTAAAAACCGTTACACTTGAACTGAATTACAAAACAGAACAGAGTCACACATGCAGAAAACACACTATGGCTGCTTAACGGGAAAGGTGAGGTGGGGTGATACATAAAACAAGAGTTTCAAATTAGCTCAGATACCGTTCCATAAACCCAATATGGAATAGACAAGACCTACCCCTTGCTCAGAGAACTGGACTCAACACGCCCGATTCACCGCACAAGAATATATCTGACTAGTAATAATCTTAAAACCTATGTATTGATATCTCTCTGTTAGTGTGTCAAGTGTGTGTAAGGCGGCATAAACACAGCCGTGAAAAGCAGCTAAACTCCATTATAAAAATAAATTATTTTAAAAACCCATGAAACAAAGACAGGGAAAGAGAGAGAAATTCTTACACAATTCGTTCAGGGGCTGTGATGCAACCTGCATTGACCATATCTAGACCCACAGCTGGATGAGACATAAGGGTGGACACTCTTGGGGCTGAGAGGTTTGGTGAGGTTGGGTGAGCAAATGCAGACCCTTTAAAGTAATACTGCGTGCTACCCATCGCATGGGTCCCAAATCTCCAGGTTCAAGGGCATCTTCCTACATCGAAAACATGCATGAGAAACCCAGAATATGGTACACCGTGTGATGGGGAAAGGTTTCTAAAATGCACCTCATTTCTCATCTCCTTGTGCTCGTGTTCGCCATTCCAGCCACTTTACTAGCAATCTCCCTACATGGAGCATCAGCACCTTTAACCTCCTGTTCCGTACAGGTTGCAATTTGTCCTGAGGATGAACGGGAAGACGGGGAACCAATGAGAGACTAGCTCTTGGTGTTGGGACAGGCACAGGTCACTCTATTTTCCCATCAGGAAGAAGAATTAACCACAGGCTCAGCCTGCCCCCCGGAACCAGAACAGGGCCTGAAGCCATCCTGCGCTTTTGCGGCCGGCTCCCAAAAAAGCGACTTGTAAAATGCAGCTTCAGGGCACTGCAATTCACAAACCTGCAGAGTTATAAATGATAACTCTCGTCCACAAATATATTGAGGTAAGGCAAAGAAGAGGATTTGAAATCAAGGCAGAATTGCAGGAAACAGATTTCAGGAGGTAGATTCGAATCGCCTTTAAAGCACATGAAAAGCGGCAAAACGTTGACAATGATGCCCTTGGCCAAAAAGGGCGTATGCGTTTTTTCCTGAATATATTCAGGAAAAAACGCATACGCCCTTTTTGGCCAACCAAGCAACCTGGAAAGGCAAATCAGCGCTACAAAGAAGTCTCGCTTCCCATCGGTCAAAAGGGACATGCTGAAAAAGGTGTCAAAACCAGAAATGCAGGACAGGCCATGGAGAAATGGGAGCCTTGCTACACTGATGGGCGGGATGTAAATTGCCAACAGCCACTCTGGAGAAGTGTACGGTGTGTCCTGAAACATCTAAAAAACACAGCTTAGAGAGCATAGGGCACTTCCACGCATGGGGGGATAAAGTGGGAAAATTGAAAATCAGCAAGACACAAGCACCCCAAAGTTTAGGGCTGCTCTGTTGACAAGGACCTCCACTTCCTTCCACCTTAAATATCCCAGGAAAGCGAAAAATGGATAAAAATATTGTGGTCCTTATGTACAATGGAATATCACTCAGCCATGAAATCAATGTCATAAGGCTAGTAGCAGCATGATGAGTGGATTTAGGTAAGACGATTCTAAGTGAAATAAGTCACACAGAAAAGGACACTTCTCATAAGGTGTCACTTATAGAGGGAATGTAAAAACCGTTACACTTGAACTGAATTACAAAACAGAACAGAATCACACATGCAGAAAACACACTATGGCTGCTTAACGGGAAAGGTGAGGTGGGGTGATACATAAAACAAGAGTTTCAAATTAGCTCAGATACCGTTCCATAAACCCAATATGGAATAGACAAGACCTACTCCTTGCTCAGAGAACTGGACTCAACACGCCCGATTCACCGCACAAGAATATATCTGACTAGTAATAATCTTAAAACCTATGTATTGATATCTCTCTGTTAGTGTGTCAAGTGGGTGTAAAGCGGCCTAAACACAGCCGTGAAAAGCAGCTAAACCCCATTATAAAAATAAATTACTTTTAAAAACCCATGAAACAAAGACAGGGAAAGAGAGAGAAATTCTTACACAATTCGTTCAGGGGCTGTGATGCAACCTGGATTGACCATATCTAGACCCACAGCTGGATGAGACATAAGGGTGGACACTCTTGGGGCTGAGAGTTTTGGTGAGGTTGGGTGAGCAAACGCAGACCCTTTAAAGTAATACTGCGTGCTACCCATCGCATGGGTCCCAAATCTCCAGGTTCAAGGGCATCTTCCTACATCGAAAACATGCATGAGAAACCCAGAAGATGGTACACCGTGTGATGGGGAAAGGTTTCTAAAACGCACCTCATTTCTCACCTCCTTGTGCTCGGGTTCGCCATTCCAGCCACTTTACTAGCAATCTCCCTACTTGGAGCATCAGCACCTTTAACCTCCTGTTCCGTACAGGTTGCAATTTGTCCTGAGGATGAACGGGAAGACGGGGAACCAATGAGAGACTAGCTCTTGGTGTTGGGACAGGCACAGGTCACTCTATTTTCCCATCAGGAAGAAGAATTAACCACAGGCTCAGCCTGCCCCCCGGAACCAGAACAGGGCCTGAAGCCATCCTGCGCTTTTGCGGCCGGCTCCCAAAAAAGCGACTTGTAAAATGGAGCTTCAGGGCACTGCAATTCACAAACCTGCAGAGTTATAAATGATAACTCTCGTCCACAAATATATTGAAGGAAGGCAAAGAAGAGGATTTGAAATCAAGGCAGAATTGCAGGAAACAGATTTCAGGAGGTAGATGCGAATCGCCTTTAAAGCACATGAAAAGCGGCAAAACGTTGACAATGATGCCCTTGGCCAAAAAGGGCGTATGCGTTTTTTCCTGAATATATTCAGGAAAAAACGCATACGCCCTTTTTGGCCAACCAAGCAACCTGGAAAGGCAAATCAGCGCTACAAAGAAGTCTCGCTTCCCATCGGTCAAAAGGGACATGCTGAAAAAGGTGTCAAAACCAGAAATGCAGGACAGGCCATGGAGAAATGGGAGCCTTGCTACGCTGATGGGCGGGATGTAAATTGCCAACAGCCACTCTGGAGAAGTGTACGGTGTGTCCTGAAACATCTAAAAAACACAGCTTAGAGAGCATAGGGCACTTCCACGCATGGGGGGATAAAGTGGGAAAATTGAAAATCAGCAAGACACAAGCACCCCAAAGTTTAGGGCTGCTCTGTTGACAAGGACCTCCACTTCCTTCCACCTTAAATATCCCAGGAAAGCGAAAAATGGATAAAAATGTTGTGGTCCTTATGTACAATGGAATATCACTCAGCCATGAAATCAATGTCATAAGGCTAGTAGCAGCATGATGAGTGGATTTAGGTAAGACGATTCTAAGTGAAATAAGTCACACAGAAAAGGACACTTCTCATAAGGTGTCACTTATAGAGGGAATGTAAAAACCGTTACACTTGAACTGAATTACAAAACAGAACAGAGTCACACGTGCAGAAAACACACTATGGCTGCTTAACGGGAAAGGTGAGGTGGGGTGATACATAAAACAAGAGTTTCAAATTAGCTCAGATACCGTTCCATAAACCCAATATGGAATAGACAAGACCTACTCCTTGCTCAGAGAACTGGACTCAACACGCCCGATTCACCGCACAAGAATATATCTGACTAGTAATAATCTTAAAACCTATGTATTGATATCTCTCTGTTAGTGTGTCAAGTGGGTGTAAGGCGGCATAAACACAGCCGTGAAAAGCAGCTAAACTCCATTATAAAAATAAATTACTTTTAAAAACCCATGAAACAAAGACAGGGAAAGAGAGAGAAATTCTTACACAATTCGTTCAGGGGCTGTGATGCAACCTGCATTGACCATATCTAGACCCACAGCTGGATGAGACATAAGGGTGGACACTCTTGGGGCTGAGAGGTTTGGTGAGGTTGGGTGAGCAAATGCAGACCCTTTAAAGTAATACTGCGTGCTACCCATCGCATGGGTCCCAAATCTCCAGGTTCAAGGGCATCTTCCTACATCGAAAACATGCATGAGAAACCCAGAAGATGGTACACCGTGTGATGGGGAAAGGTTTCTAAAACGCACCTCATTTCTCACCTCCTTGTGCTCGGGTTCGCCATTCCAGCCACTTTACTAGCAATCTCCCTACTTGGAACATCAGCACCTTTAACCTCCTGTTCCGTACAGGTTGCAATTTGTCCTGAGGATGAACGGGAAGACGGGGAACCAATGAGAGACTAGCTCTTGGTGTTGGGACAGGCACAGGTCACTCTATTTTCCCATCAGGAAGAAGAATTAACCACAGGCTCAGCCTGCCCCCCGGAACCAGAACAGGGCCTGAAGCCATCCTGCGCTTTTGCGGCCGGCTCTCAAAAAAGCGACTTGTAAAATGCAGCTTCAGGGCACTGCAATTCACAAACCTGCAGAGTTATAAATGATAACTCTCGTCCACAAATATATTGAGGGAAGGCAAAGAAGAGGATTTGAAATCAAGGCAGAATTGCAGGAAACAGATTTCAGGAGGTAGATTCGAATCGCCTTTAAAGCACATGAAAAGCGGCAAAACGTTGACAATGATGCCCTTGGCCAAAAAGGGCGTATAAGTTTTTTCCTGAATATATTCAGGAAAAAACGCATACGCCCTTTTTGGCCAACCAAGCAACCTGGAAAGGCAAATCAGCGCTACAAAGAAGTCTCGCTTCCCATCGGTCAAAAGGGACATGCTGAAAAAAGTGTCAAAACCAGAAATGCAGGACAGGCCATGGAGAAATGGGAGCCTTGCTACACTGATGGGCGGGATGTAAATTGCCAACAGCCACTCTGGAGAAGTGTACGGTGTGTCCTGAAACATCTAAAAAACACAGCTTAGAGAGCATAGGGCACTTCCACACATGGGGGGATAAAGTGGGAAAATTGAAAATCAGCAAGACACAAGCACCCCAAAGTTTAGGGCTGCTCTGTTGACAAGGACCTCCACTTCATTCCACCTTAAATATCCCAGGAAAGCGAAAAATGGATAAAAAAGTTGTGGTCCTTATGTACAATGGAATATCACTCAGCCATGAAATCAATGTCATAAGGCTAGTAGCAGCATGATGAGTGGATTTAGGTAAGACGATTCTAAGTGAAATAAGTCACACAGAAAAGGACACTTCTCATAAGGTGTCACTTACAGAGGGAATGTAAAAACCGTTACACTTGAACTGAATTACAAAACAGAACAGAGTCACACATGCAGAAAACACACTATGGCTGCTTAACGGGAAAGGTGAGGTGGGGTGATACATAAAACAAGAGTTTCAAATTAGCTCAGATACCGTTCCATAAACCCAATATGGAATAGACAAGACCTACCCCTTGCTCAGAGAACTGGACTCAACACGCCCGATTCACCGCACAAGAATATATCTGACTAGTAATAATCTTAAAACCTATGTATTGATATCTCTCTGTTAGTGTGTCAAGTGTGTGTAAGGCGGCATAAACACAGCCGTGAAAAGCAGCTAAACTCCATTATAAAAATAAATTACTTTTAAAAACCCATGAAACAAAGACAGGGAAAGAGAGAGAAATTCTTACACAATTCGTTCAGGGGCTGTGATGCAACCTGCATTGACCATATCTAGACCCACAGCTGGATGAGACATAAGGGTGGACACTCTTGGGGCTGAGAGGTTTGGTGAGGTTGGGTGAGCAAATGCAGACCCTTTAAAGTAATACTGCGTGCTACCCATCGCATGGGTCCCAAATCTCCAGGTTCAAGGGCATCTTCCTACATCGAAAACATGCATGAGAAACCCAGAATATGGTACACCGTGTGATGGGGAAAGGTTTCTAAAATGCACCTCATTTCTCATCTCCTTGTGCTCGTGTTCGCCATTCCAGCCACTTTACTAGCAATCTCCCTACATGGAGCATCAGCACCTTTAACCTCCTGTTCCGTACAGGTTGCAATTTGTCCTGAGGATGAACGGGAAGACGGGGAACCAATGAGAGACTAGCTCTTGGTGTTGGGACAGGCACAGGTCACTCTATTTTCCCATCAGGAAGAAGAATTAACCACAGGCTCAGCCTGCCCCCCGGAACCAGAACAGGGCCTGAAGCCATCCTGCGCTTTTGCGGCCGGCTCCCAAAAAAGCGACTTGTAAAATGCAGCTTCAGGGCACTGCAATTCACAAACCTGCAGAGTTATAAATGATAACTCTCGTCCACAAATATATTGAGGGAAGGCAAAGAAGAGGATTTGAAATCAAGGCAGAATTGCAGGAAACAGATTTCAGGAGGTAGATTCGAATCGCCTTTAAAGCACATGAAAAGCGGCAAAACGTTGACAATGATGCCCTTGGCCAAAAAGGGCGTATGCGTTTTTTCCTGAATATATTCAGGAAAAAACGCATACGCCCTTTTTGGCCAACCAAGCAACCTGGAAAGGCAAATCAGCGCTACAAAGAAGTCTCGCTTCCCATCGGTCAAAAGGGACATGCTGAAAAAGGTGTCAAAACCAGAAATGCAGGACAGGCCATGGAGAAATGGGAGCCTTGCTACACTGATGGGCGGGATGTAAATTGCCAACAGCCACTCTGGAGAAGTGTACGGTGTGTCCTGAAACATCTAAAAAACACAGCTTAGAGAGCATAGGGCACTTCCACGCATGGGGGGATAAAGTGGGAAAATTGAAAATCAGCAAGACACAAGCACCCCAAAGTTTAGGGCTGCTCTGTTGACAAGGACCTCCACTTCCTTCCACCTTAAATATCCCAGGAAAGCGAAAAATGGATAAAAATATTGTGGTCCTTATGTACAATGGAATATCACTCAGCCATGAAATCAATGTCATAAGGCTAGTAGCAGCATGATGAGTGGATTTAGGTAAGACGATTCTAAGTGAAATAAGTCACACAGAAAAGGACACTTCTCATAAGGTGTCACTTATAGAGGGAATGTAAAAACCGTTACACTTGAACTGAATTACAAAACAGAACAGAATCACACATGCAGAAAACACACTATGGCTGCTTAACGGGAAAGGTGAGGTGGGGTGATACATAAAACAAGAGTTTCAAATTAGCTCAGATACCGTTCCATAAACCCAATATGGAATAGACAAGACCTACTCCTTGCTCAGAGAACTGGACTCAACACGCCCGATTCACCGCACAAGAATATATCTGACTAGTAATAATCTTAAAACCTATGTATTGATATCTCTCTGTTAGTGTGTCAAGTGGGTGTAAAGCGGCCTAAACACAGCCGTGAAAAGCAGCTAAACCCCATTATAAAAATAAATTACTTTTAAAAACCCATGAAACAAAGACAGGGAAAGAGAGAGAAATTCTTACACAATTCGTTCAGGGGCTGTGATGCAACCTGGATTGACCATATCTAGACCCACAGCTGGATGAGACATAAGGGTGGACACTCTTGGGGCTGAGAGTTTTGGTGAGGTTGGGTGAGCAAACGCAGACCCTTTAAAGTAATACTGCGTGCTACCCATCGCATGGGTCCCAAATCTCCAGGTTCAAGGGCATCTTCCTACATCGAAAACATGCATGAGAAACCCAGAAGATGGTACGCCGTGTGATGGGGAAAGGTTTCTAAAACGCACCTCATTTCTCACCTCCTTGTGCTCGGGTTCGCCATTCCAGCCACTTTACTAGCAATCTCCCTACTTGGAGCATCAGCACCTTTAACCTCCTGTTCCGTACAGGTTGCAATTTGTCCTGAGGATGAACGGGAAGACGGGGAACCAATGAGAGACTAGCTCTTGGTGTTGGGACAGGCACAGGTCACTCTATTTTCCCATCAGGAAGAAGAATTAACCACAGGCTCAGCCTGCCCCCCGGAACCAGAACAGGGCCTGAAGCCATCCTGCGCTTTTGCGGCCGGCTCCCAAAAAAGCGACTTGTAAAATGGAGCTTCAGGGCACTGCAATTCACAAACCTGCAGAGTTATAAATGATAACTCTCGTCCACAAATATATTGAAGGAAGGCAAAGAAGAGGATTTGAAATCAAGGCAGAATTGCAGGAAACAGATTTCAGGAGGTAGATTCGAATCGCCTTTAAAGCACATGAAAAGCGGCAAAACGTTGACAATGATGCCCTTGGCCAAAAAGGGCGTATGCGTTTTTTCCTGAATATATTCAGGAAAAAACGCATACGCCCTTTTTGGCCAACCAAGCAACCTGGAAAGGCAAATCAGCGCTACAAAGAAGTCTCGCTTCCCATCGGTCAAAAGGGACATGCTGAAAAAGGTGTCAAAACCAGAAATGCAGGACAGGCCATGGAGAAATGGGAGCCTTGCTACGCTGATGGGCGGGATGTAAATTGCCAACAGCCACTCTGGAGAAGTGTACGGTGTGTCCTGAAACATCTAAAAAACACAGCTTAGAGAGCATAGGGCACTTCCACGCATGGGGGGATAAAGTGGGAAAATTGAAAATCAGCAAGACACAAGCACCCCAAAGTTTAGGGCTGCTCTGTTGACAAGGACCTCCACTTCCTTCCACCTTAAATATCCCAGGAAAGCGAAAAATGGATAAAAATGTTGTGGTCCTTATGTACAATGGAATATCACTCAGCCATGAAATCAATGTCATAAGGCTAGTAGCAGCATGATGAGTGGATTTAGGTAAGACGATTCTAAGTGAAATAAGTCACACAGAAAAGGACACTTCTCATAAGGTGTCACTTATAGAGGGAATGTAAAAACCGTTACACTTGAACTGAATTACAAAACAGAACAGAGTCACACATGCAGAAAACACACTATGGCTGCTTAACGGGAAAGGTGAGGTGGGGTGATACATAAAACAAGAGTTTCAAATTAGCTCAGATACCGTTCCATAAACCCAATATGGAATAGACAAGACCTACTCCTTGCTCAGAGAACTGGACTCAACACGCCCGATTCACCGCACAAGAATATATCTGACTAGTAATAATCTTAAAACCTATGTATTGATATCTCTCTGTTAGTGTGTCAAGTGGGTGTAAAGCGGCCTAAACACAGCCGTGAAAAGCAGCTAAACCCCATTATAAAAATAAATTACTTTTAAAAACCCATGAAACAAAGACAGGGAAAGAGAGAGAAATTCTTACACAATTCGTTCAGGGGCTGTGATGCAACCTGGATTGACCATATCTAGACCCACAGCTGAATGAGACATAAGGGTGGACACTCTTGGGGCTGAGAGTTTTGGTGAGGTTGGGTGAGCAAACGCAGACCCTTTAAAGTAATACTGCGTGCTACCCATCGCATGGGTCCCAAATCTCCAGGTTCAAGGGCATCTTCCTACATCGAAAACATGCATGAGAAACCCAGAAGATGGTACACCGTGTGATGGGGAAAGGTTTCTAAAACGCACCTCATTTCTCACCTCCTTGTGCTCGGGTTCGCCATTCCAGCCACTTTACTAGCAATCTCCCTACTTGGAGCATCAGCACCTTTAACCTCCTGTTCCGTACAGGTTGCAATTTGTCCTGAGGATGAACGGGAAGACGGGAAACCAATGAGAGACTAGCTCTTGGTGTTGGGACAGTCACAGGTCACTCTATTTTCCCATCAGGAAGAAGAATTAACCACAGGCTCAGCCTGCCCCCCGGAACCAGAACAGGGCCTGAAGCCATCCTGCGCTTTTGTGGCCGGCTCCCAAAAAAGCGACTTGTAAAATGCAGCTTCAGGGCACTGCAATTCACAAACCTGCAGAGTTATAAATGATAACTCTCGTCCACAAATATATTGAGGGAAGGCAAAGAAGAGGATTTGAAATCAAGGCAGAATTGCAGGAAACAGATTTCAGGAGGTAGATTCGAATCGCCTTTAAAGCACATGAAAAGCGGCAAAACGTTGACAATGATGCCCTTGGCCAAAAAGGGCGTATACGTTTTTTCCTGAATATATTCAGGAAAAAACGCATACGCCCTTTTTGGCTAACCAAGCAACCTGGAAAGGCAAATCAGCGCTACAAAGAAGTCTCGCTTCCCATCGGTCAAAAGGGACATGCTGAAAAAAGTGTCAAAACCAGAAATGCAGGACAGGCCATGGAGAAATGGGAGCCTTGCTACACTGATGGGCGGGATGTAAATTGCCAACAGCCACTCTGGAGAAGTGTACGGTGTGTCCTGAAACATCTAAAAAACACAGCTTAGAGAGCATAGGGCACTTCCACGCATAGGGGGATAAAGCGGGAAAATTGAAAATCAGCAAGACACAAGCACCCCAAAGTTTAGGGCTGCTCTGTTGACAAGGACCTCCACTTCCTTCCACCTTAAATATCCCAGGAAAGCGAAAAATGGATAAAAATGTTGTGGTCCTTATGTACAATGGAATATCACTCAGCCATGAAATCAATGTCATAAGGCTAGTAGCAGCATGATGAGTGGATTTAGGTAAGACGATTCTAAGTGAAATAAGTCACACAGAAAAGGACACTTCTCATAAGGTGTCACTTATAGAGGGAATGTAAAAACCGTTACACTTGAACTGAATTACAAAACAGAACAGAGTCACACATGCAGAAAACACACTATGGCTGCTTAACGGGAAAGGTGAGGTGGGGTGATACATAAAACAAGAGTTTCAAATTAGCTCAGATACCGTTCCATAAACCCAATATGGAATAGACAAGACCTACTCCTTGCTCAGAGAACTGGACTCAACACGCCCGATTCACCGCACAAGAA
The DNA here is from genome assembly GCF_965194825.1 of Balaenoptera physalus. Taxonomy (NCBI): domain Eukaryota; kingdom Metazoa; phylum Chordata; class Mammalia; order Artiodactyla; family Balaenopteridae; genus Balaenoptera; species Balaenoptera physalus. The sequence goes on from NW_028125876.1 coordinate 169,956, forward strand.
TATATCTGACTAGTAATAATCTTAAAACCTATGTATTGATATCTCTCTGTTAGTGTGTCAAGTGGGTGTAAAGCGGCCTAAACACAGCCGTGAAAAGCAGCTAAACCCCATTATAAAAATAAATTACTTTTAAAAACCCATGAAACAAAGACAGGGAAAGAGAGAGAAATTCTTACACAATTCGTTCAGGGGCTGTGATGCAACCTGGATTGACCATATCTAGACCCACAGCTGGATGAGACATAAGGGTGGACACTCTTGGGGCTGAGAGTTTTGGTGAGGTTGGGTGAGCAAACGCAGACCCTTTAAAGTAATACTGCGTGCTACCCATCGCATGGGTCCCAAATCTCCAGGTTCAAGGGCATCTTCCTACATCGAAAACATGCATGAGAAACCCAGAAGATGGTACACCGTGTGATGGGGAAAGGTTTCTAAAACGCACCTCATTTCTCACCTCCTTGTGCTCGGGTTCGCCATTCCAGCCACTTTACTAGCAATCTCCCTACTTGTAGCATCAGCACCTTTAACCTCCTGTTCCGTACAGGTTGCAATTTGTCCTGAGGATGAACGGGAAGACGGGAAACCAATGAGAGACTAGCTCTTGGTGTTGGGACAGTCACAGGTCACTCTATTTTCCCATCAGGAAGAAGAATTAACCACAGGCTCAGCCTGCCCCCCGGAACCAGAACAGGGCCTGAAGCCATCCTGCGCTTTTGCGGCCGGCTCCCAAAAAAGCGACTTGTAAAATGCAGCTTCAGGGCACTGCAATTCACAAACCTGCAGAGTTATAAATGATAACTCTCGTCCACAAATATATTGAGGGAAGGCAAAGAAGAGGATTTGAAATCAAGGCAGAATTGCAGGAAACAGATTTCAGGAGGTAGATTCGAATCGCCTTTAAAGCACATGAAAAGCGGCAAAACGTTGACAATGATGCCCTTGGCCAAAAAGGGCGTATGCGTTTTTTCCTGAATATATTCAGGAAAAAACGCATACGCCCTTTTTGGCCAACCAAGCAACCTGGAAAGGCAAATCAGCGCTACAAAGAAGTCTCGCTTCCCATCGGTCAAAAGGGACATGCTGAAAAAGGTGTCAAAACCAGAAATGCAGGACAGGCCATGGAGAAATGGGAGCCTTGCTACACTGATGGGCGGGATGTAAATTGCCAACAGCCACTCTGGAGAAGTGTACGGTGTGTCCTGAAACATCTAAAAAACACAGCTTAGAGAGCATAGGGCACTTCCACGCATGGGGGGTAAAGTGGGAAAATTGAAAATCAGCAAGACACAAGCACCCCAAAGTTTAGGGCTGCTCTGTTGACAAGGACCTCCACTTCCTTCCACCTTAAATATCCCAGGAAAGCGAAAAATGGATAAAAATGTTGTGGTCCTTATGTACAATGGAATATCACTCAGCCATGAAATCAATGTCATAAGGCTAGTAGCAGCATGATGAGTGGATTTAGGTAAGACGATTCTAAGTGAAATAAGTCACACAGAAAAGGACACTTCTCATAAGGTGTCACTTATAGAGGGAATGTAAAATCCGTTACACTTGAACTGAATTACAAAACAGAACAGAGTCACACATGCAGAAAACACACTATGGCTGCTTAACGGGAAAGGTGAGGTGGGGTGATACATAAAACAAGAGTTTCAAATTAGCTCAGATACCGTTCCATAAACCCAATATGGAATAGACAAGACCTACTCCTTGCTCAGAGAACTGGACTCAACACGCCCGATTCACCGCACAAGAATATATCTGACTAGTAATAATCTTAAAACCTATGTATTGATATCTCTCTGTTAGTGTGTCAAGTGGGTGTAAAGCGGCCTAAACACAGCCGTGAAAAGCAGCTAAACCCCATTATAAAAATAAATTACTTTTAAAAACCCATGAAACAAAGACAGGGAAAGAGAGAGAAATTCTTACACAATTCGTTCAGGGGCTGTGATGCAACCTGGATTGACCATATCTAGACCCACAGCTGGATGAGACATAAGGGTGGACACTCTTGGGGCTGAGAGTTGTGGTGAGGTTGGGTGAGCAAACGCAGACCCTTTAAAGTAATACTGCGTGCTACCCATCGCATGGGTCCCAAATCTCCAGGTTCAAGGGCATCTTCCTACATAGAAAACATGCATGAGAAACCCAGAAGATGGTACACCGTGTGATGGGGAAAGGTTTCTAAAACGCACCTCATTTCTCACCTCCTTGTGCTCGGGTTCGCCATTCCAGCCACTTTACTAGCAATCTCCCTACTTGGAGCATCAGCACCTTTAACCTCCTGTTCCGTACAGGTTGCAATTTGTCCTGAGGATGAACGGGAAGACGGGGAACCAATGAGAGACTAGCTCTTGGTGTTGGGACAGGCACAGGTCACTCTATTTTCCCATCAGGAAGAAGAATTAACCACAGGCTCAGCCTGCCCCCCGGAACCAGAACAGGGCCTGAAGCCATCCTGCGCTTTTGCGGCCGGCTCCCAAAAAAGCGACTTGTAAAATGGAGCTTCAGGGCACTGCAATTCACAAACCTGCAGAGTTATAAATGATAACTCTCGTCCACAAATATATTGAGGGAAGGCAAAGAAGAGGATTTGAAATCAAGGCAGAATTGCAGGAAACAGATTTCAGGAGGAAGATGCGAATCGCCTTTAAAGCACATGAAAAGCGGCAAAACGTTGACAATGATGCCCTTGTCCAAAAAGGGCGTATGCGTTTTTTCCTGAATATATTCAGGAGAAAACGCATACGCCCTTTTTGGCCAACCAAGCAACCTGGAAAGGCAAATCAGCGCTACAAAGAAGTCTCGCTTCCCATCGGTCAAAAGGGCCATGCTGAAAAAAGTGTCAAAACCAGAAATGCAGGACAGGCCATGGAGAAATGGGAGCCTTGCTACACTGATGGGCGGGATGTAAATTGCCAACAGCCACTCTGGAGAAGTGTACGGTGTGTCCTGAAACATCTAAAAAACACAGCTTAGAGAGCATAGGGCACTTCCACGCATGGGGGGATAAAGTGGGAAAATTGAAAATCAGCAAGACACAAGCACCCCAAAGGTTAGGGCTGCTCTGTTGACAAGGACCTCCACTTCCTTCCACCTTAAATATCCCAGGAAAGCGAAAAATGGATAAAAAAGTTGTGGTCCTTATGTACAATGGAATATCACTCAGCCATGAAATCAATGTCATAAGGCTAGTAGCAGCATGATGAGTGGATTTAGGTAAGACGATTCTAAGTGAAATAAGTCACACAGAAAAGGACACTTCTCATAAGGTGTCACTTATAGAGGGAATGTAAAAACCGTTACACTTGAACTGAATTACAAAACAGAACAGAGTCACACATGCAGAAAACACACTATGGCTGCTTAACGGGAAAGGTGAGGTGGGGTGATACATAAAACAAGAGTTTCAAATTAGCTCAGATACCGTTCCATAAACCCAATATGGAATAGACAAGACCTACTCCTTGCTCAGAGAACTGGACTCAACACGCCCGATTCACCGCACAAGAATATATCTGACTAGTAATAATCTTAAAACCTATGTATTGATATCTCTCTGTTAGTGTGTCAAGTGGGTGTAAGGCGGCATAAACACAGCCGTGAAAAGCAGCTAAACTCCATTATAAAAATAAATTACTTTTAAAAACCCATGAAACAAAGACAGGGAAAGAGAGAGAAATTCTTACACAATTCGTTCAGGGGCTGTGATGCAACCTGCATTGACCATATCTAGACCCACAGCTGGATGAGACATAAGGGTGGACACTCTTGGGGCTGAGAGGTTTGGTGAGGTTGGGTGAGCAAATGCAGACCCTTTAAAGTAATACTGCGTGCTACCCATCGCATGGGTCCCAAATCTCCAGGTTCAAGGGCATCTTCCTACATCGAAAACATGCATGAGAAACCCAGAATATGGTACACCGTGTGATGGGGAAAGGTTTCTGAAATGCACCTCATTTCTCATCTCCTTGTGCTCGTGTTCGCCATTCCAGCCACTTTACTAGCAATCTCCCTACATGGAGCATCAGCACCTTTAACCTCCTGTTCCGTACAGGTTGCAATTTGTCCTGAGGATGAACGGGAAGACGGGGAACCAATGAGAGACTAGCTCTTGGTGTTGGGACAGGCACAGGTCACTCTATTTTCCCATCAGGAAGAAGAATTAACCACAGGCTCAGCCTGCCCCCCGGAACCAGAACAGGGCCTGAAGCCATCCTGCGCTTTTGCGGCCGGCTCCCAAAAAAGCGACTTGTAAAATGGAGCTTCAGGGCACTGCAATTCACAAACCTGCAGAGTTATAAATGATAACTCTCGTCCACAAATATATTGAAGGAAGGCAAAGAAGAGGATTTGAAATCAAGGCAGAATTGCAGGAAACAGATTTCAGGAGGTAGATTCGAATCGCCTTTAAAGCACATGAAAAGCGGCAAAACGTTGACAATGATGCCCTTGGCCAAAAAGGGCGTATGCGTTTTTTCCTGAATATATTCAGGAAAAAACGCATACGCCCTTTTTGGCCAACCAAGCAACCTGGAAAGGCAAATCAGCGCTACAAAGAAGTCTCGCTTCCCATCGGTCAAAAGGGACATGCTGAAAAAGGTGTCAAAACCAGAAATGCAGGACAGGCCATGGAGAAATGGGAGCCTTGCTACACTGATGGGCGGGATGTAAATTGCCAACAGCCACTCTGGAGAAGTGTACGGTGTGTCCTGAAACATCTAAAAAACACAGCTTAGAGAGCATAGGGCACTTCCACGCATGGGGGGATAAAGTGGGAAAATTGAAAATCAGCAAGACACAAGCACCCCAAAGTTTAGGGCTGCTCTGTTGACAAGGACCTCCACTTCCTTCCACCTTAAATATCCCAGGAAAGCGAAAAATGGATAAAAATGTTGTGGTCCTTATGTACAATGGAATATCACTCAGCCATGAAATCAATGTCATAAGGCTAGTAGCAGCATGATGAGTGGATTTAGGTAAGACGATTCTAAGTGAAATAAGTCACACAGAAAAGGACACTTCTCATAAGGTGTCACTTATAGAGGGAATGTAAAAACCGTTACACTTGAACTGAATTACAAAACAGAACAGAGTCACACATGCAGAAAACACACTATGTCTGCTTAACGGGAAAGGTGAGGTGGGGTGATACATAAAACAAGAGTTTCAAATTAGCTCAGATACCGTTCCATAAACCCAATATGGAATAGACAAGACCTACTCCTTGCTCAGAGAACTGGACTCAACACGACCGATTCACCGCAAAAGAATATATCTGACTAGTAATAATCTTAAAACCTATGTATTGATATCTCTCTGTTAGTGTGTCAAGTGGGTGTAAAGCGGCCTAAACACAGCCGTGAAAAGCAGCTAAACCCCATTATAAAAATAAATTACTTTTAAAAACCCATGAAACCAAGACAGGGAAAGAGAGAGAAATTCTTACACAATTCGTTCAGGGGCTGTGATGCAACCTGGATTGACCATATCTAGACCCACAGCTGGATGAGACATAAGGGTGGACACTCTTGGGGCTGAGAGTTTTGGTGAGGTTGGGTGAGCAAACGCAGACCCTTTAAAGTAATACTGCGTGCTACCCATCGCATGGGTCCCAAATCTCCAGGTTCAAGGGCATCTTCCTACATCGAAAACATGCATGAGAAACCCAGAAGATGGTACACCGTGTGATGGGGAAAGGTTTCTAAAACGCACCTCATTTCTCACCTCCTTGTGCTCGGGTTCGCCATTCCAGCCACTTTACTAGCAATCTCCCTACTTGGAGCATCAGCACCTTTAACCTCCTGTTCCGTACAGGTTGCAATTTGTCCTGAGGATGAACGGGAAGACGGGGAACCAATGAGAGACTAGCTCTTGGTGTTGGGACAGGCACAGGTCACTCTATTTTCCCATCAGGAAGAAGAATTAACCACAGGCTCAGCCTGCCCCCCGGAACCAGAACAGGGCCTGAAGCCATCCTGCGCTTTTGCGGCCGGCTCTCAAAAAAGCGACTTGTAAAATGCAGCTTCAGGGCACTGCAATTCACAAACCTGCAGAGTTATAAATGATAACTCTCGTCCACAAATATATTGAGGGAAGGCAAAGAAGAGGATTTGAAATCAAGGCAGAATTGCAGGAAACAGATTTCAGGAGGTAGATTCGAATCGCCTTTAAAGCACATGAAAAGCGGCAAAACGTTGACAATGATGCCCTTGGCCAAAAAGGGCGTATAAGTTTTTTCCTGAATATATTCAGGAAAAAACGCATACGCCCTTTTTGGCCAACCAAGCAACCTGGAAAGGCAAATCAGCGCTACAAAGAAGTCTCGCTTCCCATCGGTCAAAAGGGACATGCTGAAAAAAGTGTCAAAACCAGAAATGCAGGACAGGCCATGGAGAAATGGGAGCCTTGCTACACTGATGGGCGGGATGTAAATTGCCAACAGCCACTCTGGAGAAGTGTACGGTGTGTCCTGAAACATCTAAAAAACACAGCTTAGAGAGCATAGGGCACTTCCACACATGGGGGGATAAAGTGGGAAAATTGAAAATCAGCAAGACACAAGCACCCCAAAGTTTAGGGCTGCTCTGTTGACAAGGACCTCCACTTCCTTCCACCTTAAATATCCCAGGAAAGCGAAAAATGGATAAAAAAGTTGTGGTCCTTATGTACAATGGAATATCACTCAGCCATGAAATCAATGTCATAAGGCTAGTAGCAGCATGATGAGTGGATTTAGGTAAGACGATTCTAAGTGAAATAAGTCACACAGAAAAGGACACTTCTCATAAGGTGTCACTTATAGAGGGAATGTAAAAACCATTACACTTGAACTGAATTACAAAACAGAACAGAGTCACACATGCAGAAAACACACTATGGCTGCTTAACGGGAAAGGTGAGGTGGGGTGATACATAAAACAAGAGTTTCAAATTAGCTCAGATACCGTTCCATAAACCCAATATGGAATAGACAAGACCTACTCCTTGCTCAGAGAACTGGACTCAACACGCCCGATTCACCGCACAAGAATATATCTGACTAGTAATAATCTTAAAACCTATGTATTGATATCTCTCTGTTAGTGTGTCAAGTGTGTGTAAGGCGGCATAAACACAGCCGTGAAAAGCAGCTAAACCCCATTATAAAAATAAATTACTTTTAAAAACCCATGAAACAAAGACAGGGAAAGAGAGAGAAATTCTTACACAATTCGTTCAGGGGCTGTGATGCAACCTGCATTGACCATATCTAGACCCACAGCTGGATGAGACATAAGGGTGGACACTCTTGGGGCTGAGAGGTTTGGTGAGGTTGGGTGAGCAAACACAGACCCTTTAAAGTAATACTGCGTGCTACCCATCGCATGGGTCCCAAATCTCCAGGTTCAAGGGCATCTTCCTACATCGAAAACATGCATGAGAAACCCAGAAGATGGTACACCGTGTGATGGGGAAAGGTTTCTAAAACGCACCGCATTTCTCATCTCCTTGTGCTCGGGTTCGCCATTCCAGCCACTTTACTAGCAATCTCCCTACTTGGAGCATCAGCACCTTTAACCTCCTGTTCCGTACAGGTTGCAATTTGTCCTGAGGATGAACGGGAAGACGGGGAACCAATGAGAGACTAGCTCTTGGTGTTGGGACAGGCACAGGTCACTCAATTTTCCCATCAGGAAGAAGAATTAACCACAGGCTCAGCCTGCCCCCCGGAACCAGAACAGGGCCTGAAGCCATCCTGCGCTTTTGCGGCCGACTCCCAAAAAAGCGACTTGTAAAATGGAGCTTCAGGGCACTGCAATTCACAAACCTGCAGAGTTATAAATGATAACTCTCGTCCACAAATGTATTGAGGGAAGGCAAAGAAGAGGATTTGAAATCAAGGCAGAATTGCAGGAAACAGATTTCAGGAGGTAGATTCGAATCGCCTTTAAAGCACATGAAAAGCGGCAAAACGTTGACAATGATGCCCTTGGCCAAAAAGGGCGTATGCGTTTTTTCCTGAATATATTCAGGAAAAAACGCATACGCCCTTTTTGGCCAACCAAGCAACCTGGAAAGGCAAATCAGCGCTACAAAGAAGTCTCGCTTCCCATCGGTCAAAAGGGACATGCTGAAAAAGGTGTCAAAACCAGAAATGCAGGACAGGCCATGGAGAAATGGGAGCCTTGCTACACTGATGGGCGGGATGTAAATTGCCAACAGCCACTCTGGAGAAGTGTACGGTGTGTCCTGAAACATCTAAAAAACACAGCTTAGAGAGCATAGGGCACTTCCACGCATGGGGGGATAAAGTGGGAAAATTGAAAATCAGCAAGACACAAGCACCCCAAAGTTTAGGGCTGCTCTGTTGACAAGGACCTCCACTTCCTTCCACCTTAAATATCCCAGGAAAGCGAAAAATGGATAAAAATGTTGTGGTCCTTATGTACAATGGAATATCACTCAGCCATGAAATCAATGTCATAAGGCTAGTAGCAGCATGATGAGTGGATTTAGGTAAGACGATTCTAAGTGAAATAAGTCACACAGAAAAGGACACTTCTCATAAGGTGTCACTTATAGAGGGAATGTAAAAACCGTTACACTTGAACTGAATTACAAAACAGAACAGAGTCACACATGCAGAAAACACACTATGTCTGCTTAACGGGAAAGGTGAGGTGGGGTGATACATAAAACAAGAGTTTCAAATTAGCTCAGATACCGTTCCATAAACCCAATATGGAATAGACAAGACCTACTCCTTGCTCAGAGAACTGGACTCAACACGACCGATTCACCGCAAAAGAATATATCTGACTAGTAATAATCTTAAAACCTATGTATTGATATCTCTCTGTTAGTGTGTCAAGTGGGTGTAAAGCGGCCTAAACACAGCCGTGAAAAGCAGCTAAACCCCATTATAAAAATAAATTACTTTTAAAAACCCATGAAACCAAGACAGGGAAAGAGAGAGAAATTCTTACACAATTCGTTCAGGGGCTGTGATGCAACCTGGATTGACCATATCTAGACCCACAGCTGGATGAGACATAAGGGTGGACACTCTTGGGGCTGAGAGTTTTGGTGAGGTTGGGTGAGCAAACGCAGACCCTTTAAAGTAATACTGCGTGCTACCCATCGCATGGGTCCCAAATCTCCAGGTTCAAGGGCATCTTCCTACATCGAAAACATGCATGAGAAACCCAGAAGATGGTACACCGTGTGATGGGGAAAGGTTTCTAAAACGCACCTCATTTCTCACCTCCTTGTGCTCGGGTTCGCCATTCCAGCCACTTTACTAGCAATCTCCCTACTTGGAGCATCAGCACCTTTAACCTCCTGTTCCGTACAGGTTGCAATTTGTCCTGAGGATGAACGGGAAGACGGGGAACCAATGAGAGACTAGCTCTTGGTGTTGGGACAGGCACAGGTCACTCTATTTTCCCATCAGGAAGAAGAATTAACCACAGGCTCAGCCTGCCCCCCGGAACCAGAACAGGGCCTGAAGCCATCCTGCGCTTTTGCGGCCGGCTCTCAAAAAAGCGACTTGTAAAATGCAGCTTCAGGGCACTGCAATTCACAAACCTGCAGAGTTATAAATGATAACTCTCGTCCACAAATATATTGAGGGAAGGCAAAGAAGAGGATTTGAAATCAAGGCAGAATTGCAGGAAACAGATTTCAGGAGGTAGATTCGAATCGCCTTTAAAGCACATGAAAAGCGGCAAAACGTTGACAATGATGCCCTTGGCCAAAAAGGGCGTATAAGTTTTTTCCTGAATATATTCAGGAAAAAACGCATACGCCCTTTTTGGCCAACCAAGCAACCTGGAAAGGCAAATCAGCGCTACAAAGAAGTCTCGCTTCCCATCGGTCAAAAGGGACATGCTGAAAAAAGTGTCAAAACCAGAAATGCAGGACAGGCCATGGAGAAATGGGAGCCTTGCTACACTGATGGGCGGGATGTAAATTGCCAACAGCCACTCTGGAGAAGTGTACGGTGTGTCCTGAAACATCTAAAAAACACAGCTTAGAGAGCATAGGGCACTTCCACACATGGGGGGATAAAGTGGGAAAATTGAAAATCAGCAAGACACAAGCACCCCAAAGTTTAGGGCTGCTCTGTTGACAAGGACCTCCACTTCCTTCCACCTTAAATATCCCAGGAAAGCGAAAAATGGATAAAAAAGTTGTGGTCCTTATGTACAATGGAATATCACTCAGCCATGAAATCAATGTCATAAGGCTAGTAGCAGCATGATGAGTGGATTTAGGTAAGACGATTCTAAGTGAAATAAGTCACACAGAAAAGGACACTTCTCATAAGGTGTCACTTATAGAGGGAATGTAAAAACCATTACACTTGAACTGAATTACAAAACAGAACAGAGTCACACATGCAGAAAACACACTATGGCTGCTTAACGGGAAAGGTGAGGTGGGGTGATACATAAAACAAGAGTTTCAAATTAGCTCAGATACCGTTCCATAAACCCAATATGGAATAGACAAGACCTACTCCTTGCTCAGAGAACTGGACTCAACACGCCCGATTCACCGCACAAGAATATATCTGACTAGTAATAATCTTAAAACCTATGTATTGATATCTCTCTGTTAGTGTGTCAAGTGTGTGTAAGGCGGCATAAACACAGCCGTGAAAAGCAGCTAAACCCCATTATAAAAATAAATTACTTTTAAAAACCCATGAAACAAAGACAGGGAAAGAGAGAGAAATTCTTACACAATTCGTTCAGGGGCTGTGATGCAACCTGCATTGACCATATCTAGACCCACAGCTGGATGAGACATAAGGGTGGACACTCTTGGGGCTGAGAGGTTTGGTGAGGTTGGGTGAGCAAACACAGACCCTTTAAAGTAATACTGCGTGCTACCCATCGCATGGGTCCCAAATCTCCAGGTTCAAGGGCATCTTCCTACATCGAAAACATGCATGAGAAACCCAGAAGATGGTACACCGTGTGATGGGGAAAGGTTTCTAAAACGCACCGCATTTCTCATCTCCTTGTGCTCGGGTTCGCCATTCCAGCCACTTTACTAGCAATCTCCCTACTTGGAGCATCAGCACCTTTAACCTCCTGTTCCGTACAGGTTGCAATTTGTCCTGAGGATGAACGGGAAGACGGGGAACCAATGAGAGACTAGCTCTTGGTGTTGGGACAGGCACAGGTCACTCAATTTTCCCATCAGGAAGAAGAATTAACCACAGGCTCAGCCTGCCCCCCGGAACCAGAACAGGGCCTGAAGCCATCCTGCGCTTTTGCGGCCGACTCCCAAAAAAGCGACTTGTAAAATGGAGCTTCAGGGCACTGCAATTCACAAACCTGCAGAGTTATAAATGATAACTCTCGTCCACAAATGTATTGAGGGAAGGCAAAGAAGAGGATTTGAAATCAAGGCAGAATTGCAGGAAACAGATTTCAGGAGGTAGATTCGAATCGCCTTTAAAGCACATGAAAAGCGGCAAAACGTTGACAATGATGCCCTTGGCCAAAAAGGGCGTATGCGTTTTTTCCTGAATATATTCAGGAAAAAACGCATACGCCCTTTTTGGCCAACCAAGCAACCTGGAAAGGCAAATCAGCGCTACAAAGAAGTCTCGCTTCCCATCGGTCAAAAGGGCCATGCTGAAAAAAGTGTCAAAACCAGAAATGCAGGACAGGCCATGGAGAAATGGGAGCCTTGCTACACTGATGGGCGGGATGTAAATTGCCAACAGCCACTCTGGAGAAGTGTACGGTGTGTCCTGAAACATCTAAAAAACACAGCTTAGAGAGCATAGGGCACTTCCACGCATGGGGGGATAAAGTGGGAAAATTGAAAATCAGCAAGACACAAGCACCCCAAAGTTTAGGGCTGCTCTGTTGACAAGGACCTCCACTTCATTCCACCTTAAATATCCCAGGAAAGCGAAAAATGGATAAAAAAGTTGTGGTCCTTATGTACAATGGAATATCACTCAGCCATGAAATCAATGTCATAAGGCTAGTAGCAGCATGATGAGTGGATTTAGGTAAGACGATTCTAAGTGAAATAAGTCACACAAAAAAGGACACTTCTCATAAGGTGTCACTTATAGAGGGAATGTAAAAACCGTTACACTTGAACTGAATTACAAAACAGAACAGAGTCACACATGCAGAAAACACACTATGGCTGCTTAAAGGGAAAGGTGAGGTGGGGTGATACATAAAACAAGAGTTTCAAATTAGCTCAGATACCGTTCCATAAACCCAATATGGAATAGACAAGACCTACTCCTTGCTCAGAGAACTGGACTCAACACGCCCGATTCACCGCACAAGAATATATCTGACTAGTAATAATCTTAAAACCTATATATTGATATCTCTCTGTTAGTGTGTCAAGTGGGTGTAAAGCGGCCTAAACACAGCCGTGAAAAGCAGCTAAACCCCATTATAAAAATAAATTACTTTTAAAAACCCATGAAACAAAGACAGGGAAAGAGAGAGAAATTCTTACACAATTCGTTCAGGGGCTGTGATGCAACCTGGATTGACCATATCTAGACCCACAGCTGGATGAGACATAAGGGTGGACACTCTTGGGGCTGAGAGGTTCGGTGAGGTTGGGTGAGCAAACGCAGACCCTTTAAAGTAATACTGCGTGCTACCCATCGCATGGGTCCCAAATCTCCAGGTTCAAGGGCATCTTCCTACATCGAAAACATGCATGAGAAACCCAGAAGATGGTACACCGTGTGATGGGGAAAGGTTTCTAAAACGCACCTCATTTCTCATCTCCTTGTGCTCGGGTTCGCCATTCCAGCCACTTTACTAGCAATCTCCCTACTTGGAGCATCAGCACCTTTAACCTCCTGTTCCGTACAGGTTGCAATTTGTCCTGAGGATGAACCGGAAGACGGGGAACCAATGAGAGACTAGCTCTTGGTGTTGGGACAGGCACAGGTCACTCTATTTTCCCATCAGGAAGAAGAATTAACCACAGGCTCAGCCTGCCCCCCGGAACCAGAACAGGGCCTGAAGCCATCCTGCGCTTTTGCGGCCGGCTCCCAAAAAAGCGACTTGTAAAATGGAGCTTCAGGGCACTGCAATTCACAAACCTGCAGAGTTATAAATGATAACTCTCGTCCACAAATATATTGAGGGAAGGCAAAGAAGAGGATTTGAAATCAAGGCAGAATTGCAGGAAACAGATTTCAGGAGGTAGATTCGAATCGCCTTTAAAGCACATGAAAAGCGGCAAAACGTTGACAATGATGACCTTGGCCAAAAAGGGCGTATAAGTTTTTTCCTGAATATATTCAGGAAAAAACGCATACGCCCTTTTTGGCCAACCAAGCAACCTGGAAAGGCAAATCAGCGCTACAAAGAAGTCTCGCTTCCCATCGGTCAAAAGGGACATGCTGAAAAAGTTGTCAAAACCAGAAATGCAGGACAGGCCATGGAGAAATGGGAGCCTTGCTACACTGATGGGCGGGATGTAAATTGCCAACAGCCACTCTGGAGAAGTGTACGGTGTGTCCTGAAACATCTAAAAAACACAGCTTAGAGAGCATAGGGCACTTCCACGCATGGGGGGATAAAGTGGGAAAATTGAAAATCAGCAAGACACAAGCACCCCAAAGTTTAGGGCTGCTCTGTTGACAAGGACCTCCACTTCCTTCCACCTTAAATATCCCAGGAAAGCGAAAAATGGATAAAAAATTTGTGGTCCTTATGTACAATGGAATATCACTCAGCCATGAAATCAATGTCATAAGGCTAGTAGCAGCATGATGAGTGGATTTAGGTAAGACGATTCTAAGTGAAATAAGTCACACAGAAAAGGACACTTCTCCTAAGGTGTCACTTATAGAGGGAATGTAAAAACCGTTACACTTGAACTGAATTACAAAACAGAACAGAGTCACACATGCAGAAAACACACTATGGCTGCTTAACGGGAAAGGTGAGGTGGGGTGATACATAAAACAAGAGTTTCAAATTAGCTCAGATACCGTTCCATAAACCCAATATGGAATAGACAAGACCTACTCCTTGCTCAGAGAACTGGACTCAACACGCCCGATTCACCGCACAAGAATATATCTGACTAGTAATAATCTTAAAACCTATGTATTGATATCTCTCTGTTAGTGTGTCAAGTGGGTGTAAAGCGGCCTAAACACAGCCGTGAAAAGCAGCTAAACCCCATTATAAAAATAAATTACTTTTAAAAACCCATGAAACAAAGACAGGGAAAGAGAGAGAAATTCTTACACAATTCGTTCAGGGGCTGTGATGCAACCTGGATTGACCATATCTAGACCCACAGCTGGATGAGACATAAGGGTGGACACTCTTGGGGCTGAGAGGTTTGGTGAGGTTGGGTGAGCAAACGCAGACCCTTTAAAGTAATACTGCGTGCTACCCATCGCATGGGTCCCAAATTTCCAGGTTCAAGGGCATCTTCCTACATCGAAAACATGCATGAGAAACCCAGAAGATGGTACACCGTGTGATGGGGAAAGGTTTCTAAAACGCACCTCATTTCTCACCTCCTTGTGCTCGTGTTCGCCATTCCAGCCACTTTACTAGCAATCTCCCTACTTGGAGCATCAGCACCTTTAACCTCCTGTTCCGTACAGGTTGCAATTTGTCCTGAGGATGAACGGGAAGACGGGAAACCAATGAGAGACTAGCTCTTGGTGTTGGGACAGTCACAGGTCACTCTATTTTCCCATCAGGAAGAAGAATTAACCACAGGCTCAGCCTGCCCCCCGGAACCAGAACAGGGCTTGAAGCCATCCTGCGCTTTTGCGGCCGGCTCCCAAAAAAGCGACTTGTAAAATGGAGCTTCAGGGCACTGCAATTCACAAACCTGCAGAGTTATAAATGATAACTCTCGTCCACAAATATATTGAGGGAAGGCAAAGAAGAGGATTTGAAATCAAGGCAGAATTGCAGGAAACAGATTTCAGGAGGTAGATTCGAATCGCCTTTAAAGCACATGAAAAGCGGCAAAACGTTGACAATGATGCCCTTGGCCAAAAAGGGCGTATGCGTTTTTTCCTGAATATATTCAGGAAAAAACGCATACGCCCTTTTTGGCCAACCAAGCAACCTGGAAAGGCAAATCAGCGCTACAAAGAAGTCTCGCTTCCCATCGGTCAAAAGGGACATGCTGAAAAAGGTGTCAAAACCAGAAATGCAGGACAGGCCATGGAGAAATGGGAGCCTTTCTACACTGATGGGCGGGATGTAAATTGCCAACAGCCACTCTGGAGAAGTGTACGGTGTGTCCTGAAACATCTAAAAAACACAGCTTAGAGAGCATAGGGCACTTCCACGCATGGGGGGATAAAGTGGGAAAATTGAAAATCAGCAAGACACAAGCACCCCAAAGTTTAGGGCTGCTCTGTTGACAAGGACCTCCACTTCCTTCCACCTTAAATATCCCAGGAAAGCGAAAAATGGATAAAAAAGTTGTGGTCCTTATGTACAATGGAATATCACTCAGCCATGAAATCAATGTCATAAGGCTAGTAGCAGCATGATGAGTGGATTTAGGTAAGACGATTCTAAGTGAAATAAGTCACACAGAAAAGGACACTTCTCCTAAGGTGTCACTTATAGAGGGAATGTAAAAACCGTTACACTTGAACTGAATTACAAAACAGAACAGAGTCACACATGCAGAAAACACACTATGGCTGCTTAACGGGAAAGGTGAGGTGGGGTGATACATAAAACAAGAGTTTCAAATTAGCTCAGATACCGTTCCATAAACCCAATATGGAATAGACAAGACCTACTCCTTGCTCAGAGAACTGGACTCAACACGCCCGATTCACCGCACAAGAATATATCTGACTAGTAATAATCTTAAAACCTATGTATTGATATCTCTCTGTTAGTGTGTCAAGTGGGTGTAAAGCGGCCTAAACACAGCCGTGAAAAGCAGCTAAACCCCATTATAAAAATAAATTACTTTTAAAAACCCATGAAACAAAGACAGGGAAAGAGAGAGAAATTCTTACACAATTCGTTCAGGGGCTGTGATGCAACCTGGATTGACCATATCTAGACCCACAGCTGGATGAGACATAAGGGTGGACACTCTTGGGGCTGAGAGGTTTGGTGAGGTTGGGTGAGCAAACGCAGACCCTTTAAAGTAATACTGCGTGCTACCCATCGCATGGGTCCCAAATCTCCAGGTTCAAGGGCATCTTCCTACATCGAAAACATGCATGAGAAACCCAGAAGATGGTACACCGTGTGATGGGGAAAGGTTTCTAAAACGCACCTCATTTCTCACCTCCTTGTGCTCGTGTTCGCCATTCCAGCCACTTTACTAGCAATCTCCCTACTTGGAGCATCAGCACCTTTAACCTCCTGTTCCGTACAGGTTGCAATTTGTCCTGAGGATGAACGGGAAGATGGGAAACCAATGAGAGACTAGCTCTTGGTGTTGGGACAGTCACAGGTCACTCTATTTTCCCATCAGGAAGAAGAATTAACCACAGGCTCAGCCTGCCCCCCGGAACCAGAACAGGGCCTGAAGCCATCCTGCGCTTTTGCGGCCGGCTCCCAAAAAAGCGACTTGTAAAATGCAGCTTCAGGGCACTGCAATTCACAAACCTGCAGAGTTATAAATGATAACTCTCGTCCACAAATATATTGAGGGAAGGCAAAGAAGAGGATTTGAAATCAAGGCAGAATTGCAGGAAACAGATTTCAGGAGGTAGATTCGAATCGCCTTTAAAGCACATGAAAAGCGGCAAAACGTTGACAATGATGACCTTGGCCAAAAAGGGCGTATAAGTTTTTTCCTGAATATATTCAGGAAAAAACGCATACGCCCTTTTTGGCCAACCAAGCAACCTGGAAAGGCAAATCAGCGCTACAAAGAAGTCTCGCTTCCCATCGGTCAAAAGGGACATGATGAAAAAAGTGTCAAAACCAGAAATGCAGGACAGGCCATGGAGAAATGGGAGCCTTGCTACACTGATGGGCGGGATGTAAATTGCCAACAGCCACTCTGGAGAAGTGTACGGTGTGTCCTGAAACATCTAAAAAACGCAGCTTAGAGAGCATAGGGCACTTCCACACATGGGGGGATAAAGTGGGAAAATTGAAAATCAGCAAGACACAAGCACCCCAAAGTTTAGGGCTGCTCTGTTGACAAGGACCTCCACTTCATTCCACCTTAAATATCCCAGGAAAGCGAAAAATGGATAAAAAAGTTGTGGTCCTTATGTACAATGGAATATCACTCAGCCATGAAATCAATGTCATAAGGCTAGTAGCAGCATGATGAGTGGATTTAGGTAAGACGATTCTAAGTGAAATAAGTCACACAGAAAAGGACACTTCTCATAAGGTGTCACTTATAGAGGGAATGTAAAAACCGTTACACTTGAACTGAATTACAAAACAGAACAGAGTCACACATGCAGAAAACAAACTATGGCTGCTTAACGGGAAAGGTGAGGTGGGGTGATACATAAAACAAGAGTTTCAAATTAGCTCAGATACCGTTCCATAAACCCAATATGGAATAGACAAGACCTACTCCTTGCTCAGAGAACTGGACTCAACACGCCCGATTCACCGCACAAGAATATATCTGACTAGTAATAATCTTAAAACCTATGTATTGATATCTCTCTGTTAGTGTGTCAAGTGTGTGTAAGGCGGCATAAACACAGCCGTGAAAAGCAGCTAAACCCCATTATAAAAATAAATTACTTTTAAAAACCCATGAAACAAAGACAGGGAAAGAGAGAGAAATTCTTACACAATTCGTTCAGGGGCTGTGATGCAACCTGCATTGACCATATCTAGACCCACAGCTGGATGAGACATAAGGGTGGACACTCTTGGGGCTGAGAGGTTTGGTGAGGTTGGGTGAGCAAACGCAGACCCTTTAAAGTAATACTGCGTGCTACCCATCGCATGGGTCCCAAATCTCCAGGTTCAAGGGCATCTTCCTACATCGAAAACATGCATGAGAAACCCAGAATATGGTACACCGTGTGATGGGGAAAGGTTTCTAAAATGCACCTCATTTCTCATCTTCTTGTGCTCGTGTTCGCCATTCCAGCCACTTTACTAGCAATCTCCCTACTTGGAGCATCAGCACCTTTAACCTCCTGTTCCGTACAGGTTGCAATTTGTCCTGAGGATGAACGGGAAGACGGGGAACCAATGAGAGACTAGCTCTTGGTGTTGGGACAGGCACAGGTCACTCTATTTTCCCATCAGGAAGAAGAATTAACCACAGGCTCAGCCTGCCCCCCGGAACCAGAACAGGGCCTGAAGCCATCCTGCGCTTTTGCGGCTGGCTCCCAAAAAAGCGACTTGTAAAATGGAGCTTCAGAGCACTGCAATTCACAAACCTGCAGAGTTATAAATGATAACTCTCGTCCACAAATATATTGAGGGAAGGCAAAGAAGAGGATTTGAAATCAAGGCAGAATTGCAGGAAACAGATTTCAGGAGGTAGATTCGAATCGCCTTTAAAGCACATGAAAAGCGGCAAAACGTTGACAATGATGCCCTTGGCCAAAAAGGGCGTATGCGTTTTTTCCTGAATATATTCAGGAAAAAACGCATACGCCCTTTTTGGCCAACCAAGCAACCTGGAAAGGCAAATCAGCGCTACAAAGAAGTCTCGCTTCCCATCGGTCAAAAGGGACATGCTGAAAAAGGTGTCAAAACCAGAAATGCAGGACAGGCCATGGAGAAATGGGAGCCTTGCTACACTGATGGGCGGGATGTAAATTGCCAACAGCCACTCTGGAGAAGTGTACGGTGTGTCCTGAAACATCTAAAAAACACAGCTTAGAGAGCATAGGGCACTTCCACGCATGGGGGGATAAAGTGGGAAAATTGAAAATCAGCAAGACACAAGCACCCCAAAGTTTAGGGCTGCTCTGTTGACAAGGACCTCCACTTCCTTCCACCTTAAATATCCCAGGAAAGCGAAAAATGGATAAAAATGTTGTGGTCCTTATGTACAA
Organism: Balaenoptera physalus; assembly: GCF_965194825.1. Classification (NCBI taxonomy): domain Eukaryota; kingdom Metazoa; phylum Chordata; class Mammalia; order Artiodactyla; family Balaenopteridae; genus Balaenoptera; species Balaenoptera physalus. The sequence goes on from NW_028125876.1 coordinate 188,956, forward strand.
TGGAATATCACTCAGCCATGAAATCAATGTCATAAGGCTAGTAGCAGCATGATGAGTGGATTTAGGTAAGACGATTCTAAGTGAAATAAGTCACACAGAAAAGGACACTTCTCATAAGGTGTCACTTATAGAGGGAATGTAAAAACCGTTACACTTGAACTGAATTACAAAACAGAACAGAGTCACACATGCAGAAAACACACTATGGCTGCTTAACGGGAAAGGTGAGGTGGGGTGATACATAAAACAAGAGTTTCAAATTAGCTCAGATACCGTTCCATAAACCCAATATGGAATAGACAAGACCTACTCCTTGCTCAGAGAACTGGACTCAACACGCCCGATTCACCGCACAATAATATATCTGACTAGTAATAATCTTAAAACCTATGTATTGATATCTCTCTGTTAGTGTGTCAAGTGGGTGTAAAGCGGCCTAAACACAGCCGTGAAAAGCAGCTAAACCCCATTATAAAAATAAATTACTTTTAAAAACCCATGAAACAAAGACAGGGAAAGAGAGAGAAATTCTTACACAATTCGTTCAGGGGCTGTGATGCAACCTGGATTGACCATATCTAGACCCACAGCTGGATGAGACATAAGGGTGGACACTCTTGGGGCTGAGAGTTTTGGTGAGGTTGGGTGAGCAAACGCAGACCCTTTAAAGTAATACTGCGTGCTACCCATCGCATGGGTCCCAAATCTCCAGGTTCAAGGGCATCTTCCTACATCGAAAACATGCATGAGAAACCCAGAAGATGGTACACCGTGTGATGGGGAAAGGTTTCTAAAACGCACCTCTTTTCTCACCTCCTTGTGCTCGGGTTCGCCATTCCAGCCACTTTACTAGCAATCTCCCTACTTGGAGCATCAGCACCTTTAACCTCCTGTTCCGTACAGGTTGCAATTTGTCCTGAGGATGAACGGGAAGACGGGAAACCAATGAGAGACTAGCTCTTGGTGTTGGGACAGTCACAGGTCACTCTATTTTCCCATCAGGAAGAAGAATTAACCACAGGCTCAGCCTGCCCCCCGGAACCAGAACAGGGCCTGAAGCCATCCTGCGCTTTTGCGGCCGGCTCCCAAAAAAGCGACTTGTAAAATGCAGCTTCAGGGTACTGCAATTCACAAACCTGCAGAGTTATAAATGATAACTCTCGTCCACAAATATATTGAGGGAAGGCAAAGAAGAGGATTTGAAATCAAGGCAGAATTGCAGGAAACAGATTTCAGGAGGTAGATTCGAATCGCCTTTAAAGCACATGAAAAGCGGCAAAACGTTGACAATGATGCCCTTGGCCAAAAAGGGCGTATACGTTTTTTCCTGAATATATTCAGGAAAAAACGCATACGCCCTTTTTGGCCAACCAAGCAACCTGGAAAGGCAAATCAGCGCTACAAAGAAGTCTCGCTTCCCATCGGTCAAAAGGGACATGCTGAAAAAAGTGTCAAAACCAGAAATGCAGGACAGGCCATGGAGAAATGGGAGCCTTGCTACACTGATGGGCGGGATGTAAATTGCCAACAGCCACTCTGGAGAAGTGTACGGTGTGTCCTGAAACATCTAAAAAACACAGCTTAGAGAGCATAGGGCACTTCCACACATGGGGGGATAAAGTGGGAAAATTGAAAATCAGCAAGACACAAGCACCCCAAAGTTTAGGGCTGCTCTGTTGACAAGGACCTCCACTTCATTCCACCTTAAATATCCCAGGAAAGCGAAAAATGGATAAAAAAGTTGTGGTCCTTATGTACAATGGAATATCACTCAGCCATGAAATCAATGTCATAAGGCTAGTAGCAGCATGATGAGTGGATTTAGGTAAGACGATTCTAAGTGAAATAAGTCACACAGAAAAGGACACTTCTCATAAGGTGTCACTTATAGAGGGAATGTAAAAACCGTTACACTTGAACTGAATTACAAAACAGAACAGAGTCACACATGCAGAAAACAAACTATGGCTGCTTAACGGGAAAGGTGAGGTGGGGTGATACATAAAACAAGAGTTTCAAATTAGCTCAGATACCGTTCCATAAACCCAATATGGAATAGACAAGACCTACTCCTTGCTCAGAGAACTGGACTCAACACGCCCGATTCACCGCACAAGAATATATCTGACTAGTAATAATCTTAAAACCTATGTATTGATATCTCTCTGTTAGTGTGTCAAGTGTGTGTAAGGCGGCATAAACACAGCCGTGAAAAGCAGCTAAACCCCATTATAAAAATAAATTACTTTTAAAAACCCATGAAACAAAGACAGGGAAAGAGAGAGAAATTCTTACACAATTCGTTCAGGGGCTGTGATGCAACCTGCATTGACCATATCTAGACCCACAGCTGGATGAGACATAAGGGTGGACACTCTTGGGGCTGAGAGGTTTGGTGAGGTTGGGTGAGCAAACGCAGACCCTTTAAAGTAATACTGCGTGCTACCCATCGCATGGGTCCCAAATCTCCAGGTTCAAGGGCATCTTCCTACATCGAAAACATGCATGAGAAACCCAGAATATGGTACACCGTGTGATGGGGAAAGGTTTCTAAAATGCACCTCATTTCTCATCTTCTTGTGCTCGTGTTCGCCATTCCAGCCACTTTACTAGCAATCTCCCTACTTGGAGCATCAGCACCTTTAACCTCCTGTTCCGTACAGGTTGCAATTTGTCCTGAGGATGAACGGGAAGACGGGGAACCAATGAGAGACTAGCTCTTGGTGTTGGGACAGGCACAGGTCACTCTATTTTCCCATCAGGAAGAAGAATTAACCACAGGCTCAGCCTGCCCCCCGGAACCAGAACAGGGCCTGAAGCCATCCTGCGCTTTTGCGGCTGGCTCCCAAAAAAGCGACTTGTAAAATGGAGCTTCAGAGCACTGCAATTCACAAACCTGCAGAGTTATAAATGATAACTCTCGTCCACAAATATATTGAGGGAAGGCAAAGAAGAGGATTTGAAATCAAGGCAGAATTGCAGGAAACAGATTTCAGGAGGTAGATTCGAATCGCCTTTAAAGCACATGAAAAGCGGCAAAACGTTGACAATGATGCCCTTGGCCAAAAAGGGCGTATGCGTTTTTTCCTGAATATATTCAGGAAAAAACGCATACGCCCTTTTTGGCCAACCAAGCAACCTGGAAAGGCAAATCAGCGGTACAAAGAAGTCTCGCTTCCCATCGGTCAAAAGGGACATGCTGAAAAAGGTGTCAAAACCAGAAATGCAGGACAGGCCATGGAGAAATGGGAGCCTTGCTACACTGATGGGCGGGATGTAAATTGCCAACAGCCACTCTGGAGAAGTGTACGGTGTGTCCTGAAACATCTAAAAAACACAGCTTAGAGAGCATAGGGCACTTCCACGCATGGGGGGATAAAGTGGGAAAATTGAAAATCAGCAAGACACAAGCACCCCAAAGTTTAGGGCTGCTCTGTTGACAAGGACCTCCACTTCCTTCCACCTTAAATATCCCAGGAAAGCGAAAAATGGATAAAAATGTTGTGGTCCTTATGTACAATGGAATATCACTCAGCCATGAAATCAATGTCATAAGGCTAGTAGCAGCATGATGAGTGGATTTAGGTAAGACGATTCTAAGTGAAATAAGTCACACAGAAAAGGACACTTCTCATAAGGTGTCACTTATAGAGGGAATGTAAAAACCGTTACACTTGAACTGAATTACAAAACAGAACAGAGTCACACATGCAGAAAACACACTATGGCTGCTTAACGGGAAAGGTGAGGTGGGGTGATACATAAAACAAGAGTTTCAAATTAGCTCAGATACCGTTCCATAAACCCAATATGGAATAGACAAGACCTACTCCTTGCTCAGAGAACTGGACTCAACACGCCCGATTCACCGCACAAGAATATATCTGACTAGTAATAATCTTAAAACCTATGTATTGATATCTCTCTGTTAGTGTGTCAAGTGGGTGTAAGGCGGCATAAACACAGCCGTGAAAAGCAGCTAAACCCCATTATAAAAATAAATTACTTTTAAAAACCCATGAAACAAAGACAGGGAAAGAGAGAGAAATTCTTACACAATTCGTTCAGGGGCTGTGATGCAACCTGCATTGACCATATCTAGACCCACAGCTGGATGAGACATAAGGGTGGACACTCTTGGGGCTGAGAGGTTTGGTGAGGTTGGGTGAGCAAATGCAGACCCTTTAAAGTAATACTGCGTGCTACCCATCGCATGGGTCCCAAATCTCCAGGTTCAAGGGCATCTTCCTACATCGAAAACATGCATGAGAAACCCAGAATATGGTACACCGTGTGATGGGGAAAGGTTTCTGAAATTCACCTCATTTCTCATCTCCTTGTGCTCGTGTTCGCCATTCCAGCCACTTTACTAGCAATCTCCCTACTTGGAGCATCAGCACCTTTAACCTCCTGTTCCGTACAGGTTGCAATTTGTCCTGAGGATGAACGGGAAGACGGGGAACCAATGAGAGACTAGCTCTTGGTGTTGGGACAGGCACAGGTCACTCTATTTTCCCATCAGGAAGAAGAATTAACCACAGGCTCAGCCTGCCCCCCGGAACCAGAACAGGGCCTGAAGCCATCCTGCGCTTTTGCGGCCGGCTCCCAAAAAAGCGACTTGTAAAATGGAGCTTCAGGGCACTGCAATTCACAAACCTGCAGAGTTATAAATGATAACTCTCGTCCACAAATATATTGAAGGAAGGCAAAGAAGAGGATTTGAAATCAAGGCAGAATTGCAGGAAACAGATTTCAGGAGGTAGATTCGAATCGCCTTTAAAGCACATGAAAAGCGGCAAAACGTTGACAATGATGCCCTTGGCCAAAAAGGGCGTATGCATTTTTTCCTGAATATATTCAGGAAAAAACGCATACGCCCTTTTTGGCCAACCAAGCAACCTGGAAAGGCAAATCAGCGCTACAAAGAAGTCTCGCTTCCCATCGGTCAAAAGGGACATGCTGAAAAAGGTGTCAAAACCAGAAATGCAGGACAGGCCATGGAGAAATGGGAGCCTTGCTACACTGATGGGCGGGATGTAAATTGCCAACAGCCACTCTGGAGAAGTGTACGGTGTGTCCTGAAACATCTAAAAAACACAGCTTAGAGAGCATAGGGCACTTCCACGCATGGGGGGATAAAGTGGGAAAATTGAAAATCAGCAAGACACAAGCACCCCAAAGTTTAGGGCTGCTCTGTTGACAAGGACCTCCACTTCCTTCCACCTTAAATATCCCAGGAAAGCGAAAAATGGATAAAAATGTTGTGGTCCTTATGTACAATGGAATATCACTCAGCCATGAAATCAATGTCATAAGGCTAGTAGCAGCATGATGAGTGGATTTAGGTAAGACGATTCTAAGTGAAATAAGTCACACAGAAAAGGACACTTCTCATAAGGTGTCACTTATAGAGGGAATGTAAAAACCGTTACACTTGAACTGAATTACAAAACAGAACAGAGTCACACATGCAGAAAACACACTATGGCTGCTTAACGGGAAAGGTGAGGTGGGGTGATACATAAAACAAGAGTTTCAAATTAGCTCAGATACCGTTCCATAAACCCAATATGGAATAGACAAGACCTACTCCTTGCTCAGAGAACTGGACTCAACACGCCCGATTCACCGCAAAAGAATATATCTGACTAGTAATAATCTTAAAACCTATGTATTGATATCTCTCTGTTAGTGTGTCAAGTGGGTGTAAAGCGGCCTAAACACAGCCGTGAAAAGCAGCTAAACCCCATTATAAAAATAAATTACTTTTAAAAACCCATGAAACCAAGACAGGGAAAGAGAGAGAAATTCTTACACAATTCGTTCAGGGGCTGTGATGCAACCTGGATTGACCATATCTAGACCCACAGCTGGATGAGACATAAGGGTGGACACTCTTGGGGCTGAGAGTTTTGGTGAGGTTGGGTGAGCAAACGCAGACCCTTTAAAGTAATACTGCGTGCTACCCATCGCATGGGTCCCAAATCTCCAGGTTCAAGGGCATCTTCCTACATCGAAAACATGCATGAGAAACCCAGAAGATGGTACACCGTGTGATGGGGAAAGGTTTCTAAAACGCACCTCATTTCTCACCTCCTTGTGCTCGGGTTCGCCATTCCAGCCACTTTACTAGCAATCTCCCTACTTGGAGCATCAGCACCTTTAACCTCCTGTTCCGTACAGGTTGCAATTTGTCCTGAGGATGAACGGGAAGACGGGGAACCAATGAGAGACTAGCTCTTGGTGTTGGGACAGGCACAGGTCACTCTATTTTCCCATCAGGAAGAAGAATTAACCACAGGCTCAGCCTGCCCCCCGGAACCAGAACAGGGCCTGAAGCCATCCTGCGCTTTTGCGGCCGGCTCTCAAAAAAGCGACTTGTAAAATGCAGCTTCAGGGCACTGCAATTCACAAACCTGCAGAGTTATAAATGATAACTCTCGTCCACAAATATATTGAGGGAAGGCAAAGAAGAGGATTTGAAATCAAGGCAGAATTGCAGGAAACAGATTTCAGGAGGTAGATTCGAATCGCCTTTAAAGCACATGAAAAGCGGCAAAACGTTGACAATGATGCCCTTGGCCAAAAAGGGCGTATGCTTTTTTTCCTGAATATATTCAGGAAAAAACGCATACGCCCTTTTTGGCCAACCAAGCAACCTGGAAAGGCAAATCAGCGCTACAAAGAAGTCTCGCTTCCCATCGGTCAAAAGGGACATGCTGAAAAAGTTGTCAAAACCAGAAATGCAGGACAGGCCATGGAGAAATGGGAGCCTTGCTACACTGATGGGCGGGATGTAAATTGCCAACAGCCTCTCTGGAGAAGTGTACGGTGTGTCCTGAAACATCTAAAAAACACAGCTTAGAGAGCATAGGGCACTTCCACGCATGGGGGGATAAAGTGGGAAAATTGAAAATCAGCAAGACACAAGCACCCCAAAGTTTAGGGCTGCTCTGTTGACAAGGACCTCCACTTCATTCCACCTTAAATATCCCAGGAAAGCGAAAAATGGATAAAAAAGTTGTGGTCCTTATGTACAATGGAATATCACTCAGCCATGAAATCATGTCATAAGGCTAGTAGCAGCATGATGAGTGGATTTAGGTAAGACGATTCTAAGTGAAATAAGTCACACAGAAAAGGACACTTCTCATAAGGTGTCACTTATAGAGGGAATGTAAAAACCGTTACACTTGAACTGAATTACAAAACAGAACAGAGTCACACATGCAGAAAACACACTATGGCTGCTTAACGGGAAAGGTGAGGTGGGGTGATACATAAAACAAGAGTTTCAAATTAGCTCAGATACCGTTCCATAAACCCAATATGTAATAGACAAGACCTACTCCTTGCTCAGAGAACTGGACTCAACACGCCCGATTCACCGCACAAGAATATATCTGACTAGTAATAATTTTAAAACCTATGTATTGATATCTCTCTGTTAGTGTGTCAAGTGGGTGTAAAGCGGCATAAACACAGCCGTGAAAAGCAGCTAAACCCCATTATAAAAATAAATTACTTTTAAAAACCCATGAAACAAAGACAGGGAAAGAGAGAGAAATTCTTACACAATTCGTTCAGGGGCTGTGATGCAACCTGGATTGACCATATCTAGACCCACAGCTGGATGAGACATAAGGGTGGACACTCTTGGGGCTGAGAGGTTTGGTGAGGTTGGGTGAGCAAACGCAGACCCTTTAAAGTAATACTGCGTGCTACCCATCGCATGGGTCCCAAATCTCCAGGTTCAAGGGCATCTTCCTACATCGAAAACATGCATGAGAAACCCAGAAGATGGTACACCGTGTGATGGGGAAAGGTTTCTAAAATGCACCTCTTTTCTCATCTCCTTGTGCTCGGGTTCGCCATTCCAGCCACTTTACTAGCAATCTCCCTACTTGGAGCATCGGCACCTTTAACCTCCTGTTCCGTACAGGTTGCAATTTGTCCTGAGGATGAACGGGAAGACCGGGAACCAATGAGAGAGTAGCTCTTGGTGTTGGTACAGGCACAGGTCACTCTATTTTCCCATCAGGAAGAAGAATTAACCACAGGCTCAGCCTGCCCCCCGGAACCAGAATAAGGCCTGAAGCCATCCTGCGCTTTTGCGGCCAGCTCCCGAAAAAGCGATTTGTAAAATGGAGCTTCAGGGCACTGCAATTCACAAACCTGCAGAGTTATAAATGATAACTCTCGTCCACAAATGTATTGAGGGAAGGCAAAGAAAAGGATTTGAAATCAAGGCAGAATTGCAGGAAACAGATTTCAGGAGGTAGATTCGAATCGCCTTTAAAGCACATGAAAAGCGGCAAAACGTTGACAATGATGCCCTTGGCCAAAAAGGGCGTATGCGTTTTTTCCTGAATATATTCAGGAAAAAACGCATACGCCCTTTTTGGCCAACCAAGCAACCTGGAAAGGCAAATCAGCGCTACAAAGAAGTCTCGCTTCCCATCGGTCAAAAGGGCCATGCTGAAAAAAGTGTCAAAACCAGAAATGCAGGACAGGCCATGGAGAAATGGGAGCCTTGCTACACTGATGGGCGGGATGTAAATTGCCAACAGCCACTCTGGAGAAGTGTACGGTGTGTCCTGAAACATCTAAAAAACACAGCTTAGAGAGCATAGGGCACTTCCACGCATGGGGGGATAAAGTGGGAAAATTGAAAATCAGCAAGACACAAGCACCCCAAAGTTTAGGGCTGCTCTGTTGACAAGGACCTCCACTTCCTTCCACCTTAAATATCCCAGGAAAGCGAAAAATGGATAAAAATGTTGTGGTCCTTATGTACAATGGAATATCACTCAGCCATGAAATCAATGTCATAAGGCTAGTAGCAGCATGATGAGTGGATTTAGGTAAGACGATTCTAAGTGAAATAAGTCACACAGAAAAGGACACTTCTCATAAGGTGTCACTTATAGAGGGAATGTAAAAACCGTTACACTTGAACTGAATTACAAAACAGAACAGAGTCACACATGCAGAAAACACACTATGGCTGCTTAACGGGAAAGGTGAGGTGGGGTGATACATAAAACAAGAGTTTCAAATTAGCTCAGATACCGTTCCATAAACCCAATATGGAATAGACAAGACCTACTCCTTGCTCAGAGAACTGGACTCAACACGCCCGATTCACCGCACAATAATATATCTGACTAGTAATAATCTTAAAACCTATGTATTGATATCTCTCTGTTAGTGTGTCAAGTGGGTGTAAAGCGGCCTAAACACAGCCGTGAAAAGCAGCTAAACCCCATTATAAAAATAAATTACTTTTAAAAACCCATGAAACAAAGACAGGGAAAGAGAGAGAAATTCTTACACAATTCGTTCAGGGGCTGTGATGCAACCTGGATTGACCATATCTAGACCCACAGCTGGATGAGACATAAGGGTGGACACTCTTGGGGCTGAGAGTTTTGGTGAGGTTGGGTGAGCAAACGCAGACCCTTTAAAGTAATACTGCGTGCTACCCATCGCATGGGTCCCAAATCTCCAGGTTCAAGGGCATCTTCCTACATCGAAAACATGCATGAGAAACCCAGAAGATGGTACACCGTGTGATGGGGAAAGGTTTCTAAAACGCACCTCTTTTCTCACCTCCTTGTGCTCGGGTTCGCCATTCCAGCCACTTTACTAGCAATCTCCCTACTTGGAGCATCAGCACCTTTAACCTCCTGTTCCGTACAGGTTGCAATTTGTCCTGAGGATGAACGGGAAGACGGGAAACCAATGAGAGACTAGCTCTTGGTGTTGGGACAGTCACAGGTCACTCTATTTTCCCATCAGGAAGAAGAATTAACCACAGGCTCAGCCTGCCCCCCGGAACCAGAACAGGGCCTGAAGCCATCCTGCGCTTTTGCGGCCGGCTCCCAAAAAAGCGACTTGTAAAATGCAGCTTCAGGGTACTGCAATTCACAAACCTGCAGAGTTATAAATGATAACTCTCGTCCACAAATATATTGAGGGAAGGCAAAGAAGAGGATTTGAAATCAAGGCAGAATTGCAGGAAACAGATTTCAGGAGGTAGATTCGAATCGCCTTTAAAGCACATGAAAAGCGGCAAAACGTTGACAATGATGCCCTTGGCCAAAAAGGGCGTATACGTTTTTTCCTGAATATATTCAGGAAAAAACGCATACGCCCTTTTTGGCCAACCAAGCAACCTGGAAAGGCAAATCAGCGCTACAAAGAAGTCTCGCTTCCCATCGGTCAAAAGGGACATGCTGAAAAAAGTGTCAAAACCAGAAATGCAGGACAGGCCATGGAGAAATGGGAGCCTTGCTACACTGATGGGCGGGATGTAAATTGCCAACAGCCACTCTGGAGAAGTGTACGGTGTGTCCTGAAACATCTAAAAAACACAGCTTAGAGAGCATAGGGCACTTCCACACATGGGGGGATAAAGTGGGAAAATTGAAAATCAGCAAGACACAAGCACCCCAAAGTTTAGGGCTGCTCTGTTGACAAGGACCTCCACTTCATTCCACCTTAAATATCCCAGGAAAGCGAAAAATGGATAAAAAAGTTGTGGTCCTTATGTACAATGGAATATCACTCAGCCATGAAATCAATGTCATAAGGCTAGTAGCAGCATGATGAGTGGATTTAGGTAAGACGATTCTAAGTGAAATAAGTCACACAGAAAAGGACACTTCTCATAAGGTGTCACTTATAGAGGGAATGTAAAAACCGTTACACTTGAACTGAATTACAAAACAGAACAGAGTCACACATGCAGAAAACAAACTATGGCTGCTTAACGGGAAAGGTGAGGTGGGGTGATACATAAAACAAGAGTTTCAAATTAGCTCAGATACCGTTCCATAAACCCAATATGGAATAGACAAGACCTACTCCTTGCTCAGAGAACTGGACTCAACACGCCCGATTCACCGCACAAGAATATATCTGACTAGTAATAATCTTAAAACCTATGTATTGATATCTCTCTGTTAGTGTGTCAAGTGTGTGTAAGGCGGCATAAACACAGCCGTGAAAAGCAGCTAAACCCCATTATAAAAATAAATTACTTTTAAAAACCCATGAAACAAAGACAGGGAAAGAGAGAGAAATTCTTACACAATTCGTTCAGGGGCTGTGATGCAACCTGCATTGACCATATCTAGACCCACAGCTGGATGAGACATAAGGGTGGACACTCTTGGGGCTGAGAGGTTTGGTGAGGTTGGGTGAGCAAACGCAGACCCTTTAAAGTAATACTGCGTGCTACCCATCGCATGGGTCCCAAATCTCCAGGTTCAAGGGCATCTTCCTACATCGAAAACATGCATGAGAAACCCAGAATATGGTACACCGTGTGATGGGGAAAGGTTTCTAAAATGCACCTCATTTCTCATCTTCTTGTGCTCGTGTTCGCCATTCCAGCCACTTTACTAGCAATCTCCCTACTTGGAGCATCAGCACCTTTAACCTCCTGTTCCGTACAGGTTGCAATTTGTCCTGAGGATGAACGGGAAGACGGGGAACCAATGAGAGACTAGCTCTTGGTGTTGGGACAGGCACAGGTCACTCTATTTTCCCATCAGGAAGAAGAATTAACCACAGGCTCAGCCTGCCCCCCGGAACCAGAACAGGGCCTGAAGCCATCCTGCGCTTTTGCGGCTGGCTCCCAAAAAAGCGACTTGTAAAATGGAGCTTCAGAGCACTGCAATTCACAAACCTGCAGAGTTATAAATGATAACTCTCGTCCACAAATATATTGAGGGAAGGCAAAGAAGAGGATTTGAAATCAAGGCAGAATTGCAGGAAACAGATTTCAGGAGGTAGATTCGAATCGCCTTTAAAGCACATGAAAAGCGGCAAAACGTTGACAATGATGCCCTTGGCCAAAAAGGGCGTATGCGTTTTTTCCTGAATATATTCAGGAAAAAACGCATACGCCCTTTTTGGCCAACCAAGCAACCTGGAAAGGCAAATCAGCGCTACAAAGAAGTCTCGCTTCCCATCGGTCAAAAGGGACATGCTGAAAAAGGTGTCAAAACCAGAAATGCAGGACAGGCCATGGAGAAATGGGAGCCTTGCTACACTGATGGGCGGGATGTAAATTGCCAACAGCCACTCTGGAGAAGTGTACGGTGTGTCCTGAAACATCTAAAAAACACAGCTTAGAGAGCATAGGGCACTTCCACGCATGGGGGGATAAAGTGGGAAAATTGAAAATCAGCAAGACACAAGCACCCCAAAGTTTAGGGCTGCTCTGTTGACAAGGACCTCCACTTCCTTCCACCTTAAATATCCCAGGAAAGCGAAAAATGGATAAAAATGTTGTGGTCCTTATGTACAATGGAATATCACTCAGCCATGAAATCAATGTCATAAGGCTAGTAGCAGCATGATGAGTGGATTTAGGTAAGACGATTCTAAGTGAAATAAGTCACACAGAAAAGGACACTTCTCATAAGGTGTCACTTATAGAGGGAATGTAAAAACCGTTACACTTGAACTGAATTACAAAACAGAACAGAGTCACACATGCAGAAAACACACTATGGCTGCTTAACGGGAAAGGTGAGGTGGGGTGATACATAAAACAAGAGTTTCAAATTAGCTCAGATACCGTTCCATAAACCCAATATGGAATAGACAAGACCTACTCCTTGCTCAGAGAACTGGACTCAACACGCCCGATTCACCGCACAAGAATATATCTGACTAGTAATAATCTTAAAACCTATGTATTGATATCTCTCTGTTAGTGTGTCAAGTGGGTGTAAGGCGGCATAAACACAGCCGTGAAAAGCAGCTAAACCCCATTATAAAAATAAATTACTTTTAAAAACCCATGAAACAAAGACAGGGAAAGAGAGAGAAATTCTTACACAATTCGTTCAGGGGCTGTGATGCAACCTGCATTGACCATATCTAGACCCACAGCTGGATGAGACATAAGGGTGGACACTCTTGGGGCTGAGAGGTTTGGTGAGGTTGGGTGAGCAAATGCAGACCCTTTAAAGTAATACTGCGTGCTACCCATCGCATGGGTCCCAAATCTCCAGGTTCAAGGGCATCTTCCTACATCGAAAACATGCATGAGAAACCCAGAATATGGTACACCGTGTGATGGGGAAAGGTTTCTGAAATGCACCTCATTTCTCATCTCCTTGTGCTCGTGTTCGCCATTCCAGCCACTTTACTAGCAATCTCCCTACTTGGAGCATCAGCACCTTTAACCTCCTGTTCCGTACAGGTTGCAATTTGTCCTGAGGATGAACGGGAAGACGGGGAACCAATGAGAGACTAGCTCTTGGTGTTGGGACAGGCACAGGTCACTCTATTTTCCCATCAGGAAGAAGAATTAACCACAGGCTCAGCCTGCCCCCCGGAACCAGAACAGGGCCTGAAGCCATCCTGCGCTTTTGCGGCCGGCTCCCAAAAAAGCGACTTGTAAAATGGAGCTTCAGGGCACTGCAATTCACAAACCTGCAGAGTTATAAATGATAACTCTCGTCCACAAATATATTGAAGGAAGGCAAAGAAGAGGATTTGAAATCAAGGCAGAATTGCAGGAAACAGATTTCAGGAGGTAGATTCGAATCGCCTTTAAAGCACATGAAAAGCGGCAAAACGTTGACAATGATGCCCTTGGCCAAAAAGGGCGTATGCGTTTTTTCCTGAATATATTCAGGAAAAAACGCATACGCCCTTTTTGGCCAACCAAGCAACCTGGAAAGGCAAATCAGCGCTACAAAGAAGTCTCGCTTCCCATCGGTCAAAAGGGACATGCTGAAAAAGGTGTCAAAACCAGAAATGCAGGACAGGCCATGGAGAAATGGGAGCCTTGCTACACTGATGGGCGGGATGTAAATTGCCAACAGCCACTCTGGAGAAGTGTACGGTGTGTCCTGAAACATCTAAAAAACACAGCTTAGAGAGCATAGGGCACTTCCACGCATGGGGGGATAAAGTGGGAAAATTGAAAATCAGCAAGACACAAGCACCCCAAAGTTTAGGGCTGCTCTGTTGACAAGGACCTCCACTTCCTTCCACCTTAAATATCCCAGGAAAGCGAAAAATGGATAAAAATGTTGTGGTCCTTATGTACAATGGAATATCACTCAGCCATGAAATCAATGTCATAAGGCTAGTAGCAGCATGATGAGTGGATTTAGGTAAGACGATTCTAAGTGAAATAAGTCACACAGAAAAGGACACTTCTCATAAGGTGTCACTTATAGAGGGAATGTAAAAACCGTTACACTTGAACTGAATTACAAAACAGAACAGAGTCACACATGCAGAAAACACACTATGGCTGCTTAACGGGAAAGGTGAGGTGGGGTGATACATAAAACAAGAGTTTCAAATTAGCTCAGATACCGTTCCATAAACCCAATATGGAATAGACAAGACCTACTCCTTGCTCAGAGAACTGGACTCAACACGCCCGATTCACCGCAAAAGAATATATCTGACTAGTAATAATCTTAAAACCTATGTATTGATATCTCTCTGTTAGTGTGTCAAGTGGGTGTAAAGCGGCCTAAACACAGCCGTGAAAAGCAGCTAAACCCCATTATAAAAATAAATTACTTTTAAAAACCCATGAAACCAAGACAGGGAAAGAGAGAGAAATTCTTACACAATTCGTTCAGGGGCTGTGATGCAACCTGGATTGACCATATCTAGACCCACAGCTGGATGAGACATAAGGGTGGACACTCTTGGGGCTGAGAGTTTTGGTGAGGTTGGGTGAGCAAACGCAGACCCTTTAAAGTAATACTGCGTGCTACCCATCGCATGGGTCCCAAATCTCCAGGTTCAAGGGCATCTTCCTACATCGAAAACATGCATGAGAAACCCAGAAGATGGTACACCGTGTGATGGGGAAAGGTTTCTAAAACGCACCTCATTTCTCACCTCCTTGTGCTCGGGTTCGCCATTCCAGCCACTTTACTAGCAATCTCCCTACTTGGAGCATCAGCACCTTTAACCTCCTGTTCCGTACAGGTTGCAATTTGTCCTGAGGATGAACGGGAAGACGGGGAACCAATGAGAGACTAGCTCTTGGTGTTGGGACAGGCACAGGTCACTCTATTTTCCCATCAGGAAGAAGAATTAACCACAGGCTCAGCCTGCCCCCCGGAACCAGAACAGGGCCTGAAGCCATCCTGCGCTTTTGCGGCCGGCTCTCAAAAAAGCGACTTGTAAAATGCAGCTTCAGGGCACTGCAATTCACAAACCTGCAGAGTTATAAATGATAACTCTCGTCCACAAATATATTGAGGGAAGGCAAAGAAGAGGATTTGAAATCAAGGCAGAATTGCAGGAAACAGATTTCAGGAGGTAGATTCGAATCGCCTTTAAAGCACATGAAAAGCGGCAAAACGTTGACAATGATGCCCTTGGCCAAAAAGGGCGTATGCGTTTTTTCCTGAATATATTCAGGAAAAAACGCATACGCCCTTTTTGGCCAACCAAGCAACCTGGAAAGGCAAATCAGCGCTACAAAGAAGTCTCGCTTCCCATCGGTCAAAAGGGACATGCTGAAAAAGTTGTCAAAACCAGAAATGCAGGACAGGCCATGGAGAAATGGGAGCCTTGCTACACTGATGGGCGGGATGTAAATTGCCAACAGCCTCTCTGGAGAAGTGTACGGTGTGTCCTGAAACATCTAAAAAACACAGCTTAGAGAGCATAGGGCACTTCCACGCATGGGGGGATAAAGTGGGAAAATTGAAAATCAGCAAGACACAAGCACCCCAAAGTTTAGGGCTGCTCTGTTGACAAGGACCTCCACTTCATTCCACCTTAAATATCCCAGGAAAGCGAAAAATGGATAAAAAAGTTGTGGTCCTTATGTACAATGGAATATCACTCAGCCATGAAATCATGTCATAAGGCTAGTAGCAGCATGATGAGTGGATTTAGGTAAGACGATTCTAAGTGAAATAAGTCACACAGAAAAGGACACTTCTCATAAGGTGTCACTTATAGAGGGAATGTAAAAACCGTTACACTTGAACTGAATTACAAAACAGAACAGAGTCACACATGCAGAAAACACACTATGGCTGCTTAACGGGAAAGGTGAGGTGGGGTGATACATAAAACAAGAGTTTCAAATTAGCTCAGATACCGTTCCATAAACCCAATATGTAATAGACAAGACCTACTCCTTGCTCAGAGAACTGGACTCAACACGCCCGATTCACCGCACAAGAATATATCTGACTAGTAATAATTTTAAAACCTATGTATTGATATCTCTCTGTTAGTGTGTCAAGTGGGTGTAAAGCGGCATAAACACAGCCGTGAAAAGCAGCTAAACCCCATTATAAAAATAAATTACTTTTAAAAACCCATGAAACAAAGACAGGGAAAGAGAGAGAAATTCTTACACAATTCGTTCAGGGGCTGTGATGCAACCTGGATTGACCATATCTAGACCCACAGCTGGATGAGACATAAGGGTGGACACTCTTGGGGCTGAGAGGTTTGGTGAGGTTGGGTGAGCAAACGCAGACCCTTTAAAGTAATACTGCGTGCTACCCATCGCATGGGTCCCAAATCTCCAGGTTCAAGGGCATCTTCCTACATCGAAAACATGCATGAGAAACCCAGAAGATGGTACACCGTGTGATGGGGAAAGGTTTCTAAAATGCACCTCTTTTCTCATCTCCTTGTGCTCGGGTTCGCCATTCCAGCCACTTTACTAGCAATCTCCCTACTTGGAGCATCGGCACCTTTAACCTCCTGTTCCGTACAGGTTGCAATTTGTCCTGAGGATGAACGGGAAGACCGGGAACCAATGAGAGAGTAGCTCTTGGTGTTGGTACAGGCACAGGTCACTCTATTTTCCCATCAGGAAGAAGAATTAACCACAGGCTCAGCCTGCCCCCCGGAACCAGAATAAGGCCTGAAGCCATCCTGCGCTTTTGCGGCCAGCTCCCGAAAAAGCGATTTGTAAAATGGAGCTTCAGGGCACTGCAATTCACAAACCTGCAGAGTTATAAATGATAACTCTCGTCCACAAATGTATTGAGGGAAGGCAAAGAAAAGGATTTGAAATCAAGGCAGAATTGCAGGAAACAGATTTCAGGAGGTAGATTCGAATCGCCTTTAAAGCACATGAAAAGCGGCAAAACGTTGACAATGATGCCCTTGGCCAAAAAGGGCGTATGCGTTTTTTCCTGAATATATTCAGGAAAAAACGCATACGCCCTTTTTGGCCAACCAAGCAACCTGGAAAGGCAAATCAGCGCTACAAAGAAGTCTCGCTTCCCATCGGTCAAAAGGGCCATGCTGAAAAAAGTGTCAAAACCAGAAATGCAGGACAGGCCATGGAGAAATGGGAGCCTTGCTACACTGATGGGCGGGATGTAAATTGCCAACAGCCACTCTGGAGAAGTGTACGGTGTGTCCTGAAACATCTAAAAAACACAGCTTAGAGAGCATAGGGCACTTCCACGCATGGGGGGATAAAGTGGGAAAATTGAAAATCAGCAAGACACAAGCACCCCAAAGTTTAGGGCTGCTCTGTTGACAAGGACCTCCACTTCATTCCACCTTAAATATCCCAGGAAAGCGAAAAATGGATAAAAAAGTTGTGGTCCTTATGTACAATGGAATATCACTCAGCCATGAAATCAATGTCATAAGGCTAGTAGCAGCATGATGAGTGGATTTAGGTAAGACGATTCTAAGTGAAATAAGTCACACAGAAAAGGACACTTCTCATAAGGTGTCACTTATAGAGGGAATGTAAAAACCGTTACACTTGAACTGAATTAAAAAACAGAACAGAGTCACACATGCAGAAAACACACTATGGCTGCTTAAAGGGAAAGGTGAGGTGGGGTGATACATAAAACAAGAGTTTCAAATTAGCTCAGATACCGTTCCATAAACCCAATATGGAATAGACAAGACCTACTCCTTGCTCAGAGAACTGGACTCAACACGCCCGATTCACCGCACAAGAATATATCTGACTAGTAATAATCTTAAAACCTATATATTGATATCTCTCTGTTAGTGTGTCAAGTGGGTGTAAAGCGGCCTAAACACAGCCGTGAAAAGCAGCTAAACCCCATTATAAAAATAAATTACTTTTAAAAACCCATGAAACAAAGACAGGGAAAGAGAGAGAAATTCTTACACAATTCGTTCAGGGGCTGTGATGCAACCTGGATTGACCATATCTAGACCCACAGCTGGATGAGACATAAGGGTGGACACTCTTGGGGCTGAGAGGTTCGGTGAGGTTGGGTGAGCAAACGCAGACCCTTTAAAGTAATACTGCGTGCTACCCATCGCATGGGTCCCAAATCTCCAGGTTCAAGGGCATCTTCCTACATCGAAAACATGCATGAGAAACCCAGAAGATGGTACACCGTGTGATGGGGAAAGGTTTCTAAAACGCACCTCATTTCTCATCTCCTTGTGCTCGGGTTCGCCATTCCAGCCACTTTACTAGCAATCTCCCTACTTGGAGCATCAGCACCTTTAACCTCCTGTTCCGTACAGGTTGCAATTTGTCCTGAGGATGAACCGGAAGACGGGGAACCATTGAGAGACTAGCTCTTGGTGTTGGGACAGGCACAGGTCACTCTATTTTCCCATCAGGAAGAAGAATTAACCACAGGCTCAGCCTGCCCCCCGGAACCAGAACAGGGCCTGAAGCCATCCTGCGCTTTTGCGGCCGGCTCCCAAAAAAGCGACTTGTAAAATGGAGCTTCAGGGCACTGCAATTCACAAACCTGCAGAGTTATAAATGATAACTCTCGTCCACAAATATATTGAGGGAAGGCAAAGAAGAGGATTTGAAATCAAGGCAGAATTGCAGGAAACAGATTTCAGGAGGTAGATTCGAATCGCCTTTAAAGCACATGAAAAGCGGCAAAACGTTGACAATGATGCCCTTGGCCAAAAAGGGCGTATGCGTTTTTTCCTGAATATATTCAGGAAAAAACGCATACGCCCTTTTTGGCCAACCAAGCAACCTGGAAAGGCAAATCAGCGCTACAAAGAAGTCTCGCTTCCCATCGGTCAAAAGGGACATGCTGAAAAAGTTGTCAAAACCAGAAATGCAGGACAGGCCATGGAGAAATGGGAGCCTTGCTACACTGATGGGCGGGATGTAAATTGCCAACAGCCACTCTGGAGAAGTGTACGGTGTGTCCTGAAACATCTAAAAAACACAGCTTAGAGAGCATAGGGCACTTCCACGCATGGGGGGATAAAGTGGGAAAATTGAAAATCAGCAAGACACAAGCACCCCAAAGTTTAGGGCTGCTCTGTTGACAAGGACCTCCACTTCCTTCCACCTTAAATATCCCAGGAAAGCGAAAAATGGATAAAAAAGTTGTGGTCCTTATGTACAATGGAATATCACTCAGCCATGAAATCAATGTCATAAGGCTAGTAGCAGCATGATGAGTGGATTTAGGTAAGACGATTCTAAGTGAAATAAGTCACACAGAAAAGGACACTTCTCCTAAGGTGTCACTTATAGAGGGAATGTAAAAACCGTTACACTTGAACTGAATTACAAAACAGAACAGAGTCACACATGCAGAAAACACACTATGGCTGCTTAACGGGAAAGGTGAGGTGGGGTGATACATAAAACAAGAGTTTCAAATTAGCTCAGATACCGTTCCATAAACCCAATATGGAATAGACAAGACCTACTCCTTGCTCAGAGAACTGGACTCAACACGCCCGATTCACCGCACAAGAATATATCTGACTAGTAATAATCTTAAAACCTATGTATTGATATCTCTCTGTTAGTGTGTCAAGTGGGTGTAAAGCGGCCTAAACACAGCCGTGAAAAGCAGCTAAACCCCATTATAAAAATAAATTACTTTTAAAAACCCATGAAACAAAGACAGGGAAAGAGAGAGAAATTCTTACACAATTCGTTCAGGGGCTGTGATGCAACCTGGATTGACCATATCTAGACCCACAGCTGGATGAGACATAAGGGTGGACACTCTTGGGGCTGAGAGGTTTGGTGAGGTTGGGTGAGCAAACGCAGACCCTTTAAAGTAATACTGCGTGCTACCCATCGCATGGGTCCCAAATCTCCAGGTTCAAGGGCATCTTCCTACATCGAAAACATGCATGAGAAACCCAGAAGATGGTACACCGTGTGATGGGGAAAGGTTTCTAAAACGCACCTCATTTCTCACCTCCTTGTGCTCGTGTTCGCCATTCCAGCCACTTTACTAGCAATCTCCCTACTTGGAGCATCAGCACCTTTAACCTCCTGTTCCGTACAGGTTGCAATTTGTCCTGAGGATGAACGGGAAGACGGGAAACCAATGAGAGACTAGCTCTTGGTGTTGGGACAGTCACAGGTCACTCTATTTTCCCATCAGGAAGAAGAATTAACCACAGGCTCAGCCTGCCCCCCGGAACCAGAACAGGGCCTGAAGCCATCCTGCGCTTTTGTGGCCGGCTCCCAAAAAAGCGACTTGTAAAATGGAGCTTCAGGGCACTGCAATTCACAAACCTGCAGAGTTATAAATGATAACTCTCGTCCACAAATATATTGAGGGAAGGCAAAGAAGAGGATTTGAAATCAAGGCAGAATTGCAGGAAACAGATTTCAGGAGGTAGATTCGAATCGCCTTTAAAGCACATGAAAAGCGGCAAAACGTTGACAATGATGCCCTTGGCCAAAAAGGGCGTATGCGTTTTTTCCTGAATATATTCAGGAAAAAACGCATACGCCCTTTTTGGCCAACCAAGCAACCTGGAAAGGCAAATCAGCGCTACAAAGAAGTCTCGCTTCCCATCGGTCAAAAGGGACATGCTGAAAAAGGTGTCAAAACCAGAAATGCAGGACAGGCCATGGAGAAATGGGAGCCTTGCTACACTGATGGGCGGGATGTAAATTGCCAACAGCCACTCTGGAGAAGTGTACGGTGTGTCCTGAAACATCTAAAAAACACAGCTTAGAGAGCATAGGGCACTTCCACGCATGGGGGGATAAAGTGGGAAAATTGAAAATCAGCAAGACACAAGCACCCCAAAGTTTAGGGCTGCTCTGTTGACAAGGACCTCCACTTCCTTCCACCTTAAATATCCCAGGAAAGCGAAAAATGGATAAAAAAGTTGTGGTCCTTATGTACAATGGAATATCACTCAGCCATGAAATCAATGTCATAAGGCTAGTAGCAGCATGATGAGTGGATTTAGGTAAGACGATTCTAAGTGAAATAAGTCACACAGAAAAGGACACTTCTCCTAAGGTGTCACTTATAGAGGGAATGTAAAAACCGTTACACTTGAACTGAATTACAAAACAGAACAGAGTCACACATGCAGAAAACACACTATGGCTGCTTAACGGGAAAGGTGAGGTGGGGTGATACATAAAACAAGAGTTTCAAATTAGCTCAGATACCGTTCCATAAACCCAATATGGAATAGACAAGACCTACTCCTTGCTCAGAGAACTGGACTCAACACGCCCGATTCACCGCACAAGAATATATCTGACTAGTAATAATCTTAAAACCTATGTATTGATATCTCTCTGTTAGTGTGTCAAGTGGGTGTAAAGCGGCCTAAACACAGCCGTGAAAAGCAGCTAAACCCCATTATAAAAATAAATTACTTTTAAAAACCCATGAAACAAAGACAGGGAAAGAGAGAGAAATTCTTACACAATTCGTTCAGGGGCTGTGATGCAACCTGGATTGACCATATCTAGACCCACAGCTGGATGAGACATAAGGGTGGACACTCTTGGGGCTGAGAGGTTTGGTGAGGTTGGGTGAGCAAACGCAGACCCTTTAAAGTAATACTGCGTGCTACCCATCGCATGGGTCCCAAATCTCCAGGTTCAAGGGCATCTTCCTACATCGAAAACATGCATGAGAAACCCAGAAGATGGTACACCGTGTGATGGGGAAAGGTTTCTAAAACGCACCTCATTTCTCACCTCCTTGTGCTCGGGTTCGCCATTCCAGCCACTTTACTAGCAATCTCCCTACTTGGAGCATCAGCACCTTTAACCTCCTGTTCCGTACAGGTTGCAATTTGTCCTGAGGATGAACCGGAAGACGGGGAACCAATGAGAGACTAGCTCTTGGTGTTGGGACAGGCACAGGTCACTCTATTTTCCCATCAGGAAGAAGAATTAACCACAGGCTCAGCCTGCCCCCCTGAACCAGAACAGGGCCTGAAGCCATCCTGCGCTTTTGCGGCCGGCTCCCAAAAAACCGACTTGTAAAATGGAGCTTCAGGGCACTGCAATTCACAAACCTGCAGAGTTATAAATGATAACTCTCGTCCACAAATATATTGAGGGAAGGCAAAGAAGAGGATTTGAAATCAAGGCAGAATTGCAGGAAACAGATTTCAGGAGGTAGATTCGAATCGCCTTTAAAGCACATGAAAAGCGGCAAAACGTTGACAATGATGCCCTTGGCCAAAAAGGGCGTATGCGTTTTTTCCTGAATACATTCAGGAAAAAACGCATACGCCCTTTTTGGCCAACCAAGCAACCTGGAAAGGCAAATCAGCGCTACAAAGAAGTCTCGCTTCCCATCGGTCAAAAGGGACATGCTGAAAAAGTTGTCAAAACCAGAAATGCAGGACAGGCCATGGAGAAATGGGAGCCTTGCTACACTGATGGGCGGGATGTAAATTGCCAACAGCCACTCTGGAGAAGTGTACGGTGTGTCCTGAAACATCTAAAAAACACAGCTTAGAGAGCATAGGGCACTTCCACGCATGGGGGGATAAAGTGGGAAAATTGAAAATCAGCAAGACACAAGCACCCCAAAGTTTGGGCTGCTCTGTTGACAAGGACCTCCACTTCCTTCCACCTTAAATATCCCAGGAAAGCGAAAAATGGATAAAAAAGTTGTGGTCCTTATGTACAATGGAATATCACTCAGCCATGAAATCAATGTCATAAGGCTAGTAGCAGCATGATGAGTGGATTTAGGTAAGACGATTCTAAGTGAAATAAGTCACACAGAAAAGGACACTTCTCCTAAGGTGTCACTTATAGAGGGAATGTAAAAACCGTTACACTTGAACTGAATTACAAAACAGAACAGAGTCACACATGCAGAAAACACACTATGGCTGCTTAACGGGAAAGGTGAGGTGGGGTGATACATAAAACAAGAGTTTCAAATTAGCTCAGATACCGTTCCATAAACCCAATATGGAATAGACAAGACCTACTCCTTGCTCAGAGAACTGGACTCAACACGCCCGATTCACCGCACAAGAATATATCTGACTAGTAATAATCTTAAAACCTATGTATTGATATCTCTCTGTTAGTGTGTCAAGTGGGTGTAAAGCGGCCTAAACACAGCCGTGAAAAGCAGCTAAACCCCATTATAAAAATAAATTACTTTTAAAAACCCATGAAACAAAGACAGGGAAAGAGAGAGAAATTCTTACACAATTCGTTCAGGGGCTGTGATGCAACCTGGATTGACCATATCTAGACCCACAGCTGGATGAGACATAAGGGTGGACACTCTTGGGGCTGAGAGGTTTGGTGAGGTTGGGTGAGCAAACGCAGACCCTTTAAAGTAATACTGCGTGCTACCCATCGCATGGGTCCCAAATCTCCAGGTTCAAGGGCATCTTCCTACATCGAAAACATGCATGAGAAACCCAGAAGATGGTACACCGTGTGATGGGGAAAGGTTTCTAAAACGCACCTCATTTCTCACCTCCTTGTGCTCGTGTTCGCCATTCCAGCCACTTTACTAGCAATCTCCCTACTTGGAGCATCAGCACCTTTAACCTCCTGTTCCGTACAGGTTGCAATTTGTCCTGAGGATGAACGGGAAGATGGGAAACCAATGAGAGACTAGCTCTTGGTGTTGGGACAGTCACAGGTCACTCTATTTTCCCATCAGGAAGAAGAATTAACCACAGGCTCAGCCTGCCCCCCGGAACCAGAACAGGGCCTGAAGCCATCCTGCGCTTTTGCGGCCGGCTCCCAAAAAAGCGACTTGTAAAATGCAGCTTCAGGGCACTGCAATTCACAAACCTGCAGAGTTATAAATGATAACTCTCGTCCACAAATATATTGAGGGAAGGCAAAGAAGAGGATTTGAAATCAAGGCAGAATTGCAGGAAACAGATTTCAGGAGGTAGATTCGAATCGCCTTTAAAGCACATGAAAAGCGGCAAAACGTTGACAATGATGACCTTGGCCAAAAAGGGCGTATAAGTTTTTTCCTGAATATATTCAGGAAAAAACGCATACGCCCTTTTTGGCCAACCAAGCAACCTGGAAAGGCAAATCAGCGCTACAAAGAAGTCTCGCTTCCCATCGGTCAAAAGGGACATGATGAAAAAAGTGTCAAAACCAGAAATGCAGGACAGGCCATGGAGAAATGGGAGCCTTGCTACACTGATGGGCGGGATGTAAATTGCCAACAGCCACTCTGGAGAAGTGTACGGTGTGTCCTGAAACATCTAAAAAACACAGCTTAGAGAGCATAGGGCACTTCCACACATGGGGGGATAAAGTGGGAAAATTGAAAATCAGCAAGACACAAGCACCCCAAAGTTTAGGGCTGCTCTGTTGACAAGGACCTCCACTTCATTCCACCTTAAATATCCCAGGAAAGCGAAAAATGGATAAAAAAGTTGTGGTCCTTATGTACAATGGAATATCACTCAGCCATGAAATCAATGTCATAAGGCTAGTAGCAGCATGATGAGTGGATTTAGGTAAGACGATTCTAAGTGAAATAAGTCACACAGAAAAGGACACTTCTCATAAGGTGTCACTTATAGAGGGAATGTAAAAACCGTTACACTTGAACTGAATTACAAAACAGAACAGAGTCACACATGCAGAAAACAAACTATGGCTGCTTAACGGGAAAGGTGAGGTGGGGTGATACATAAAACAAGAGTTTCAAATTAGCTCAGATACCGTTCCATAAACCCAATATGGAATAGACAAGACCTACTCCTTGCTCAGAGAACTGGACTCAACACGCCCGATTCACCGCACAAGAATATATCTGACTAGTAATAATCTTAAAACCTATGTATTGATATCTCTCTGTTAGTGTGTCAAGTGTGTGTAAGGCGGCATAAACACAGCCGTGAAAAGCAGCTAAACCCCATTATAAAAATAAATTACTTTTAAAAACCCATGAAACAAAGACAGGGAAAGAGAGAGAAATTCTTACACAATTCGTTCAGGGGCTGTGATGCAACCTGCATTGACCATATCTAGACCCACAGCTGGATGAGACATAAGGGTGGACACTCTTGGGGCTGAGAGGTTTGGTGAGGTTGGGTGAGCAAACGCAGACCCTTTAAAGTAATACTGCGTGCTACCCATCGCATGGGTCCCAAATCTCCAGGTTCAAGGGCATCTTCCTACATCGAAAACATGCATGAGAAACCCAGAATATGGTACACCGTGTGATGGGGAAAGGTTTCTAAAATGCACCTCATTTCTCATCTTCTTGTGCTCGTGTTCGCCATTCCAGCCACTTTACTAGCAATCTCCCTACTTGGAGCATCAGCACCTTTAACCTCCTGTTCCGTACAGGTTGCAATTTGTCCTGAGGATGAACGGGAAGACGGGGAACCAATGAGAGACTAGCTCTTGGTGTTGGGACAGGCACAGGTCACTCTATTTTCCCATCAGGAAGAAGAATTAACCACAGGCTCAGCCTGCCCCCCGGAACCAGAACAGGGCCTGAAGCCATCCTGCGCTTTTGCGGCTGGCTCCCAAAAAAGCGACTTGTAAAATGGAGCTTCAGAGCACTGCAATTCACAAACCTGCAGAGTTATAAATGATAACTCTCGTCCACAAATATATTGAGGGAAGGCAAAGAAGAGGATTTGAAATCAAGGCAGAATTGCAGGAAACAGATTTCAGGAGGTAGATTCGAATCGCCTTTAAAGCACATGAAAAGCGGCAAAACGTTGACAATGATGCCCTTGGCCAAAAAGGGCGTATGCGTTTTTTCCTGAATATATTCAGGAAAAAACGCATACGCCCTTTTTGGCCAACCAAGCAACCTGGAAAGGCAAATCAGCGCTACAAAGAAGTCTCGCTTCCCATCGGTCAAAAGGGACATGCTGAAAAAGTTGTCAAAACCAGAAATGCAGGACAGGCCATGGAGAAATGGGAGCCTTGCTACACTGATGGGCGGGATGTAAATTGCCAACAGCCTCTCTGGAGAAGTGTACGGTGTGTCCTGAAACATCTAAAAAACACAGCTTAGAGAGCATAGGGCACTTCCACGCATGGGGGGATAAAGTGGGAAAATTGAAAATCAGCAAGACACAAGCACCCCAAAGTTTAGGGCTGCTCTGTTGACAAGGACCTCCACTTCATTCCACCTTAAATATCCCAGGAAAGCGAAAAATGGATAAAAAAGTTGTGGTCCTTATGTACAATGGAATATCACTCAGCCATGAAATCATGTCATAAGGCTAGTAGCAGCATGATGAGTGGATTTAGGTAAGACGATTCTAAGTGAAATAAGTCACACAGAAAAGGACACTTCTCATAAGGTGTCACTTATAGAGGGAATGTAAAAACCGTTACACTTGAACTGAATTACAAAACAGAACAGAGTCACACATGCAGAAAACACACTATGGCTGCTTAACGGGAAAGGTGAGGTGGGGTGATACATAAAACAAGAGTTTCAAATTAGCTCAGATACCGTTCCATAAACCCAATATGTAATAGACAAGACCTACTCCTTGCTCAGAGAACTGGACTCAACACGCCCGATTCACCGCACAAGAATATATCTGACTAGTAATAATTTTAAAACCTATGTATTGATATCTCTCTGTTAGTGTGTCAAGTGGGTGTAAAGCGGCATAAACACAGCCGTGAAAAGCAGCTAAACCCCATTATAAAAATAAATTACTTTTAAAAACCCATGAAACAAAGACAGGGAAAGAGAGAGAAATTCTTACACAATTCGTTCAGGGGCTGTGATGCAACCTGGATTGACCATATCTAGACCCACAGCTGGATGAGACATAAGGGTGGACACTCTTGGGGCTGAGAGGTTTGGTGAGGTTGGGTGAGCAAACGCAGACCCTTTAAAGTAATACTGCGTGCTACCCATCGCATGGGTCCCAAATCTCCAGGTTCAAGGGCATCTTCCTACATCGAAAACATGCATGAGAAACCCAGAAGATGGTACACCGTGTGATGGGGAAAGGTTTCTAAAACGCACCTCTTTTCTCATCTCCTTGTGCTCGGGTTCGCCATTCCAGCCACTTTACTAGCAATCTCCCTACTTGGAGCATCGGCACCTTTAACCTCCTGTTCCGTACAGGTTGCAATTTGTCCTGAGGATGAACGGGAAGACCGGGAACCAATGAGAGAGTAGCTCTTGGTGTTGGTACAGGCACAGGTCACTCTATTTTCCCATCAGGAAGAAGAATTAACCACAGGCTCAGCCTGCCCCCCGGAACCAGAATAAGGCCTGAAGCCATCCTGCGCTTTTGCGGCCAGCTCCCGAAAAAGCGATTTGTAAAATGGAGCTTCAGGGCACTGCAATTCACAAACCTGCAGAGTTATAAATGATAACTCTCGTCCACAAATGTATTGAGGGAAGGCAAAGAAAAGGATTTGAAATCAAGGCAGAATTGCAGGAAACAGATTTCAGGAGGTAGATTCGAATCGCCTTTAAAGCACATGAAAAGCGGCAAAACGTTGACAATGATGCCCTTGGCCAAAAAGGGCGTATGCGTTTTTTCCTGAATATATTCAGGAAAAAACGCATACGCCCTTTTTGGCCAACCAAGCAACCTGGAAAGGCAAATCAGCGCTACAAAGAAGTCTCGCTTCCCATCGGTCAAAAGGGCCATGCTGAAAAAAGTGTCAAAACCAGAAATGCAGGACAGGCCATGGAGAAATGGGAGCCTTGCTACACTGATGGGCGGGATGTAAATTGCCAACAGCCACTCTGGAGAAGTGTACGGTGTGTCCTGAAACATCTAAAAAACACAGCTTAGAGAGCATAGGGCACTTCCACGCATGGGGGGATAAAGTGGGAAAATTGAAAATCAGCAAGACACAAGCACCCCAAAGTTTAGGGCTGCTCTGTTGACAAGGACCTCCACTTCATTCCACCTTAAATATCCCAGGAAAGCGAAAAATGGATAAAAAAGTTGTGGTCCTTATGTACAATGGAATATCACTCAGCCATGAAATCAATGTCATAAGGCTAGTAGCAGCATGATGAGTGGATTTAGGTAAGACGATTCTAAGTGAAATAAGTCACACATAAAAGGACACTTCTCATAAGGTGTCACTTATAGAGGGAATGTAAAAACCGTTACACTTGAACTGAATTAAAAAACAGAACAGAGTCACACATGCAGAAAACACACTATGGCTGCTTAAAGGGAAAGGTGAGGTGGGGTGATACATAAAACAAGAGTTTCAAATTAGCTCAGATACCGTTCCATAAACCCAATATGGAATAGACAAGACCTACTCCTTGCTCAGAGAACTGGACTCAACACGCCCGATTCACCGCACAAGAATATATCTGACTAGTAATAATCTTAAAACCTATATATTGATATCTCTCTGTTAGTGTGTCAAGTGGGTGTAAAGCGGCCTAAACACAGCCGTGAAAAGCAGCTAAACCCCATTATAAAAATAAATTACTTTTAAAAACCCATGAAACAAAGACAGGGAAAGAGAGAGAAATTCTTACACAATTCGTTCAGGGGCTGTGATGCAACCTGGATTGACCATATCTAGACCCACAGCTGGATGAGACATAAGGGTGGACACTCTTGGGGCTGAGAGGTTCGGTGAGGTTGGGTGAGCAAACGCAGACCCTTTAAAGTAATACTGCGTGCTACCCATCGCATGGGTCCCAAATCTCCAGGTTCAAGGGCATCTTCCTACATCGAAAACATGCATGAGAAACCCAGAAGATGGTACACCGTGTGATGGGGAAAGGTTTCTAAAACGCACCTCATTTCTCATCTCCTTGTGCTCGGGTTCGCCATTCCAGCCACTTTACTAGCAATCTCCCTACTTGGAGCATCAGCACCTTTAACCTCCTGTTCCGTACAGGTTGCAATTTGTCCTGAGGATGAACCGGAAGACGGGGAACCATTGAGAGACTAGCTCTTGGTGTTGGGACAGGCACAGGTCACTCTATTTTCCCATCAGGAAGAAGAATTAACCACAGGCTCAGCCTGCCCCCCGGAACCAGAACAGGGCCTGAAGCCATCCTGCGCTTTTGCGGCCGGCTCCCAAAAAAGCGACTTGTAAAATGGAGCTTCAGGGCACTGCAATTCACAAACCTGCAGAGTTATAAATGATAACTCTCGTCCACAAATATATTGAGGGAAGGCAAAGAAGAGGATTTGAAATCAAGGCAGAATTGCAGGAAACAGATTTCAGGAGGTAGATTCGAATCGCCTTTAAAGCACATGAAAAGCGGCAAAACGTTGACAATGATGCCCTTGGCCAAAAAGGGCGTATGCGTTTTTTCCTGAATATATTCAGGAAAAAACGCATACGCCCT
The DNA here is from genome assembly GCF_965194825.1 of Balaenoptera physalus. NCBI lineage: Eukaryota > Metazoa > Chordata > Mammalia > Artiodactyla > Balaenopteridae > Balaenoptera > Balaenoptera physalus. The sequence continues at coordinate 218,472 of NW_028125876.1, forward strand.
TTTTGGCCAACCAAGCAACCTGGAAAGGCAAATCAGCGCTACAAAGAAGTCTCGCTTCCCATCGGTCAAAAGGGACATGCTGAAAAAGTTGTCAAAACCAGAAATGCAGGACAGGCCATGGAGAAATGGGAGCCTTGCTACACTGATGGGCGGGATGTAAATTGCCAACAGCCACTCTGGAGAAGTGTACGGTGTGTCCTGAAACATCTAAAAAACACAGCTTAGAGAGCATAGGGCACTTCCACGCATGGGGGGATAAAGTGGGAAAATTGAAAATCAGCAAGACACAAGCACCCCAAAGTTTAGGGCTGCTCTGTTGACAAGGACCTCCACTTCCTTCCACCTTAAATATCCCAGGAAAGCGAAAAATGGATAAAAAAGTTGTGGTCCTTATGTACAATGGAATATCACTCAGCCATGAAATCAATGTCATAAGGCTAGTAGCAGCATGATGAGTGGATTTAGGTAAGACGATTCTAAGTGAAATAAGTCACACAGAAAAGGACACTTCTCCTAAGGTGTCACTTATAGAGGGAATGTAAAAACCGTTACACTTGAACTGAATTACAAAACAGAACAGAGTCACACATGCAGAAAACACACTATGGCTGCTTAACGGGAAAGGTGAGGTGGGGTGATACATAAAACAAGAGTTTCAAATTAGCTCAGATACCGTTCCATAAACCCAATATGGAATAGACAAGACCTACTCCTTGCTCAGAGAACTGGACTCAACACGCCCGATTCACCGCACAAGAATATATCTGACTAGTAATAATCTTAAAACCTATGTATTGATATCTCTCTGTTAGTGTGTCAAGTGGGTGTAAAGCGGCCTAAACACAGCCGTGAAAAGCAGCTAAACCCCATTATAAAAATAAATTACTTTTAAAAACCCATGAAACAAAGACAGGGAAAGAGAGAGAAATTCTTACACAATTCGTTCAGGGGCTGTGATGCAACCTGGATTGACCATATCTAGACCCACAGCTGGATGAGACATAAGGGTGGACACTCTTGGGGCTGAGAGGTTTGGTGAGGTTGGGTGAGCAAACGCAGACCCTTTAAAGTAATACTGCGTGCTACCCATCGCATGGGTCCCAAATCTCCAGGTTCAAGGGCATCTTCCTACATCGAAAACATGCATGAGAAACCCAGAAGATGGTACACCGTGTGATGGGGAAAGGTTTCTAAAACGCACCTCATTTCTCACCTCCTTGTGCTCGTGTTCGCCATTCCAGCCACTTTACTAGCAATCTCCCTACTTGGAGCATCAGCACCTTTAACCTCCTGTTCCGTACAGGTTGCAATTTGTCCTGAGGATGAACGGGAAGACGGGAAACCAATGAGAGACTAGCTCTTGGTGTTGGGACAGTCACAGGTCACTCTATTTTCCCATCAGGAAGAAGAATTAACCACAGGCTCAGCCTGCCCCCCGGAACCAGAACAGGGCCTGAAGCCATCCTGCGCTTTTGTGGCCGGCTCCCAAAAAAGCGACTTGTAAAATGGAGCTTCAGAGAACTGCAATTCACAAACCTGCAGAGTTATAAATGATAACTCTCGTCCACAAATATATTGAGGGAAGGCAAAGAAGAGGATTTGAAATCAAGGCAGAATTGCAGGAAACAGATTTCAGGAGGTAGATTCGAATCGCCTTTAAAGCACATGAAAAGCGGCAAAACGTTGACAATGATGCCCTTGGCCAAAAAGGGCGTATGCGTTTTTTCCTGAATATATTCAGGAAAAAACGCATACGCCCTTTTTGGCCAACCAAGCAACCTGGAAAGGCAAATCAGCGCTACAAAGAAGTCTCGCTTCCCATCGGTCAAAAGGGACATGCTGAAAAAGGTGTCAAAACCAGAAATGCAGGACAGGCCATGGAGAAATGGGAGCCTTGCTACACTGATGGGCGGGATGTAAATTGCCAACAGCCACTCTGGAGAAGTGTACGGTGTGTCCTGAAACATCTAAAAAACACAGCTTAGAGAGCATAGGGCACTTCCACGCATGGGGGGATAAAGTGGGAAAATTGAAAATCAGCAAGACACAAGCACCCCAAAGTTTAGGGCTGCTCTGTTGACAAGGACCTCCACTTCCTTCCACCTTAAATATCCCAGGAAAGCGAAAAATGGATAAAAAAGTTGTGGTCCTTATGTACAATGGAATATCACTCAGCCATGAAATCAATGTCATAAGGCTAGTAGCAGCATGATGAGTGGATTTAGGTAAGACGATTCTAAGTGAAATAAGTCACACAGAAAAGGACACTTCTCCTAAGGTGTCACTTATAGAGGGAATGTAAAAACCGTTACACTTGAACTGAATTACAAAACAGAACAGAGTCACACATGCAGAAAACACACTATGGCTGCTTAACGGGAAAGGTGAGGTGGGGTGATACATAAAACAAGAGTTTCAAATTAGCTCAGATACCGTTCCATAAACCCAATATGGAATAGACAAGACCTACTCCTTGCTCAGAGAACTGGACTCAACACGCCCGATTCACCGCACAAGAATATATCTGACTAGTAATAATCTTAAAACCTATGTATTGATATCTCTCTGTTAGTGTGTCAAGTGGGTGTAAAGCGGCCTAAACACAGCCGTGAAAAGCAGCTAAACCCCATTATAAAAATAAATTACTTTTAAAAACCCATGAAACAAAGACAGGGAAAGAGAGAGAAATTCTTACACAATTCGTTCAGGGGCTGTGATGCAACCTGGATTGACCATATCTAGACCCACAGCTGGATGAGACATAAGGGTGGACACTCTTGGGGCTGAGAGGTTTGGTGAGGTTGGGTGAGCAAACGCAGACCCTTTAAAGTAATACTGCGTGCTACCCATCGCATGGGTCCCAAATCTCCAGGTTCAAGGGCATCTTCCTACATCGAAAACATGCATGAGAAACCCAGAAGATGGTACACCGTGTGATGGGGAAAGGTTTCTAAAACGCACCTCATTTCTCACCTCCTTGTGCTCGGGTTCGCCATTCCAGCCACTTTACTAGCAATCTCCCTACTTGGAGCATCAGCACCTTTAACCTCCTGTTCCGTACAGGTTGCAATTTGTCCTGAGGATGAACCGGAAGACGGGGAACCAATGAGAGACTAGCTCTTGGTGTTGGGACAGGCACAGGTCACTCTATTTTCCCATCAGGAAGAAGAATTAACCACAGGCTCAGCCTGCCCCCCTGAACCAGAACAGGGCCTGAAGCCATCCTGCGCTTTTGCGGCCGGCTCCCAAAAAACCGACTTGTAAAATGGAGCTTCAGGGCACTGCAATTCACAAACCTGCAGAGTTATAAATGATAACTCTCGTCCACAAATATATTGAGGGAAGGCAAAGAAGAGGATTTGAAATCAAGGCAGAATTGCAGGAAACAGATTTCAGGAGGTAGATTCGAATCGCCTTTAAAGCACATGAAAAGCGGCAAAACGTTGACAATGATGCCCTTGGCCAAAAAGGGCGTATGCGTTTTTTCCTGAATACATTCAGGAAAAAACGCATACGCCCTTTTTGGCCAACCAAGCAACCTGGAAAGGCAAATCAGCGCTACAAAGAAGTCTCGCTTCCCATCGGTCAAAAGGGACATGCTGAAAAAGTTGTCAAAACCAGAAATGCAGGACAGGCCATGGAGAAATGGGAGCCTTGCTACACTGATGGGCGGGATGTAAATTGCCAACAGCCACTCTGGAGAAGTGTACGGTGTGTCCTGAAACATCTAAAAAACACAGCTTAGAGAGCATAGGGCACTTCCACGCATGGGGGGATAAAGTGGGAAAATTGAAAATCAGCAAGACACAAGCACCCCAAAGTTTGGGCTGCTCTGTTGACAAGGACCTCCACTTCCTTCCACCTTAAATATCCCAGGAAAGCGAAAAATGGATAAAAAAGTTGTGGTCCTTATGTACAATGGAATATCACTCAGCCATGAAATCAATGTCATAAGGCTAGTAGCAGCATGATGAGTGGATTTAGGTAAGACGATTCTAAGTGAAATAAGTCACACAGAAAAGGACACTTCTCCTAAGGTGTCACTTATAGAGGGAATGTAAAAACCGTTACACTTGAACTGAATTACAAAACAGAACAGAGTCACACATGCAGAAAACACACTATGGCTGCTTAACGGGAAAGGTGAGGTGGGGTGATACATAAAACAAGAGTTTCAAATTAGCTCAGATACCGTTCCATAAACCCAATATGGAATAGACAAGACCTACTCCTTGCTCAGAGAACTGGACTCAACACGCCCGATTCACCGCACAAGAATATATCTGACTAGTAATAATCTTAAAACCTATGTATTGATATCTCTCTGTTAGTGTGTCAAGTGGGTGTAAAGCGGCCTAAACACAGCCGTGAAAAGCAGCTAAACCCCATTATAAAAATAAATTACTTTTAAAAACCCATGAAACAAAGACAGGGAAAGAGAGAGAAATTCTTACACAATTCGTTCAGGGGCTGTGATGCAACCTGGATTGACCATATCTAGACCCACAGCTGGATGAGACATAAGGGTGGACACTCTTGGGGCTGAGAGGTTTGGTGAGGTTGGGTGAGCAAACGCAGACCCTTTAAAGTAATACTGCGTGCTACCCATCGCATGGGTCCCAAATCTCCAGGTTCAAGGGCATCTTCCTACATCGAAAACATGCATGAGAAACCCAGAAGATGGTACACCGTGTGATGGGGAAAGGTTTCTAAAACGCACCTCATTTCTCACCTCCTTGTGCTCGTGTTCGCCATTCCAGCCACTTTACTAGCAATCTCCCTACTTGGAGCATCAGCACCTTTAACCTCCTGTTCCGTACAGGTTGCAATTTGTCCTGAGGATGAACGGGAAGATGGGAAACCAATGAGAGACTAGCTCTTGGTGTTGGGACAGTCACAGGTCACTCTATTTTCCCATCAGGAAGAAGAATTAACCACAGGCTCAGCCTGCCCCCCGGAACCAGAACAGGGCCTGAAGCCATCCTGCGCTTTTGCGGCCGGCTCCCAAAAAAGCGACTTGTAAAATGCAGCTTCAGGGCACTGCAATTCACAAACCTGCAGAGTTATAAATGATAACTCTCGTCCACAAATATATTGAGGGAAGGCAAAGAAGAGGATTTGAAATCAAGGCAGAATTGCAGGAAACAGATTTCAGGAGGTAGATTCGAATCGCCTTTAAAGCACATGAAAAGCGGCAAAACGTTGACAATGATGACCTTGGCCAAAAAGGGCGTATAAGTTTTTTCCTGAATATATTCAGGAAAAAACGCATACGCCCTTTTTGGCCAACCAAGCAACCTGGAAAGGCAAATCAGCGCTACAAAGAAGTCTCGCTTCCCATCGGTCAAAAGGGACATGATGAAAAAAGTGTCAAAACCAGAAATGCAGGACAGGCCATGGAGAAATGGGAGCCTTGCTACACTGATGGGCGGGATGTAAATTGCCAACAGCCACTCTGGAGAAGTGTACGGTGTGTCCTGAAACATCTAAAAAACACAGCTTAGAGAGCATAGGGCACTTCCACACATGGGGGGATAAAGTGGGAAAATTGAAAATCAGCAAGACACAAGCACCCCAAAGTTTAGGGCTGCTCTGTTGACAAGGACCTCCACTTCATTCCACCTTAAATATCCCAGGAAAGCGAAAAATGGATAAAAAAGTTGTGGTCCTTATGTACAATGGAATATCACTCAGCCATGAAATCAATGTCATAAGGCTAGTAGCAGCATGATGAGTGGATTTAGGTAAGACGATTCTAAGTGAAATAAGTCACACAGAAAAGGACACTTCTCATAAGGTGTCACTTATAGAGGGAATGTAAAAACCGTTACACTTGAACTGAATTACAAAACAGAACAGAGTCACACATGCAGAAAACAAACTATGGCTGCTTAACGGGAAAGGTGAGGTGGGGTGATACATAAAACAAGAGTTTCAAATTAGCTCAGATACCGTTCCATAAACCCAATATGGAATAGACAAGACCTACTCCTTGCTCAGAGAACTGGACTCAACACGCCCGATTCACCGCACAAGAATATATCTGACTAGTAATAATCTTAAAACCTATGTATTGATATCTCTCTGTTAGTGTGTCAAGTGTGTGTAAGGCGGCATAAACACAGCCGTGAAAAGCAGCTAAACCCCATTATAAAAATAAATTACTTTTAAAAACCCATGAAACAACGACAGGGAAAGAGAGAGAAATTCTTACACAATTCGTTCAGGGGCTGTGATGCAACCTGCATTGACCATATCTAGACCCACAGCTGGATGAGACATAAGGGTGGACACTCTTGGGGCTGAGAGGTTTGGTGAGGTTGGGTGAGCAAACGCAGACCCTTTAAAGTAATACTGCGTGCTACCCATCGCATGGGTCCCAAATCTCCAGGTTCAAGGGCATCTTCCTACATCGAAAACATGCATGAGAAACCCAGAATATGGTACACCGTGTGATGGGGAAAGGTTTCTAAAATGCACCTCATTTCTCATCTTCTTGTGCTCGTGTTCGCCATTCCAGCCACTTTACTAGCAATCTCCCTACTTGGAGCATCAGCACCTTTAACCTCCTGTTCCGTACAGGTTGCAATTTGTCCTGAGGATGAACGGGAAGACGGGGAACCAATGAGAGACTAGCTCTTGGTGTTGGGACAGGCACAGGTCACTCTATTTTCCCATCAGGAAGAAGAATTAACCACAGGCTCAGCCTGCCCCCCGGAACCAGAACAGGGCGTGAAGCCATCCTGCGCTTTTGCGGCTGGCTCCCAAAAAAGCGACTTGTAAAATGGAGCTTCAGAGCACTGCAATTCACAAACCTGCAGAGTTATAAATGATAACTCTCGTCCACAAATATATTGAGGGAAGGCAAAGAAGAGGATTTGAAATCAAGGCAGAATTGCAGGAAACAGATTTCAGGAGGTAGATTCGAATCGCCTTTAAAGCACATGAAAAGCGGCAAAACGTTGACAATGATGCCCTTGGCCAAAAAGGGCGTATGCGTTTTTTCCTGAATATATTCAGGAAAAAACGCATACGCCCTTTTTGGCCAACCAAGCAACCTGGAAAGGCAAATCAGCGCTACAAAGAAGTCTCGCTTCCCATCGGTCAAAAGGGACATGCTGAAAAAGGTGTCAAAACCAGAAATGCAGGACAGGCCATGGAGAAATGGGAGCCTTGCTACACTGATGGGCGGGATGTAAATTGCCAACAGCCACTCTGGAGAAGTGTACGGTGTGTCCTGAAACATCTAAAAAACACAGCTTAGAGAGCATAGGGCACTTCCACGCATGGGGGGATAAAGTGGGAAAATTGAAAATCAGCAAGACACAAGCACCCCAAAGTTTAGGGCTGCTCTGTTGACAAGGACCTCCACTTCCTTCCACCTTAAATATCCCAGGAAAGCGAAAAATGGATAAAAATGTTGTGGTCCTTATGTACAATGGAATATCACTCAGCCATGAAATCAATGTCATAAGGCTAGTAGCAGCATGATGAGTGGATTTAGGTAAGACGATTCTAAGTGAAATAAGTCACACAGAAAAGGACACTTCTCATAAGGTGTCACTTATAGAGGGAATGTAAAAACCGTTACACTTGAACTGAATTACAAAACAGAACAGAGTCACACATGCAGAAAACACACTATGGCTGCTTAACGGGAAAGGTGAGGTGGGGTGATACATAAAACAAGAGTTTCAAATTAGCTCAGATACCGTTCCATAAACCCAATATGGAATAGACAAGACCTACTCCTTGCTCAGAGAACTGGACTCAACACGCCCGATTCACCGCACAAGAATATATCTGACTAGTAATAATCTTAAAACCTATGTATTGATATCTCTCTGTTAGTGTGTCAAGTGGGTGTAAAGCGGCCTAAACACAGCCGTGAAAAGCAGCTAAACCCCATTATAAAAATAAATTACTTTTAAAAACCCATGAAACAAAGACAGGGAAAGAGAGAGAAATTCTTACACAATTCGTTCAGGGGCTGTGATGCAACCTGGATTGACCATATCTAGACCCACAGCTGGATGAGACATAAGGGTGGACACTCTTGGGGCTGAGAGTTTTGGTGAGGTTGGGTGAGCAAACGCAGACCCTTTAAAGTAATACTGCGTGCTACCCATCGCATGGGTCCCAAATCTCCAGGTTCAAGGGCATCTTCCTACATCGAAAACATGCATGAGAAACCCAGAAGATGGTACACCGTGTGATGGGGAAAGGTTTCTAAAACGCACCTCTTTTCTCACCTCCTTGTGCTCGGGTTCGCCATTCCAGCCACTTTACTAGCAATCTCCCTACTTGGAGCATCAGCACCTTTAACCTCCTGTTCCGTACAGGTTGCAATTTGTCCTGAGGATGAACGGGAAGACGGGAAACCAATGAGAGACTAGCTCTTGGTGTTGGGACAGTCACAGGTCACTCTATTTTCCCATCAGGAAGAAGAATTAACCACAGGCTCAGCCTGCCCCCCGGAACCAGAACAGGGCCTGAAGCCATCCTGCGCTTTTGCGGCCGGCTCCCAAAAAAGCGACTTGTAAAATGCAGCTTCAGGGCACTGCAATTCACAAACCTGCAGAGTTATAAATGATAACTCTCGTCCACAAATATATTGAGGGAAGGCAAAGAAGAGGATTTGAAATCAAGGCAGAATTGCAGGAAACAGATTTCAGGAGGTAGATTCGAATCGCCTTTAAAGCACATGAAAAGCGGCAAAACGTTGACAATGATGCCCTTGGCCAAAAAGGGCGTATGCGTTTTTTCCTGAATATATTCAGGAAAAAACGCATACGCCCTTTTTGGCCAACCAAGCAACCTGGAAAGGCAAATCAGCGCTACAAAGAAGTCTCGCTTCCCATCGGTCAAAAGGGACATGCTGAAAAAAGTGTCAAAACCAGAAATGCAGGACAGGCCATGGAGAAATGGGAGCCTTGCTACACTGATGGGCGGGATGTAAATTGCCAACAGCCACTCTGGAGAAGTGTACGGTGTGTCCTGAAACATCTAAAAAACACAGCTTAGAGAGCATAGGGCACTTCCACACATGGGGGGATAAAGTGGGAAAATTGAAAATCAGCAAGACACAAGCACCCCAAAGTTTAGGGCTGCTCTGTTGACAAGGACCTCCACTTCATTCCACCTTAAATATCCCAGGAAAGCGAAAAATGGATAAAAAAGTTGTGGTCCTTATGTACAATGGAATATCACTCAGCCATGAAATCAATGTCATAAGGCTAGTAGCAGCATGATGAGTGGATTTAGGTAAGACGATTCTAAGTGAAATAAGTCACACAGAAAAGGACACTTCTCATAAGGTGTCACTTATAGAGGGAATGTAAAAACCGTTACACTTGAACTGAATTACAAAACAGAACAGAGTCACACATGCAGAAAACACACTATGGCTGCTTAACGGGAAAGGTGAGGTGGGGTGATACATAAAACAAGAGTTTCAAATTAGCTCAGATACCGTTCCATAAACCCAATATGGAATAGACAAGACCTACTCCTTGCTCAGAGAACTGGACTCAACACGCCCGATTCACCGCACAAGAATATATCTGACTAGTAATAATCTTAAAACCTATGTATTGATATCTCTCTGTTAGTGTGTCAAGTGTGTGTAAGGCGGCATAAACACAGCCGTGAAAAGCAGCTAAACCCCATTATAAAAATAAATTACTTTTAAAAACCCATGAAACAAAGACAGGGAAAGAGAGAGAAATTCTTACACAATTCGTTCAGGGGCTGTGATGCAACCTGCATTGACCATATCTAGACCCACAGCTGGATGAGACATAAGGGTGGACACTCTTGGGGCTGAGAGGTTTGGTGAGGTTGGGTGAGCAAACGCAGACCCTTTAAAGTAATACTGCGTGCTACCCATCGCATGGGTCCCAAATCTCCAGGTTCAAGGGCATCTTCCTACATCGAAAACATGCATGAGAAACCCAGAAGATGGTACACCGTGTGATGGGGAAAGGTTTCTAAAACGCACCGCATTTCTCATCTCCTTGTGCTCGGGTTCGCCATTCCAGCCACTTTACTAGCAATCTCCCTACTTGGAGCATCAGCACCTTTAACCTCCTGTTCCGTACAGGTTGCAATTTGTCCTGAGGATGAACGGGAAGACGGGGAACCAATGAGAGACTAGCTCTTGGTGTTGGGACAGGCACAGGTCACTCAATTTTCCCATCAGGAAGAAGAATTAACCACAGGCTCAGCCTGCCCCCCGGAACCAGAACAGGGCCTGAAGCCATCCTGCGCTTTTGCGGCCGGCTCCCAAAAAAGCGACTTGTAAAATGGAGCTTCAGGGCACTGCAATTCACAAACCTGCAGAATTATAAATGATAACTCTCGTCCACAAATATATTGAGGGAAGGCAAAGAAGAGGATTTGAAATCAAGGCAGAATTGCAGGAAACAGATTTCAGGAGGTAGATTCGAATCGCCTTTAAAGCACATGAAAAGCGGCAAAACGTTGACAATGATGCCCTTGGCCAAAAAGGGCGTATGCGTTTTTTCCTGAATATATTCAGGAAAAAACGCATACGCCCTTTTTGGCCAACCAAGCAACCTGGAAAGGCAAATCAGCGCTACAAAGAAGTCTCGCTTCCCATCGGTCAAAAGGGCCATGCTGAAAAAAGTGTCAAAACCAGAAATGCAGGACAGGCCATGGAGAAATGGGAGCCTTGCTACACTGATGGGCGGGATGTAAATTGCCAACAGCCACTCTGGAGAAGTGTACGGTGTGTCCTGAAACATCTAAAAAACACAGCTTAGAGAGCATAGGGCACTTCCACGCATGGGGGGATAAAGTGGGAAAATTGAAAATCAGCAAGACACAAGCACCCCAAAGTTTAGGGCTGCTCTGTTGACAAGGACCTCCACTTCATTCCACCTTAAATATCCCAGGAAAGCGAAAAATGGATAAAAAAGTTGTGGTCCTTATGTACAATGGAATATCACTCAGCCATGAAATCAATGTCATAAGGCTAGTTGCAGCATGATGAGTGGATTTAGGTAAGACGATTCTAAGTGAAATAAGTCACACAGAAAAGGACACTTCTCATAAGGTGTCACTTATAGAGGGAATGTAAAAACCGTTACACTTGAACTGAATTAAAAAACAGAACAGAGTCACACATGCAGAAAACACACTATGGCTGCTTAAAGGGAAAGGTGAGGTGGGGTGATACATAAAACAAGAGTTTCAAATTAGCTCAGATACCGTTCCATAAACCCAATATGGAATAGACAAGACCTACTCCTTGCTCAGAGAACTGGACTCAACACGCCCGATTCACCGCACAAGAATATATCTGACTAGTAATAATCTTAAAACCTATATATTGATATCTCTCTGTTAGTGTGTCAAGTGGGTGTAAAGCGGCCTAAACACAGCCGTGAAAAGCAGCTAAACCCCATTATAAAAATAAATTACTTTTAAAAACCCATGAAACAAAGACAGGGAAAGAGAGAGAAATTCTTACACAATTCGTTCAGGGGCTGTGATGCAACCTGGATTGACCATATCTAGACCCACAGCTGGATGAGACATAAGGGTGGACACTCTTGGGGCTGAGAGGTTCGGTGAGGTTGGGTGAGCAAACGCAGACCCTTTAAAGTAATACTGCGTGCTACCCATCGCATGGGTCCCAAATCTCCAGGTTCAAGGGCATCTTCCTACATCGAAAACATGCATGAGAAACCCAGAAGATGGTACACCGTGTGATGGGGAAAGGTTTCTAAAACGCACCTCATTTCTCATCTCCTTGTGCTCGGGTTCGCCATTCCAGCCACTTTACTAGCAATCTCCCTACTTGGAGCATCAGCACCTTTAACCTCCTGTTCCGTACAGGTTGCAATTTGTCCTGAGGATGAACCGGAAGACGGGGAACCATTGAGAGACTAGCTCTTGGTGTTGGGACAGGCACAGGTCACTCTATTTTCCCATCAGGAAGAAGAATTAACCACAGGCTCAGCCTGCCCCCCGGAACCAGAACAGGGCCTGAAGCCATCCTGCGCTTTTGCGGCCGGCTCCCAAAAAAGCGACTTGTAAAATGGAGCTTCAGGGCACTGCAATTCACAAACCTGCAGAGTTATAAATGATAACTCTCGTCCACAAATATATTGAGGGAAGGCAAAGAAGAGGATTTGAAATCAAGGCAGAATTGCAGGAAACAGATTTCAGGAGGTAGATTCGAATCGCCTTTAAAGCACATGAAAAGCGGCAAAACGTTGACAATGATGCCCTTGGCCAAAAAGGGCGTATGCGTTTTTTCCTGAATATATTCAGGAAAAAACGCATACGCCCTTTTTGGCCAACCAAGCAACCTGGAAAGGCAAATCAGCGCTACAAAGAAGTCTCGCTTCCCATCGGTCAAAAGGGACATGCTGAAAAAGTTGTCAAAACCAGAAATGCAGGACAGGCCATGGAGAAATGGGAGCCTTGCTACACTGATGGGCGGGATGTAAATTGCCAACAGCCACTCTGGAGAAGTGTACGGTGTGTCCTGAAACATCTAAAAAACACAGCTTAGAGAGCATAGGGCACTTCCACGCATGGGGGGATAAAGTGGGAAAATTGAAAATCAGCAAGACACAAGCACCCCAAAGTTTAGGGCTGCTCTGTTGACAAGGACCTCCACTTCCTTCCACCTTAAATATCCCAGGAAAGCGAAAAATGGATAAAAAAGTTGTGGTCCTTATGTACAATGGAATATCACTCAGCCATGAAATCAATGTCATAAGGCTAGTAGCAGCATGATGAGTGGATTTAGGTAAGACGATTCTAAGTGAAATAAGTCACACAGAAAAGGACACTTCTCCTAAGGTGTCACTTATAGAGGGAATGTAAAAACCGTTACACTTGAACTGAATTACAAAACAGAACAGAGTCACACATGCAGAAAACACACTATGGCTGCTTAACGGGAAAGGTGAGGTGGGGTGATACATAAAACAAGAGTTTCAAATTAGCTCAGATACCGTTCCATAAACCCAATATGGAATAGACAAGACCTACTCCTTGCTCAGAGAACTGGACTCAACACGCCCGATTCACCGCACAAGAATATATCTGACTAGTAATAATCTTAAAACCTATGTATTGATATCTCTCTGTTAGTGTGTCAAGTGGGTGTAAAGCGGCCTAAACACAGCCGTGAAAAGCAGCTAAACCCCATTATAAAAATAAATTACTTTTAAAAACCCATGAAACAAAGACAGGGAAAGAGAGAGAAATTCTTACACAATTCGTTCAGGGGCTGTGATGCAACCTGGATTGACCATATCTAGACCCACAGCTGGATGAGACATAAGGGTGGACACTCTTGGGGCTGAGAGGTTTGGTGAGGTTGGGTGAGCAAACGCAGACCCTTTAAAGTAATACTGCGTGCTACCCATCGCATGGGTCCCAAATCTCCAGGTTCAAGGGCATCTTCCTACATCGAAAACATGCATGAGAAACCCAGAAGATGGTACACCGTGTGATGGGGAAAGGTTTCTAAAACGCACCTCATTTCTCACCTCCTTGTGCTCGTGTTCGCCATTCCAGCCACTTTACTAGCAATCTCCCTACTTGGAGCATCAGCACCTTTAACCTCCTGTTCCGTACAGGTTGCAATTTGTCCTGAGGATGAACGGGAAGACGGGAAACCAATGAGAGACTAGCTCTTGGTGTTGGGACAGTCACAGGTCACTCTATTTTCCCATCAGGAAGAAGAATTAACCACAGGCTCAGCCTGCCCCCCGGAACCAGAACAGGGCCTGAAGCCATCCTGCGCTTTTGTGGCCGGCTCCCAAAAAAGCGACTTGTAAAATGGAGCTTCAGGGCACTGCAATTCACAAACCTGCAGAGTTATAAATGATAACTCTCGTCCACAAATATATTGAGGGAAGGCAAAGAAGAGGATTTGAAATCAAGGCAGAATTGCAGGAAACAGATTTCAGGAGGTAGATTCGAATCGCCTTTAAAGCACATGAAAAGCGGCAAAACGTTGACAATGATGCCCTTGGCCAAAAAGGGCGTATGCGTTTTTTCCTGAATATATTCAGGAAAAAACGCATACGCCCTTTTTGGCCAACCAAGCAACCTGGAAAGGCAAATCAGCGCTACAAAGAAGTCTCGCTTCCCATCGGTCAAAAGGGACATGCTGAAAAAGGTGTCAAAACCAGAAATGCAGGACAGGCCATGGAGAAATGGGAGCCTTGCTACACTGATGGGCGGGATGTAAATTGCCAACAGCCACTCTGGAGAAGTGTACGGTGTGTCCTGAAACATCTAAAAAACACAGCTTAGAGAGCATAGGGCACTTCCACGCATGGGGGGATAAAGTGGGAAAATTGAAAATCAGCAAGACACAAGCACCCCAAAGTTTAGGGCTGCTCTGTTGACAAGGACCTCCACTTCCTTCCACCTTAAATATCCCAGGAAAGCGAAAAATGGATAAAAAAGTTGTGGTCCTTATGTACAATGGAATATCACTCAGCCATGAAATCAATGTCATAAGGCTAGTAGCAGCATGATGAGTGGATTTAGGTAAGACGATTCTAAGTGAAATAAGTCACACAGAAAAGGACACTTCTCCTAAGGTGTCACTTATAGAGGGAATGTAAAAACCGTTACACTTGAACTGAATTACAAAACAGAACAGAGTCACACATGCAGAAAACACACTATGGCTGCTTAACGGGAAAGGTGAGGTGGGGTGATACATAAAACAAGAGTTTCAAATTAGCTCAGATACCGTTCCATAAACCCAATATGGAATAGACAAGACCTACTCCTTGCTCAGAGAACTGGACTCAACACGCCCGATTCACCGCACAAGAATATATCTGACTAGTAATAATCTTAAAACCTATGTATTGATATCTCTCTGTTAGTGTGTCAAGTGGGTGTAAAGCGGCCTAAACACAGCCGTGAAAAGCAGCTAAACCCCATTATAAAAATAAATTACTTTTAAAAACCCATGAAACAAAGACAGGGAAAGAGAGAGAAATTCTTACACAATTCGTTCAGGGGCTGTGATGCAACCTGGATTGACCATATCTAGACCCACAGCTGGATGAGACATAAGGGTGGACACTCTTGGGGCTGAGAGGTTTGGTGAGGTTGGGTGAGCAAACGCAGACCCTTTAAAGTAATACTGCGTGCTACCCATCGCATGGGTCCCAAATCTCCAGGTTCAAGGGCATCTTCCTACATCGAAAACATGCATGAGAAACCCAGAAGATGGTACACCGTGTGATGGGGAAAGGTTTCTAAAACGCACCTCATTTCTCACCTCCTTGTGCTCGGGTTCGCCATTCCAGCCACTTTACTAGCAATCTCCCTACTTGGAGCATCAGCACCTTTAACCTCCTGTTCCGTACAGGTTGCAATTTGTCCTGAGGATGAACCGGAAGACGGGGAACCAATGAGAGACTAGCTCTTGGTGTTGGGACAGGCACAGGTCACTCTATTTTCCCATCAGGAAGAAGAATTAACCACAGGCTCAGCCTGCCCCCCTGCACCAGAACAGGGCCTGAAGCCATCCTGCGCTTTTGCGGCCGGCTCCCAAAAAACCGACTTGTAAAATGGAGCTTCAGGGCACTGCAATTCACAAACCTGCAGAGTTATAAATGATAACTCTCGTCCACAAATATATTGAGGGAAGGCAAAGAAGAGGATTTGAAATCAAGGCAGAATTGCAGGAAACAGATTTCAGGAGGTAGATTCGAATCGCCTTTAAAGCACATGAAAAGCGGCAAAACGTTGACAATGATGCCCTTGGCCAAAAAGGGCGTATGCGTTTTTTCCTGAATACATTCAGGAAAAAACGCATACGCCCTTTTTGGCCAACCAAGCAACCTGGAAAGGCAAATCAGCGCTACAAAGAAGTCTCGCTTCCCATCGGTCAAAAGGGACATGCTGAAAAAGTTGTCAAAACCAGAAATGCAGGACAGGCCATGGAGAAATGGGAGCCTTGCTACACTGATGGGCGGGATGTAAATTGCCAACAGCCACTCTGGAGAAGTGTACGGTGTGTCCTGAAACATCTAAAAAACACAGCTTAGAGAGCATAGGGCACTTCCACGCATGGGGGGATAAAGTGGGAAAATTGAAAATCAGCAAGACACAAGCACCCCAAAGTTTGGGCTGCTCTGTTGACAAGGACCTCCACTTCCTTCCACCTTAAATATCCCAGGAAAGCGAAAAATGGATAAAAAAGTTGTGGTCCTTATGTACAATGGAATATCACTCAGCCATGAAATCAATGTCATAAGGCTAGTAGCAGCATGATGAGTGGATTTAGGTAAGACGATTCTAAGTGAAATAAGTCACACAGAAAAGGACACTTCTCCTAAGGTGTCACTTATAGAGGGAATGTAAAAACCGTTACACTTGAACTGAATTACAAAACAGAACAGAGTCACACATGCAGAAAACACACTATGGCTGCTTAACGGGAAAGGTGAGGTGGGGTGATACATAAAACAAGAGTTTCAAATTAGCTCAGATACCGTTCCATAAACCCAATATGGAATAGACAAGACCTACTCCTTGCTCAGAGAACTGGACTCAACACGCCCGATTCACCGCACAAGAATATATCTGACTAGTAATAATCTTAAAACCTATGTATTGATATCTCTCTGTTAGTGTGTCAAGTGGGTGTAAAGCGGCCTAAACACAGCCGTGAAAAGCAGCTAAACCCCATTATAAAAATAAATTACTTTTAAAAACCCATGAAACAAAGACAGGGAAAGAGAGAGAAATTCTTACACAATTCGTTCAGGGGCTGTGATGCAACCTGGATTGACCATATCTAGACCCACAGCTGGATGAGACATAAGGGTGGACACTCTTGGGGCTGAGAGGTTTGGTGAGGTTGGGTGAGCAAACGCAGACCCTTTAAAGTAATACTGCGTGCTACCCATCGCATGGGTCCCAAATCTCCAGGTTCAAGGGCATCTTCCTACATCGAAAACATGCATGAGAAACCCAGAAGATGGTACACCGTGTGATGGGGAAAGGTTTCTAAAACGCACCTCATTTCTCACCTCCTTGTGCTCGTGTTCGCCATTCCAGCCACTTTACTAGCAATCTCCCTACTTGGAGCATCAGCACCTTTAACCTCCTGTTCCGTACAGGTTGCAATTTGTCCTGAGGATGAACGGGAAGATGGGAAACCAATGAGAGACTAGCTCTTGGTGTTGGGACAGTCACAGGTCACTCTATTTTCCCATCAGGAAGAAGAATTAACCACAGGCTCAGCCTGCCCCCCGGAACCAGAACAGGGCCTGAAGCCATCCTGCGCTTTTGCGGCCGGCTCCCAAAAAAGCGACTTGTAAAATGCAGCTTCAGGGCACTGCAATTCACAAACCTGCAGAGTTATAAATGATAACTCTCGTCCACAAATATATTGAGGGAAGGCAAAGAAGAGGATTTGAAATCAAGGCAGAATTGCAGGAAACAGATTTCAGGAGGTAGATTCGAATCGCCTTTAAAGCACATGAAAAGCGGCAAAACGTTGACAATGATGACCTTGGCCAAAAAGGGCGTATAAGTTTTTTCCTGAATATATTCAGGAAAAAACGCATACGCCCTTTTTGGCCAACCAAGCAACCTGGAAAGGCAAATCAGCGCTACAAAGAAGTCTCGCTTCCCATCGGTCAAAAGGGACATGATGAAAAAAGTGTCAAAACCAGAAATGCAGGACAGGCCATGGAGAAATGGGAGCCTTGCTACACTGATGGGCGGGATGTAAATTGCCAACAGCCACTCTGGAGAAGTGTACGGTGTGTCCTGAAACATCTAAAAAACACAGCTTAGAGAGCATAGGGCACTTCCACACATGGGGGGATAAAGTGGGAAAATTGAAAATCAGCAAGACACAAGCACCCCAAAGTTTAGGGCTGCTCTGTTGACAAGGACCTCCACTTCATTCCACCTTAAATATCCCAGGAAAGCGAAAAATGGATAAAAAAGTTGTGGTCCTTATGTACAATGGAATATCACTCAGCCATGAAATCAATGTCATAAGGCTAGTAGCAGCATGATGAGTGGATTTAGGTAAGACGATTCTAAGTGAAATAAGTCACACAGAAAAGGACACTTCTCATAAGGTGTCACTTATAGAGGGAATGTAAAAACCGTTACACTTGAACTGAATTACAAAACAGAACAGAGTCACACATGCAGAAAACAAACTATGGCTGCTTAACGGGAAAGGTGAGGTGGGGTGATACATAAAACAAGAGTTTCAAATTAGCTCAGATACCGTTCCATAAACCCAATATGGAATAGACAAGACCTACTCCTTGCTCAGAGAACTGGACTCAACACGCCCGATTCACCGCACAAGAATATATCTGACTAGTAATAATCTTAAAACCTATGTATTGATATCTCTCTGTTAGTGTGTCAAGTGTGTGTAAGGCGGCATAAACACAGCCGTGAAAAGCAGCTAAACCCCATTATAAAAATAAATTACTTTTAAAAACCCATGAAACAAAGACAGGGAAAGAGAGAGAAATTCTTACACAATTCGTTCAGGGGCTGTGATGCAACCTGCATTGACCATATCTAGACCCACAGCTGGATGAGACATAAGGGTGGACACTCTTGGGGCTGAGAGGTTTGGTGAGGTTGGGTGAGCAAACGCAGACCCTTTAAAGTAATACTGCGTGCTACCCATCGCATGGGTCCCAAATCTCCAGGTTCAAGGGCATCTTCCTACATCGAAAACATGCATGAGAAACCCAGAATATGGTACACCGTGTGATGGGGAAAGGTTTCTAAAATGCACCTCATTTCTCATCTTCTTGTGCTCGTGTTCGCCATTCCAGCCACTTTACTAGCAATCTCCCTACTTGGAGCATCAGCACCTTTAACCTCCTGTTCCGTACAGGTTGCAATTTGTCCTGAGGATGAACGGGAAGACGGGGAACCAATGAGAGACTAGCTCTTGGTGTTGGGACAGTCACAGGTCACTCTATTTTCCCATCAGGAAGAAGAATTAACCACAGGCTCAGCCTGCCCCCCGGAACCAGAACAGGGCCTGAAGCCATCCTGCGCTTTTGCGGCCGGCTCCCAAAAAAGCGACTTGTAAAATGCAGCTTCAGGGCACTGCAATTCACAAACCTGCAGAGTTATAAATGATAACTCTCGTCCACAAATATATTGAGGGAAGGCAAAGAAGAGGATTTGAAATCAAGGCAGAATTGCAGGAAACAGATTTCAGGAGGTAGATTCGAATCGCCTTTAAAGCACATGAAAAGCGGCAAAACGTTGACAATGATGCCCTTGGCCAAAAAGGGCGTATGCGTTTTTTCCTGAATATATTCAGGAAAAAACGCATACGCCCTTTTTGGCCAACCAAGCAACCTGGAAAGGCAAATCAGCGCTACAAAGAAGTCTCGCTTCCCATCGGTCAAAAGGGACATGCTGAAAAAAGTGTCAAAACCAGAAATGCAGGACAGGCCATGGAGAAATGGGAGCCTTGCTACACTGATGGGCGGGATGTAAATTGCCAACAGCCACTCTGGAGAAGTGTACGGTGTGTCCTGAAACATCTAAAAAACACAGCTTAGAGAGCATAGGGCACTTCCACACATGGGGGGATAAAGTGGGAAAATTGAAAATCAGCAAGACACAAGCACCCCAAAGTTTAGGGCTGCTCTGTTGACAAGGACCTCCACTTCATTCCACCTTAAATATCCCAGGAAAGCGAAAAATGGATAAAAAAGTTGTGGTCCTTATGTACAATGGAATATCACTCAGCCATGAAATCAATGTCATAAGGCTAGTAGCAGCATGATGAGTGGATTTAGGTAAGACGATTCTAAGTGAAATAAGTCACACAGAAAAGGACACTTCTCATAAGGTGTCACTTATAGAGGGAATGTAAAAACCGTTACACTTGAACTGAATTACAAAACAGAACAGAGTCACACATGCAGAAAACACACTATGGCTGCTTAACGGGAAAGGTGAGGTGGGGTGATACATAAAACAAGAGTTTCAAATTAGCTCAGATACCGTTCCATAAACCCAATATGGAATAGACAAGACCTACTCCTTGCTCAGAGAACTGGACTCAACACGCCCGATTCACCGCACAAGAATATATCTGACTAGTAATAATCTTAAAACCTATGTATTGATATCTCTCTGTTAGTGTGTCAAGTGTGTGTAAGGCGGCATAAACACAGCCGTGAAAAGCAGCTAAACCCCATTATAAAAATAAATTACTTTTAAAAACCCATGAAACAAAGACAGGGAAAGAGAGAGAAATTCTTACACAATTCGTTCAGGGGCTGTGATGCAACCTGCATTGACCATATCTAGACCCACAGCTGGATGAGACATAAGGGTGGACACTCTTGGGGCTGAGAGGTTTGGTGAGGTTGGGTGAGCAAACGCAGACCCTTTAAAGTAATACTGCGTGCTACCCATCGCATGGGTCCCAAATCTCCAGGTTCAAGGGCATCTTCCTACATCGAAAACATGCATGAGAAACCCAGAAGATGGTACACCGTGTGATGGGGAAAGGTTTCTAAAACGCACCGCATTTCTCATCTCCTTGTGCTCGGGTTCGCCATTCCAGCCACTTTACTAGCAATCTCCCTACTTGGAGCATCAGCACCTTTAACCTCCTGTTCCGTACAGGTTGCAATTTGTCCTGAGGATGAACGGGAAGACGGGGAACCAATGAGAGACTAGCTCTTGGTGTTGGGACAGGCACAGGTCACTCAATTTTCCCATCAGGAAGAAGAATTAACCACAGGCTCAGCCTGCCCCCCGGAACCAGAACAGGGCCTGAAGCCATCCTGCGCTTTTGCGGCCGGCTCCCAAAAAAGCGACTTGTAAAATGGAGCTTCAGGGCACTGCAATTCACAAACCTGCAGAATTATAAATGATAACTCTCGTCCACAAATATATTGAGGGAAGGCAAAGAAGAGGATTTGAAATCAAGG
Source organism: Balaenoptera physalus (assembly GCF_965194825.1). Lineage (NCBI taxonomy): Eukaryota > Metazoa > Chordata > Mammalia > Artiodactyla > Balaenopteridae > Balaenoptera > Balaenoptera physalus. The sequence continues at coordinate 239,441 of NW_028125876.1, forward strand.
CAGAATTGCAGGAAACAGATTTCAGGAGGTAGATTCGAATCGCCTTTAAAGCACATGAAAAGCGGCAAAACGTTGACAATGATGCCCTTGGCCAAAAAGGGCGTATGCGTTTTTTCCTGAATATATTCAGGAAAAAACGCATACGCCCTTTTTGGCCAACCAAGCAACCTGGAAAGGCAAATCAGCGCTACAAAGAAGTCTCGCTTCCCATCGGTCAAAAGGGACATGCTGAAAAAGGTGTCAAAACCAGAAATGCAGGACAGGCCATGGAGAAATGGGAGCCTTGCTACACTGATGGGCGGGATGTAAATTGCCAACAGCCACTCTGGAGAAGTGTACGGTGTGTCCTGAAACATCTAAAAAACACAGCTTAGAGAGCATAGGGCACTTCCACGCATGGGGGGATAAAGTGGGAAAATTGAAAATCAGCAAGACACAAGCACCCCAAAGTTTAGGGCTGCTCTGTTGACAAGGACCTCCACTTCCTTCCACCTTAAATATCCCAGGAAAGCGAAAAATGGATAAAAAAGTTGTGGTCCTTATGTACAATGGAATATCACTCAGCCATGAAATCAATGTCATAAGGCTAGTAGCAGCATGATGAGTGGATTTAGGTAAGACGATTCTAAGTGAAATAAGTCACACAGAAAAGGACACTTCTCATAAGGTGTCACTTATAGAGGGAATGTAAAAACCGTTACACTTGAACTGAATTACAAAACAGAACAGAGTCACACATGCAGAAAACACACTATGGCTGCTTAACGGGAAAGGTGAGGTGGGGTGATACATAAAACAAGAGTTTCAAATTAGCTCAGATACCGTTCCATAAACCCAATATGGAATAGACAAGACCTACTCCTTGCTCAGAGAACTGGACTCAACACGCCCGATTCACCGCACAAGAATATATCTGACTAGTAATAATCTTAAAACCTATGTATTGATATCTCTCTGTTAGTGTGTCAAGTGGGTGTAAAGCGGCCTAAACACAGCCGTGAAAAGCAGCTAAACCCCATTATAAAAATAAATTACTTTTAAAAACCCATGAAACAAAGACAGGGAAAGAGAGAGAAATTCTTACACAATTCGTTCAGGGGCTGTGATGCAACCTGGATTGACCATATCTAGACCCACAGCTGGATGAGACATAAGGGTGGACACTCTTGGGGCTGAGAGTTTTGGTGAGGTTGGGTGAGCAAACGCAGACCCTTTAAAGTAATACTGCGTGCTACCCATCGCATGGGTCCCAAATCTCCAGGTTCAAGGGCATCTTCCTACATCGAAAACATGCATGAGAAACCCAGAAGATGGTACACCGTGTGATGGGGAAAGGTTTCTAAAACGCACCTCATTTCTCACCTCCTTGTGCTCGGGTTCGCCATTCCAGCCACTTTACTAGCAATCTCCCTACTTGGAGCATCAGCACCTTTAACCTCCTGTTCCGTACAGGTTGCAATTTGTCCTGAGGATGAACGGGAAGACGGGAAACCAATGAGAGACTAGCTCTTGGTGTTGGGACAGTCACAGGTCACTCTATTTTCCCATCAGGAAGAAGAATTAACCACAGGCTCAGCCTGCCCCCCGGAACCAGAACAGGGCCTGAAGCCATCCTGCGCTTTTGCGGCCGGCTCCCAAAAAAGCGACTTGTAAAATGCAGCTTCAGGGCACTGCAATTCACAAACCTGCAGAGTTATAAATGATAACTCTCGTCCACAAATATATTGAGGGAAGGCAAAGAAGAGGATTTGAAATCAAGGCAGAATTGCAGGAAACAGATTTCAGGAGGTAGATTCGAATCGCCTTTAAAGCACATGAAAAGCGGCAAAACGTTGACAATGATGCCCTTGGCCAAAAAGGGCGTATACGTTTTTTCCTGAATATATTCAGGAAAAAACGCATACGCCCTTTTTGGCCAACCAAGCAACCTGGAAAGGCAAATCAGCGCTACAAAGAAGTCTCGCTTCCCATCGGTCAATAGGGCCATGCTGAAAAAAGTGTCAAAACCAGAAATGCAGGACAGGCCATGGAGAAATGGGAGCCTTGCTACACTGATGGGCGGGATGTAAATTGCCAACAGCCACTCTGGAGAAGTGTACGGTGTGTCCTGAAACATCTAAAAAACACAGCTTAGAGAGCATAGGGCACTTCCACGCATGGGGGGATAAAGTGGGAAAATTGAAAATCAGCAAGACACAAGCACCCCAAAGTTTAGGGCTGCTCTGTTGACAAGGACCTCCACTTCCTTCCACCTAAAATATCCCAGGAAAGCGAAAAATGGATAAAAAAGTTGTGGTCCTTATGTACAATGGAATATCACTCAGCCATGAAATCAATGTCATAAGGCTAGTAGCAGCATGATGAGTGGATTTAGGTAAGACGATTCTAAGTGAAATAAGTCACACAGAAAAGGACACTTCTCATAAGGTGTCACTTATAGAGGGAATGTAAAAACCGTTACACTTGAACTGAATTACAAAACAGAACAGAGTCACACATGCAGAAAACACACTATGGCTGCTTAACGGGAAAGGTGAGGTGGGGTGATACATAAAACAAGAGTTTCAAATTAGCTCAGATACCGTTCCATAAACCCAATATGGAATAGACAAGACCTACTCCTTGCTCAGAGAACTGGACTCAACACGCCCAATTCACCGCACAAGAATATATCTGACTAGTAATAATCTTAAAACCTATGTATTGATATCTCTCTGTTAGTGTGTCAAGTGGGTGTAAAGCGGCCTAAACACAGCCGTGAAAAGCAGCTAAACCCCATTATAAAAATAAATTACTTTTAAAAACCCATGAAACAAAGACAGGGAAAGAGAGAGAAATTCTTACACAATTCGTTCAGGGGCTGTGATGCAACCTGGATTGACCATATCTAGACCCACAGCTGGATGAGACATAAGGGTGGACACTCTTGGGGCTGAGAGTTTTGGTGAGGTTGGGTGAGCAAACGCAGACCCTTTAAAGTAATACTGCGTGCTACCCATCGCATGGGTCCCAAATCTCCAGGTTTAAGGGCATCTTCCTACATCGAAAACATGCATGAGAAACCCAGAAGATGGTACACCGTGTGATGGGGAAAGGTTTCTAAAACGCACCTCATTTCTCACCTCCTTGTGCTCGGGTTCGCCATTCCAGCCACTTTACTAGCAATCTCCCTACTTGGAGCATCAGCACCTTTAACCTCCTGTTCCGTACAGGTTGCAATTTGTCCTGAGGATGAACGGGAAGACGGGAAACCAATGAGAGACTAGCTCTTGGTGTTGGGACAGTCACAGGTCACTCTATTTTCCCATCAGGAAGAAGAATTAACCACAGGCTCAGCCTCCCCCCCGGAACCAGAACAGGGCCTGAAGCCATCCTGCGCTTTTGCGGCCGGCTCCCAAAAAAGCGACTTGTAAAATGCAGCTTCAGGGCACTGCAATTCACAAACCTGCAGAGTTATAAATGATAACTCTCGTCCACAAATATATTGAGGGAAGGCAAAGAAGAGGATTTGAAATCAAGGCAGAATTGCAGGAAACAGATTTCAGGAGGTAGATTCGAATCGCCTTTAAAGCACATGAAAAGCGGCAAAACGTTGACAATGATGCCCTTGGCCAAAAAGGGCGTATACGTTTTTTCCTGAATATATTCAGGAAAAAACGCATACGCCCTTTTTGGCCAACCAAGCAACCTGGAAAGGCAAATCAGCGCTACAAAGAAGTCTCGCTTCCCATCGGTCAAAAGGGACATGCTGAAAAAGGTGTCAAAACCAGAAATGCAGGACAGGCCATGGAGAAATGGGAGCCTTGCTACACTGATGGGCGGGATGTAAATTGCCAACAGCCACTCTGGAGAAGTGTACGGTGTGTCCTGAAACATCTAAAAAACACAGCTTAGAGAGCATAGGGCACTTCCACGCATGGGGGGATAAAGTGGGAAAATTGAAAATCAGCAAGACACAAGCACCCCAAAGTTTAGGGCTGCTCTGTTGACAAGGACCTCCACTTCCTTCCACCTTAAATATCCCAGGAAAGCGAAAAATGGATAAAAATGTTGTGGTCCTTATGTACAATGGAATATCACTCAGCCATGAAATCAATGTCATAAGGCTAGTAGCAGCATGATGAGTGGATTTAGGTAAGACGATTCTAAGTGAAATAAGTCACACAGAAAAGGACACTTCTCATAAGGTGTCACTTATAGAGGGAATGTAAAAACCGTTACACTTGAACTGAATTACAAAACAGAACAGAGTCACACATGCAGAAAACACACTATGGCTGCTTAACGGGAAAGGTGAGGTGGGGTGATACATAAAACAAGAGTTTCAAATTAGCTCAGATACCGTTCCATAAACCCAATATGGAATAGACAAGACCTACTCCTTGCTCAGAGAACTGGACTCAACACGCCCGATTCACCGCACAAGAATATATCTGACTAGTAATAATCTTAAAACCTATGTATTGATATCTCTCTGTTAGTGTGTCAAGTGGGTGTAAAGCGGCCTAAACACAGCCGTGAAAAGCAGCTAAACCCCATTATAAAAATAAATTACTTTTAAAAACCCATGAAACAAAGACAGGGAAAGAGAGAGAAATTCTTACACAATTCGTTCAGGGGCTGTGATGCAACCTGGATTGACCATATCTAGACCCACAGCTGGATGAGACATAAGGGTGGACACTCTTGGGGCTGAGAGTTTTGGTGAGGTTGGGTGAGCAAACGCAGACCCTTTAAAGTAATACTGCGTGCTACCCATCGCATGGGTCCCAAATCTCCAGGTTCAAGGGCATCTTCCTACATCGAAAACATGCATGAGAAACCCAGAAGATGGTACACCGTGTGATGGGGAAAGGTTTCTAAAACGCACCTCTTTTCTCACCTCCTTGTGCTCGGGTTCGCCATTCCAGCCACTTTACTAGCAATCTCCCTACTTGGAGCATCAGCACCTTTAACCTCCTGTTCCGTACAGGTTGCAATTTGTCCTGAGGATGAACGGGAAGACGGGAAACCAATGAGAGACTAGCTCTTGGTGTTGGGACAGTCACAGGTCACTCTATTTTCCCATCAGGAAGAAGAATTAACCACAGGCTCAGCCTGCCCCCCGGAACCAGAACAGGGCCTGAAGCCATCCTGCGCTTTTGCGGCCGGCTCCCAAAAAAGCGACTTGTAAAATGCAGCTTCAGGGCACTGCAATTCACAAACCTGCAGAGTTATAAATGATAACTCTCGTCCACAAATATATTGAGGGAAGGCAAAGAAGAGGATTTGAAATCAAGGCAGAATTGCAGGAAACAGATTTCAGGAGGTAGATTCGAATCGCCTTTAAAGCACATGAAAAGCGGCAAAACGTTGACAATGATGCCCTTGGCCAAAAAGGGCGTATGCGTTTTTTCCTGAATATATTCAGGAAAAAACGCATACGCCCTTTTTGGCCAACCAAGCAACCTGGAAAGGCAAATCAGCGCTACAAAGAAGTCTCGCTTCCCATCGGTCAAAAGGGACATGCTGAAAAAAGTGTCAAAACCAGAAATGCAGGACAGGCCATGGAGAAATGGGAGCCTTGCTACACTGATGGGCGGGATGTAAATTGCCAACAGCCACTCTGGAGAAGTGTACGGTGTGTCCTGAAACATCTAAAAAACACAGCTTAGAGAGCATAGGGCACTTCCACACATGGGGGGATAAAGTGGGAAAATTGAAAATCAGCAAGACACAAGCACCCCAAAGTTTAGGGCTGCTCTGTTGACAAGGACCTCCACTTCATTCCACCTTAAATATCCCAGGAAAGCGAAAAATGGATAAAAAAGTTGTGGTCCTTATGTACAATGGAATATCACTCAGCCATGAAATCAATGTCATAAGGCTAGTAGCAGCATGATGAGTGGATTTAGGTAAGACGATTCTAAGTGAAATAAGTCACACAGAAAAGGACACTTCTCATAAGGTGTCACTTATACAGGGAATGTAAAAACCGTTACACTTGAACTGAATTACAAAACAGAACAGAGTCACACATGCAGAAAACACACTATGGCTGCTTAACGGGAAAGGTGAGGTGGGGTGATACATAAAACAAGAGTTTCAAATTAGCTCAGATACCGTTCCATAAACCCAATATGGAATAGACAAGACCTACTCCTTGCTCAGAGAACTGGACTCAACACGCCCGATTCACCGCACAAGAATATATCTGACTAGTAATAATCTTAAAACCTATGTATTGATATCTCTCTGTTAGTGTGTCAAGTGTGTGTAAGGCGGCATAAACACAGCCGTGAAAAGCAGCTAAACCCCATTATAAAAATAAATTACTTTTAAAAACCCATGAAACAAAGACAGGGAAAGAGAGAGAAATTCTTACACAATTCGTTCAGGGGCTGTGATGCAACCTGCATTGACCATATCTAGACCCACAGCTGGATGAGACATAAGGGTGGACACTCTTGGGGCTGAGAGGTTTGGTGAGGTTGGGTGAGCAAACGCAGACCCTTTAAAGTAATACTGCGTGCTACCCATCGCATGGGTCCCAAATCTCCAGGTTCAAGGGCATCTTCCTACATCGAAAACATGCATGAGAAACCCAGAAGATGGTACACCGTGTGATGGGGAAAGGTTTCTAAAACGCACCGCATTTCTCATCTCCTTGTGCTCGGGTTCGCCATTCCAGCCACTTTACTAGCAATCTCCCTATTTGGAGCATCAGCACCTTTAACCTCCTGTTCCGTACAGGTTGCAATTTGTCCTGAGGATGAACGGGAAGACGGGGAACCAATGAGAGACTAGCTCTTGGTGTTGGGACAGGCACAGGTCACTCAATTTTCCCATCAGGAAGAAGAATTAACCACAGGCTCAGCCTGCCCCCCGGAACCAGAACAGGGCCTGAAGCCATCCTGCGCTTTTGCGGCCGACTCCCAAAAAAGCGACTTGTAAAATGGAGCTTCAGGGCACTGCAATTCACAAACCTGCAGAATTATAAATGATAACTCTCGTCCACAAATATATTGAGGGAAGGCAAAGAAGAGGATTTGAAATCAAGGCAGAATTGCAGGAAACAGATTTCAGGAGGTAGATTCGAATCGCCTTTAAAGCACATGAAAAGCGGCAAAACGTTGACAATGATGCCCTTGGCCAAAAAGGGCGTATGCGTTTTTTCCTGAATATATTCAGGAAAAAACGCATACGCCCTTTTTGGCCAACCAAGCAACCTGGAAAGGCAAATCAGCGCTACAAAGAAGTCTCGCTTCCCATCGGTCAAAAGGGACATGCTGAAAAAGGTGTCAAAACCAGAAATGCAGGACAGGCCATGGAGAAATGGGAGCCTTGCTACACTGATGGGCGGGATGTAAATTGCCAACAGCCACTCTGGAGAAGTGTACGGTGTGTCCTGAAACATCTAAAAAACACAGCTTAGAGAGCATAGGGCACTTCCACGCATGGGGGGATAAAGTGGGAAAATTGAAAATCAGCAAGACACAAGCACCCCAAAGGTTAGGGCTGCTCTGTTGACAAGGACCTCCACTTCCTTCCACCTTAAATATCCCAGGAAAGCGAAAAATGGATAAAAAAGTTGTGGTCCTTATGTACAATGGAATATCACTCAGCCATGAAATCAATGTCATAAGGCTAGTAGCAGCATGATGAGTGGATTTAGGTAAGACGATTCTAAGTGAAATAAGTCACACAGAAAAGGACACTTCTCATAAGGTGTCACTTATAGAGGGAATGTAAAAACCGTTACACTTGAACTGAATTACAAAACAGAACAGAGTCACACATGCAGAAAACACACTATGGCTGCTTAACGGGAAAGGTGAGGTGGGGTGATACATAAAACAAGAGTTTCAAATTAGCTCAGATACCGTTCCATAAACCCAATATGGAATAGACAAGACCTACTCCTTGCTCAGAGAACTGGACTCAACACGCCCGATTCACCGCACAAGAATATATCTGACTAGTAATAATCTTAAAACCTATGTATTGATATCTCTCTGTTAGTGTGTCAAGTGGGTGTAAAGCGGCCTAAACACAGCCGTGAAAAGCAGCTAAACCCCATTATAAAAATAAATTACTTTTAAAAACCCATGAAACAAAGACAGGGAAAGAGAGAGAAATTCTTACACAATTCGTTCAGGGGCTGTGATGCAACCTGGATTGACCATATCTAGACCCACAGCTGGATGAGACATAAGGGTGGACACTCTTGGGGCTGAGAGTTTTGGTGAGGTTGGGTGAGCAAACGCAGACCCTTTAAAGTAATACTGCGTGCTACCCATCGCATGGGTCCCAAATCTCCAGGTTCAAGGGCATCTTCCTACATCGAAAACATGCATGAGAAACCCAGAAGATGGTACACCGTGTGATGGGGAAAGGTTTCTAAAACGCACCTCATTTCTCACCTCCTTGTGCTCGGGTTCGCCATTCCAGCCACTTTACTAGCAATCTCCCTACTTGGAGCATCAGCACCTTTAACCTCCTGTTCCGTACAGGTTGCAATTTGTCCTGAGGATGAACGGGAAGACGGGAAACCAATGAGAGACTAGCTCTTGGTGTTGGGACAGTCACAGGTCACTCTATTTTCCCATCAGGAAGAAGAATTAACCACAGGCTCAGCCTGCCCCCCGGAACCAGAACAGGGCCTGAAGCCATCCTGCGCTTTTGCGGCCGGCTCCCAAAAAAGCGACTTGTAAAATGCAGCTTCAGGGCACTGCAATTCACAAACCTGCAGAGTTATAAATGATAACTCTCGTCCACAAATATATTGAGGGAAGGCAAAGAAGAGGATTTGAAATCAAGGCAGAATTGCAGGAAACAGATTTCAGGAGGTAGATTCGAATCGCCTTTAAAGCACATGAAAAGCGGCAAAACGTTGACAATGATGCCCTTGGCCAAAAAGGGCGTATACGTTTTTTCCTGAATATATTCAGGAAAAAACGCATACGCCCTTTTTGGCCAACCAAGCAACCTGGAAAGGCAAATCAGCGCTACAAAGAAGTCTCGCTTCCCATCGGTCAATAGGGCCATGCTGAAAAAAGTGTCAAAACCAGAAATGCAGGACAGGCCATGGAGAAATGGGAGCCTTGCTACACTGATGGGCGGGATGTAAATTGCCAACAGCCACTCTGGAGAAGTGTACGGTGTGTCCTGAAACATCTAAAAAACACAGCTTAGAGAGCATAGGGCACTTCCACGCATGGGGGGATAAAGTGGGAAAATTGAAAATCAGCAAGACACAAGCACCCCAAAGTTTAGGGCTGCTCTGTTGACAAGTACCTCCACTTCCTTCCACCTAAAATATCCCAGGAAAGCGAAAAATGGATAAAAAAGTTGTGGTCCTTATGTACAATGGAATATCACTCAGCCATGAAATCAATGTCATAAGGCTAGTAGGAGCATGATGAGTGGATTTAGGTAAGACGATTCTAAGTGAAATAAGTCACACAGAAAAGGACACTTCTCATAAGGTGTCACTTATAGAGGGAATGTAAAAACCGTTACACTTGAACTGAATTACAAAACAGAACAGAGTCACACATGCAGAAAACACACTATGGCTGCTTAACGGGAAAGGTGAGGTGGGGTGATACATAAAACAAGAGTTTCAAATTAGCTCAGATACCGTTCCATAAACCCAATATGGAATAGACAAGACCTACTCCTTGCTCAGAGAACTGGACTCAACACGCCCAATTCACCGCACAAGAATATATCTGACTAGTAATAATCTTAAAACCTATGTATTGATATCTCTCTGTTAGTGTGTCAAGTGGGTGTAAAGCGGCCTAAACACAGCCGTGAAAAGCAGCTAAACCCCATTATAAAAATAAATTACTTTTAAAAACCCATGAAACAAAGACAGGGAAAGAGAGAGAAATTCTTACACAATTCGTTCAGGGGCTGTGATGCAACCTGGATTGACCATATCTAGACCCACAGCTGGATGAGACATAAGGGTGGACACTCTTGGGGCTGAGAGTTTTGGTGAGGTTGGGTGAGCAAACGCAGACCCTTTAAAGTAATACTGCGTGCTACCCATCGCATGGGTCCCAAATCTCCAGGTTCAAGGGCATCTTCCTACATCGAAAACATGCATGAGAAACCCAGAAGATGGTACACCGTGTGATGGGGAAAGGTTTCTAAAACGCACCTCATTTCTCACCTCCTTGTGCTCGGGTTCGCCATTCCAGCCACTTTACTAGCAATCTCCCTACTTGGAGCATCAGCACCTTTAACCTCCTGTTCCGTACAGGTTGCAATTTTTCCTGAGGATGAACGGGAAGACGGGAAACCAATGAGAGACTAGCTCTTGGTGTTGGGACAGTCACAGGTCACTCTATTTTCCCATCAGGAAGAAGAATTAACCACAGGCTCAGCCTGCCCCCCGGAACCAGAACAGGGCCTGAAGCCATCCTGCGCTTTTGCGGCCGGCTCCCAAAAAAGCGACTTGTAAAATGCAGCTTCAGGGCACTGCAATTCACAAACCTGCAGAGTTATAAATGATAACTCTCGTCCACAAATATATTGAGGGAAGGCAAAGAAGAGGATTTGAAATCAAGGCAGAATTGCAGGAAACAGATTTCAGGAGGTAGATTCGAATCGCCTTTAAAGCACATGAAAAGCGGCAAAACGTTGACAATGATGCCCTTGGCCAAAAAGGGCGTATACGTTTTTTCCTGAATATATTCAGGAAAAAACGCATACGCCCTTTTTGGCCAACCAAGCAACCTGGAAAGGCAAATCAGCGCTACAAAGAAGTCTCGCTTCCCATCGGTCAATAGGGCCATGCTGAAAAAAGTGTCAAAACCAGAAATGCAGGACAGGCCATGGAGAAATGGGAGCCTTGCTACACTGATGGGCGGGATGTAAATTGCCAACAGCCACTCTGGAGAAGTGTACGGTGTGTCCTGAAACATCTAAAAAACACAGCTTAGAGAGCATAGGGCACTTCCACGCATGGGGGGATAAAGTGGGAAAATTGAAAATCAGCAAGACACAAGCACCCCAAAGTTTAGGGCTGCTCTGTTGACAAGGACCTCCACTTCCTTCCACCTAAAATATCCCAGGAAAGCGAAAAATGGATAAAAAAGTTGTGGTCCTTATGTACAATGGAATATCACTCAGCCATGAAATCAATGTCATAAGGCTAGTAGCAGCATGATGAGTGGATTTAGGTAAGACGATTCTAAGTGAAATAAGTCACACAGAAAAGGAGACTTCTCATAAGGTGTCACTTATAGAGGGAATGTAAAAACCGTTACACTTGAACTGAATTACAAAACAGAACAGAGTCACACATGCAGAAAACACACTATGGCTGCTTAACGGGAAAGGTGAGGTGGGGTGATACATAAAACAAGAGTTTCAAATTAGCTCAGATACCGTTCCATAAACCCAATATGGAATAGACAAGACCTACTCCTTGCTCAGAGAACTGGACTCAACACGCCCAATTCACCGCACAAGAATATATCTGACTAGTAATAATCTTAAAACCTATGTATTGATATCTCTCTGTTAGTGTGTCAAGTGGGTGTAAAGCAGCCTAAACACAGCCGTGAAAAGCAGCTAAACCCCATTATAAAAATAAATTACTTTTAAAAACCCATGAAACAAAGACAGGGAAAGAGAGAGAAATTCTTACACAATTCGTTCAGGGGCTGTGATGCAACCTGGATTGACCATATCTAGACCCACAGCTGGATGAGACATAAGGGTGGACACTCTTGGGGCTGAGAGTTTTGGTGAGGTTGGGTGAGCAAACGCAGACCCTTTAAAGTAATACTGCGTGCTACCCATCGCATGGGTCCCAAATCTCCAGGTTCAAGGGCATCTTCCTACATCGAAAACATGCATGAGAAACCCAGAAGATGGTACACCGTGTGATGGGGAAAGGTTTCTAAAACGCACCTCATTTCTCACCTCCTTGTGCTCGGGTTCGCCATTCCAGCCACTTTACTAGCAATCTCCCTACTTGGAGCATCAGCACCTTTAACCTCCTGTTCCGTACAGGTTGCAATTTGTCCTGAGGATGAACGGGAAGACGGGAAACCAATGAGAGACTAGCTCTTGGTGTTGGGACAGTCACAGGTCACTCTATTTTCCCATCAGGAAGAAGAATTAACCACAGGCTCAGCCTCCCCCCCGGAACCAGAACAGGGCCTGAAGCCATCCTGCGCTTTTGCGGCCGGCTCCCAAAAAAGCGACTTGTAAAATGCAGCTTCAGGGCACTGCAATTCACAAACCTGCAGAGTTATAAATGATAACTCTCGTCCACAAATATATTGAGGGAAGGCAAAGAAGAGGATTTGAAATCAAGGCAGAATTGCAGGAAACAGATTTCAGGAGGTAGATTCGAATCGCCTTTAAAGCACATGAAAAGCGGCAAAACGTTGACAATGATGCCCTTGGCCAAAAAGGGCGTATACGTTTTTTCCTGAATATATTCAGGAAAAAACGCATACGCCCTTTTTGGCCAACCAAGCAACCTGGAAAGGCAAATCAGCGCTACAAAGAAGTCTCGCTTCCCATCGGTCAAAAGGGACATGCTGAAAAAAGTGTCAAAACCAGAAATGCAGGACAGGCCATGGAGAAATGGGAGCCTTGCTACACTGATGGGCGGGATGTAAATTGCCAACAGCCACTCTGGAGAAGTGTACGGTGTGTCCTGAAACATCTAAAAAACACAGCTTAGAGAGCATAGGGCACTTCCACACATGGGGGGATAAAGTGGGAAAATTGAAAATCAGCAAGACACAAGCACCCCAAAGTTTAGGGCTGCTCTGTTGACAAGGACCTCCACTTCATTCCACCTTAAATATCCCAGGAAAGCGAAAAATGGATAAAAAAGTTGTGGTCCTTATGTACAATGGAATATCACTCAGCCATGAAATCAATGTCATAAGGCTAGTAGCAGCATGATGAGTGGATTTAGGTAAGACGATTCTAAGTGAAATAAGTCACACAGAAAAGGACACTTCTCATAAGGTGTCACTTATAGAGGGAATGTAAAAACCGTTACACTTGAACTGAATTACAAAACAGAACAGAGTCACACATGCAGAAAACACACTATGGCTGCTTAACGGGAAAGGTGAGGTGGGGTGATACATAAAACAAGAGTTTCAAATTAGCTCAGATACCGTTCCATAAACCCAATATGGAATAGACAAGACCTACTCCTTGCTCAGAGAACTGGACTCAACACGCCCGATTCACCGCACAAGAATATATCTGACTAGTAATAATCTTAAAACCTATGTATTGATATCTCTCTGTTAGTGTGTCAAGTGTGTGTAAGGCGGCATAAACACAGCCGTGAAAAGCAGCTAAACCCCATTATAAAAATAAATTACTTTTAAAAACCCATGAAACAAAGACAGGGAAAGAGAGAGAAATTCTTACACAATTCGTTCAGGGGCTGTGATGCAACCTGCATTGACCATCTCTAGACCCACAGCTGGATGAGACATAAGGGTGGACACTCTTGGGGCTGAGAGGTTTGGTGAGGTTGGGTGAGCAAACGCAGACCCTTTAAAGTAATACTGCGTGCTACCCATCGCATGGGTCCCAAATCTCCAGGTTCAAGGGCATCTTCCTACATCGAAAACATGCATGAGAAACCCAGAAGATGGTACACCGTGTGATGGGGAAAGGTTTCTAAAACGCACCGCATTTCTCATCTCCTTGTGCTCGGGTTCGCCATTCCAGCCACTTTACTAGCAATCTCCCTACTTGGAGCATCAGCACCTTTAACCTCCTGTTCCGTACAGGTTGCAATTTGTCCTGAGGATGAACGGGAAGACGGGGAACCAATGAGAGACTAGCTCTTGGTGTTGGGACAGGCACAGGTCACTCAATTTTCCCATCAGGAAGAAGAATTAACCACAGGCTCAGCCTGCCCCCCGGAACCAGAACAGGGCCTGAAGCCATCCTGCGCTTTTGCGGCCGACTCCCAAAAAAGCGACTTGTAAAATGGAGCTTCAGGGCACTGCAATTCACAAACCTGCAGAATTATAAATGATAACTCTCGTCCACAAATATATTGAGGGAAGGCAAAGAAGAGGATTTGAAATCAAGGCAGAATTGCAGGAAACAGATTTCAGGAGGTAGATTCGAATCGCCTTTAAAGCACATGAAAAGCGGCAAAACGTTGACAATGATGCCCTTGGCCAAAAAGGGCGTATGCGTTTTTTCCTGAATATATTCAGGAAAAAACGCATACGCCCTTTTTGGCCAACCAAGCAACCTGGAAAGGCAAATCAGCGCTACAAAGAAGTCTCGCTTCCCATCGGTCAAAAGGGACATGCTGAAAAAGGTGTCAAAACCAGAAATGCAGGACAGGCCATGGAGAAATGGGAGCCTTGCTACACTGATGGGCGGGATGTAAATTGCCAACAGCCACTCTGGAGAAGTGTACGGTGTGTCCTGAAACATCTAAAAAACACAGCTTAGAGAGCATAGGGCACTTCCACGCATGGGGGGATAAAGTGGGAAAATTGAAAATCAGCAAGACACAAGCACCCCAAAGGTTAGGGCTGCTCTGTTGACAAGGACCTCCACTTCCTTCCACCTTAAATATCCCAGGAAAGCGAAAAATGGATAAAAAAGTTGTGGTCCTTATGTACAATGGAATATCACTCAGCCATGAAATCAATGTCATAAGGCTAGTAGCAGCATGATGAGTGGATTTAGGTAAGACGATTCTAAGTGAAATAAGTCACACAGAAAAGGACACTTCTCATAAGGTGTCACTTATAGAGGGAATGTAAAAACCGTTACACTTGAACTGAATTACAAAACAGAACAGAGTCACACATGCAGAAAACACACTATGGCTGCTTAACGGGAAAGGTGAGGTGGGGTGATACATAAAACAAGAGTTTCAAATTAGCTCAGATACTGTTCCATAAACCCAATATGGAATAGACAAGACCTACTCCTTGCTCAGAGAACTGGACTCAACACGCCCGATTCACCGCACAAGAATATATCTGACTAGTAATAATCTTAAAACCTATGTATTGATATCTCTCTGTTAGTGTGTCAAGTGGGGGTAAAGCGGCCTAAACACAGCCGTGAAAAGCAGCTAAACCCCATTATAAAAATAAATTACTTTTAAAAACCCATGAAACAAAGACAGGGAAAGAGAGAGAAATTCTTACACAATTCGTTCAGGGGCTGTGATGCAACCTGGATTGACCATATCTAGACCCACAGCTGGATGAGACATAAGGGTGGACACTCTTGGGGCTGAGAGTTTTGGTGAGGTTGGGTGAGCAAACGCAGACCCTTTAAATTAATACTGCGTGCTACCCATCGCATGGGTCCCAAATCTCCAGGTTCAAGGGCATCTTCCTACATCGAAAACATGCATGAGAAACCCAGAAGATGGTACACCGTGTGATGGGGAAAGGTTTCTAAAACGCACCTCATTTCTCACCTCCTTGTGCTCGGGTTCGCCATTCCAGCCAATTTACTAGCAATCTCCCTACTTGGAGCATCAGCACCTTTAACCTCCTGTTCCGTACAGGTTGCAATTTGTCCTGAGGATGAACGGGAAGACGGGAAACCAATGAGAGACTAGCTCTTGGTGTTGGGACAGTCACAGGTCACTCTATTTTCCCATCAGGAAGAAGAATTAACCACAGGCTCAGCCTCCCCCCCGGAACCAGAACAGGGCCTGAAGCCATCCTGCGCTTTTGCGGCCGGCTCCCAAAAAAGCGACTTGTAAAATGCAGCTTCAGGGCACTGCAATTCACAAACCTGCAGAGTTATAAATGATAACTCTCGTCCACAAATATATTGAGGGAAGGCAAAGAAGAGGATTTGAAATCAAGGCAGAATTGCAGGAAACAGATTTCAGGAGGTAGATTCGAATCGCCTTTAAAGCACATGAAAAGCGGCAAAACGTTGACAATGATGCCCTTGGCCAAAAAGGGCGTATACGTTTTTTCCTGAATATATTCAGGAAAAAACGCATACGCCCTTTTTGGCCAACCAAGCAACCTGGAAAGGCAAATCAGCGCTACAAAGAAGTCTCGCTTCCCATCGGTCAAAAGGGACATGCTGAAAAAAGTGTCAAAACCAGAAATGCAGGACAGGCCATGGAGAAATGGGAGCCTTGCTACACTGATGGGCGGGATGTAAATTGCCAACAGCCACTCTGGAGAAGTGTACGGTGTGTCCTGAAACATCTAAAAAACACAGCTTAGAGAGCATAGGGCACTTCCACACATGGGGGGATAAAGTGGGAAAATTGAAAATCAGCAAGACACAAGCACCCCAAAGTTTAGGGCTGCTCTGTTGACAAGGACCTCCACTTCATTCCACCTTAAATATCCCAGGAAAGCGAAAAATGGATAAAAAAGTTGTGGTCCTTATGTACAATGGAATATCACTCAGCCATGAAATCAATGTCATAAGGCTAGTAGCAGCATGATGAGTGGATTTAGGTAAGACGATTCTAAGTGAAATAAGTCACACAGAAAAGGACACTTCTCATAAGGTGTCACTTATAGAGGGAATGTAAAAACCGTTACACTTGAACTGAATTACAAAACAGAACAGAGTCACACATGCAGAAAACACACTATGGCTGCTTAACGGGAAAGGTGAGGTGGGGTGATACATAAAACAAGAGTTTCAAATTAGCTCAGATACCGTTCCATAAACCCAATATGGAATAGACAAGACCTACTCCTTGCTCAGAGAACTGGACTCAACACGCCCGATTCACCGCACAAGAATATATCTGACTAGTAATAATCTTAAAACCTATGTATTGATATCTCTCTGTTAGTGTGTCAAGTGTGTGTAAGGCGGCATAAACACAGCCGTGAAAAGCAGCTAAACCCCATTATAAAAATAAATTACTTTTAAAAACCCATGAAACAAAGACAGGGAAAGAGAGAGAAATTCTTACACAATTCGTTCAGGGGCTGTGATGCAACCTGCATTGACCATCTCTAGACCCACAGCTGGATGAGACATAAGGGTGGACACTCTTGGGGCTGAGAGGTTTGGTGAGGTTGGGTGAGCAAACGCAGACCCTTTAAAGTAATACTGCGTGCTACCCATCGCATGGGTCCCAAATCTCCAGGTTCAAGGGCATCTTCCTACATCGAAAACATGCATGAGAAACCCAGAAGATGGTACACCGTGTGATGGGGAAAGGTTTCTAAAACGCACCGCATTTCTCATCTCCTTGTGCTCGGGTTCGCCATTCCAGCCACTTTACTAGCAATCTCCCTACTTGGAGCATCAGCACCTTTAACCTCCTGTTCCGTACAGGTTGCAATTTGTCCTGAGGATGAACGGGAAGACGGGGAACCAATGAGAGACTAGCTCTTGGTGTTGGGACAGGCACAGGTCACTCAATTTTCCCATCAGGAAGAAGAATTAACCACAGGCTCAGCCTGCCCCCCGGAACCAGAACAGGGCCTGAAGCCATCCTGCGCTTTTGCGGCCGACTCCCAAAAAAGCGACTTGTAAAATGGAGCTTCAGGGCACTGCAATTCACAAACCTGCAGAATTATAAATGATAACTCTCGTCCACAAATATATTGAGGGAAGGCAAAGAAGAGGATTTGAAATCAAGGCAGAATTGCAGGAAACAGATTTCAGGAGGTAGATTCGAATCGCCTTTAAAGCACATGAAAAGCGGCAAAACGTTGACAATGATGCCCTTGGCCAAAAAGGGCGTATGCGTTTTTTCCTGAATATATTCAGGAAAAAACGCATACGCCCTTTTTGGCCAACCAAGCAACCTGGAAAGGCAAATCAGCGCTACAAAGAAGTCTCGCTTCCCATCGGTCAAAAGGGACATGCTGAAAAAGGTGTCAAAACCAGAAATGCAGGACAGGCCATGGAGAAATGGGAGCCTTGCTACACTGATGGGCGGGATGTAAATTGCCAACAGCCACTCTGGAGAAGTGTACGGTGTGTCCTGAAACATCTAAAAAACACAGCTTAGAGAGCATAGGGCACTTCCACGCATGGGGGGATAAAGTGGGAAAATTGAAAATCAGCAAGACACAAGCACCCCAAAGGTTAGGGCTGCTCTGTTGACAAGGACCTCCACTTCCTTCCACCTTAAATATCCCAGGAAAGCGAAAAATGGATAAAAAAGTTGTGGTCCTTATGTACAATGGAATATCACTCAGCCATGAAATCAATGTCATAAGGCTAGTAGCAGCATGATGAGTGGATTTAGGTAAGACGATTCTAAGTGAAATAAGTCACACAGAAAAGGACACTTCTCATAAGGTGTCACTTATAGAGGAAATGTAAAAACCGTTACACTTGAACTGAATTACAAAACAGAACAGAGTCACACATGCAGAAAACACACTATGGCTGCTTAACGGGAAAGGTGAGGTGGGGTGATACATAAAACAAGAGTTTCAAATTAGCTCAGATACCGTTCCATAAACCCAATATGGAATAGACAAGACCTACTCCTTGCTCAGAGAACTGGACTCAACACGCCCGATTCACCGCACAAGAATATATCTGACTAGTAATAATCTTAAAACCTATGTATTGATATCTCTCTGTTAGTGTGTCAAGTGGGGGTAAAGCGGCCTAAACACAGCCGTGAAAAGCAGCTAAACCCCATTATAAAAATAAATTACTTTTAAAAACCCATGAAACAAAGACAGGGAAAGAGAGAGAAATTCTTACACAATTCGTTCAGGGGCTGTGATGCAACCTGGATTGACCATATCTAGACCCACAGCTGGATGAGACATAAGGGTGGACACTCTTGGGGCTGAGAGTTTTGGTGAGGTTGGGTGAGCAAACGCAGACCCTTTAAATTAATACTGCGTGCTACCCATCGCATGGGTCCCAAATCTCCAGGTTCAAGGGCATCTTCCTACATCGAAAACATGCATGAGAAACCCAGAAGATGGTACACCGTGTGATGGGGAAAGGTTTCTAAAACGCACCTCATTTCTCACCTCCTTGTGCTCGGGTTCGCCATTCCAGCCAATTTACTAGCAATCTCCCTACTTGGAGCATCAGCACCTTTAACCTCCTGTTCCGTACAGGTTGCAATTTGTCCTGAGGATGAACGGGAAGACGGGAAACCAATGAGAGACTAGCTCTTGGTGTTGGGACAGTCACAGGTCACTCTATTTTCCCATCAGGAAGAAGAATTAACCACAGGCTCAGCCTCCCCCCCGGAACCAGAACAGGGCCTGAAGCCATCCTGCGCTTTTGCGGCCGGCTCCCAAAAAAGCGACTTGTAAAATGCAGCTTCAGGGCACTGCAATTCACAAACCTGCAGAGTTATAAATGATAACTCTCGTCCACAAATATATTGAGGGAAGGCAAAGAAGAGGATTTGAAATCAAGGCAGAATTGCAGGAAACAGATTTCAGGAGGTAGATTCGAATCGCCTTTAAAGCACATGAAAAGCGGCAAAACGTTGACAATGATGCCCTTGGCCAAAAAGTGCGTATACGTTTTTTCCTGAATATATTCAGGAAAAAACGCATACGCCCTTTTTGGCCAACCAAGCAACCTGGAAAGGCAAATCAGCGCTACAAAGAAGTCTCGCTTCCCATCGGTCAAAAGGGACATGCTGAAAAAAGTGTCAAAACCAGAAATGCAGGACAGGCCATGGAGAAATGGGAGCCTTGCTACACTGATGGGCGGGATGTAAATTGCCAACAGCCACTCTGGAGAAGTGTACGGTGTGTCCTGAAACATCTAAAAAACACAGCTTAGAGAGCATAGGGCACTTCCACACATGGGGGGATAAAGTGGGAAAATTGAAAATCAGCAAGACACAAGCACCCCAAAGTTTAGGGCTGCTCTGTTGACAAGGACCTCCACTTCATTCCACCTTAAATATCCCAGGAAAGCGAAAAATGGATAAAAAAGTTGTGGTCCTTATGTACAATGGAATATCACTCAGCCATGAAATCAATGTCATAAGGCTAGTAGCAGCATGATGAGTGGATTTAGGTAAGACGATTCTAAGTGAAATAAGTCACACAGAAAAGGACACTTCTCATAAGGTGTCACTTATAGAGGGAATGTAAAAACCGTTACACTTGAACTGAATTACAAAACAGAACAGAGTCACACATGCAGAAAACACACTATGGCTGCTTAACGGGAAAGGTGAGGTGGGGTGATACATAAAACAAGAGTTTCAAATTAGCTCAGATACCGTTCCATAAACCCAATATGGAATAGACAAGACCTACTCCTTGCTCAGAGAACTGGACTCAACACGCCCGATTCACCGCACAAGAATATATCTGACTAGTAATAATCTTAAAACCTATGTATTGATATCTCTCTGTTAGTGTGTCAAGTGTGTGTAAGGCGGCATAAACACAGCCGTGAAAAGCAGCTAAACCCCATTATAAAAATAAATTACTTTTAAAAACCCATGAAACAAAGACAGGGAAAGAGAGAGAAATTCTTACACAATTCGTTCAGGGGCTGTGATGCAACCTGCATTGACCATATCTAGACCCACAGCTGGATGAGACATAAGGGTGGACACTCTTGGGGCTGAGAGGTTTGGTGAGGTTGGGTGAGCAAACGCAGACCCTTTAAAGTAATACTGCGTGCTACCCATCGCATGGGTCCCAAATCTCCAGGTTCAAGGGCATCTTCCTACATCGAAAACATGCATGAGAAACCCAGAAGATGGTACACCGTGTGATGGGGAAAGGTTTCTAAAACGCACCTCATTTCTCACCTCCTTGTGCTCGGGTTCGCCATTCCAGCCACTTTACTAGCAATCTCCCTACTTGGAGCATCAGCACCTTTAACCTCCTGTTCCGTACAGGTTGCAATTTTTCCTGAGGATGAACGGGAAGACGGGAAACCAATGAGAGACTAGCTCTTGGTGTTGGGACAGTCACAGGTCACTCTATTTTCCCATCAGGAAGAAGAATTAACCACAGGCTCAGCCTGCCCCCCGGAACCAGAACAGGGCCTGAAGCCATCCTGCGCTTTTGCGGCCGGCTCCCAAAAAAGCGACTTGTAAAATGCAGCTTCAGGGCACTGCAATTCACAAACCTGCAGAGTTATAAATGATAACTCTCGTCCACAAATATATTGAGGGAAGGCAAAGAAGAGGATTTGAAATCAAGGCAGAATTGCAGGAAACAGATTTCAGGAGGTAGATTCGAATCGCCTTTAAAGCACATGAAAAGCGGCAAAACGTTGACAATGATGCCCTTGGCCAAAAAGGGCGTATACGTTTTTTCCTGAATATATTCAGGAAAAAACGCATACGCCCTTTTTGGCCAACCAAGCAACCTGGAAAGGCAAATCAGCGCTACAAAGAAGTCTCGCTTCCCATCGGTCAATAGGGCCATGCTGAAAAAAGTGTCAAAACCAGAAATGCAGGACAGGCCATGGAGAAATGGGAGCCTTGCTACACTGATGGGCGGGATGTAAATTGCCAACAGCCACTCTGGAGAAGTGTACGGTGTGTCCTGAAACATCTAAAAAACACAGCTTAGAGAGCATAGGGCACTTCCACGCATGGGGGGATAAAGTGGGAAAATTGAAAATCAGCAAGACACAAGCACCCCAAAGTTTAGGGCTGCTCTGTTGACAAGGACCTCCACTTCCTTCCACCTAAAATATCCCAGGAAAGCGAAAAATGGATAAAAAAGTTGTGGTCCTTATGTACAATGGAATATCACTCAGCCATGAAATCAATGTCATAAGGCTAGTAGCAGCATGATGAGTGGATTTAGGTAAGACGATTCTAAGTGAAATAAGTCACACAGAAAAGGACACTTCTCATAAGGTGTCACTTATAGAGGGAATGTAAAAACCGTTACACTTGAACTGAATTACAAAACAGAACAGAGTCACACATGCAGAAAACACACTATGGCTGCTTAACGGGAAAGGTGAGGTGGGGTGATACATAAAACAAGAGTTTCAAATTAGCTCAGATACCGTTCCATAAACCCAATATGGAATAGACAAGACCTACTCCTTGCTCAGAGAACTGGACTCAACACGCCCAATTCACCGCACAAGAATATATCTGACTAGTAATAATCTTAAAACCTATGTATTGATATCTCTCTGTTAGTGTGTCAAGTGGGTGTAAAGCAGCCTAAACACAGCCGTGAAAAGCAGCTAAACCCCATTATAAAAATAAATTACTTTTAAAAACCCATGAAACAAAGACAGGGAAAGAGAGAGAAATTCTTACACAATTCGTTCAGGGGCTGTGATGCAACCTGGATTGACCATATCTAGACCCACAGCTGGATGAGACATAAGGGTGGACACTCTTGGGGCTGAGAGTTTTGGTGAGGTTGGGTGAGCAAACGCAGACCCTTTAAAGTAATACTGCGTGCTACCCATCGCATGGGTCCCAAATCTCCAGGTTCAAGGGCATCTTCCTACATCGAAAACATGCATGAGAAACCCAGAAGATGGTACACCGTGTGATGGGGAAAGGTTTCTAAAACGCACCTCATTTCTCACCTCCTTGTGCTCGGGTTCGCCATTCCAGCCACTTTACTAGCAATCTCCCTACTTGGAGCATCAGCACCTTTAACCTCCTGTTCCGTACAGGTTGCAATTTGTCCTGAGGATGAACGGGAAGACGGGAAACCAATGAGAGACTAGCTCTTGGTGTTGGGACAGTCACAGGTCACTCTATTTTCCCATCAGGAAGAAGAATTAACCACAGGCTCAGCCTCCCCCCCGGAACCAGAACAGGGCCTGAAGCCATCCTGCGCTTTTGCGGCCGGCTCCCAAAAAAGCGACTTGTAAAATGCAGCTTCAGGGCACTGCAATTCACAAACCTGCAGAGTTATAAATGATAACTCTCGTCCACAAATATATTGAGGGAAGGCAAAGAAGAGGATTTGAAATCAAGGCAGAATTGCAGGAAACAGATTTCAGGAGGTAGATTCGAATCGCCTTTAAAGCACATGAAAAGCGGCAAAACGTTGACAATGATGCCCTTGGCCAAAAAGGGCGTATACGTTTTTTCCTGAATATATTCAGGAAAAAACGCATACGCCCTTTTTGGCCAACCAAGCAACCTGGAAAGGCAAATCAGCGCTACAAAGAAGTCTCGCTTCCCATCGGTCAAAAGGGACATGCTGAAAAAAGTGTCAAAACCAGAAATGCAGGACAGGCCATGGAGAAATGGGAGCCTTGCTACACTGATGGGCGGGATGTAAATTGCCAACAGCCACTCTGGAGAAGTGTACGGTGTGTCCTGAAACATCTAAAAAACACAGCTTAGAGAGCATAGGGCACTTCCACACATGGGGGGATAAAGTGGGAAAATTGAAAATCAGCAAGACACAAGCACCCCAAAGTTTAGGGCTGCTCTGTTGACAAGGACCTCCACTTCATTCCACCTTAAATATCCCAGGAAAGCGAAAAATGGATAAAAAAGTTGTGGTCCTTATGTACAATGGAATATCACTCAGCCATGAAATCAATGTCATAAGGCTAGTAGCAGCATGATGAGTGGATTTAGGTAAGACGATTCTAAGTG
Source organism: Balaenoptera physalus (assembly GCF_965194825.1). Taxonomy (NCBI): domain Eukaryota; kingdom Metazoa; phylum Chordata; class Mammalia; order Artiodactyla; family Balaenopteridae; genus Balaenoptera; species Balaenoptera physalus. Next base: position 262,953 of record NW_028125876.1, read on the forward strand.
AAATAAGTCACACAGAAAAGGACACTTCTCATAAGGTGTCACTTATAGAGGGAATGTAAAAACCGTTACACTTGAACTGAATTACAAAACAGAACAGAGTCACACATGCAGAAAACACACTATGGCTGCTTAACGGGAAAGGTGAGGTGGGGTGATACATAAAACAAGAGTTTCAAATTAGCTCAGATACCGTTCCATAAACCCAATATGGAATAGACAAGACCTACTCCTTGCTCAGAGAACTGGACTCAACACGCCCGATTCACCGCACAAGAATATATCTGACTAGTAATAATCTTAAAACCTATGTATTGATATCTCTCTGTTAGTGTGTCAAGTGTGTGTAAGGCGGCATAAACACAGCCGTGAAAAGCAGCTAAACCCCATTATAAAAATAAATTACTTTTAAAAACCCATGAAACAAAGACAGGGAAAGAGAGAGAAATTCTTACACAATTCGTTCAGGGGCTGTGATGCAACCTGCATTGACCATCTCTAGACCCACAGCTGGATGAGACATAAGGGTGGACACTCTTGGGGCTGAGAGGTTTGGTGAGGTTGGGTGAGCAAACGCAGACCCTTTAAAGTAATACTGCGTGCTACCCATCGCATGGGTCCCAAATCTCCAGGTTCAAGGGCATCTTCCTACATCGAAAACATGCATGAGAAACCCAGAAGATGGTACACCGTGTGATGGGGAAAGGTTTCTAAAACGCACCGCATTTCTCATCTCCTTGTGCTCGGGTTCGCCATTCCAGCCACTTTACTAGCAATCTCCCTACTTGGAGCATCAGCACCTTTAACCTCCTGTTCCGTACAGGTTGCAATTTGTCCTGAGGATGAACGGGAAGACGGGGAACCAATGAGAGACTAGCTCTTGGTGTTGGGACAGGCACAGGTCACTCAATTTTCCCATCAGGAAGAAGAATTAACCACAGGCTCAGCCTGCCCCCCGGAACCAGAACAGGGCCTGAAGCCATCCTGCGCTTTTGCGGCCGACTCCCAAAAAAGCGACTTGTAAAATGGAGCTTCAGGGCACTGCAATTCACAAACCTGCAGAATTATAAATGATAACTCTCGTCCACAAATATATTGAGGGAAGGCAAAGAAGAGGATTTGAAATCAAGGCAGAATTGCAGGAAACAGATTTCAGGAGGTAGATTCGAATCGCCTTTAAAGCACATGAAAAGCGGCAAAACGTTGACAATGATGCCCTTGGCCAAAAAGGGCGTATGCGTTTTTTCCTGAATATATTCAGGAAAAAACGCATACGCCCTTTTTGGCCAACCAAGCAACCTGGAAAGGCAAATCAGCGCTACAAAGAAGTCTCGCTTCCCATCGGTCAAAAGGGACATGCTGAAAAAGGTGTCAAAACCAGAAATGCAGGACAGGCCATGGAGAAATGGGAGCCTTGCTACACTGATGGGCGGGATGTAAATTGCCAACAGCCACTCTGGAGAAGTGTACGGTGTGTCCTGAAACATCTAAAAAACACAGCTTAGAGAGCATAGGGCACTTCCACGCATGGGGGGATAAAGTGGGAAAATTGAAAATCAGCAAGACACAAGCACCCCAAAGGTTAGGGCTGCTCTGTTGACAAGGACCTCCACTTCCTTCCACCTTAAATATCCCAGGAAAGCGAAAAATGGATAAAAAAGTTGTGGTCCTTATGTACAATGGAATATCACTCAGCCATGAAATCAATGTCATAAGGCTAGTAGCAGCATGATGAGTGGATTTAGGTAAGACGATTCTAAGTGAAATAAGTCACACAGAAAAGGACACTTCTCATAAGGTGTCACTTATAGAGGGAATGTAAAAACCGTTACACTTGAACTGAATTACAAAACAGAACAGAGTCACACATGCAGAAAACACACTATGGCTGCTTAACGGGAAAGGTGAGGTGGGGTGATACATAAAACAAGAGTTTCAAATTAGCTCAGATACCGTTCCATAAACCCAATATGGAATAGACAAGACCTACTCCTTGCTCAGAGAACTGGACTCAACACGCCCGATTCACCGCACAAGAATATATCTGACTAGTAATAATCTTAAAACCTATGTATTGATATCTCTCTGTTAGTGTGTCAAGTGGGGGTAAAGCGGCCTAAACACAGCCGTGAAAAGCAGCTAAACCCCATTATAAAAATAAATTACTTTTAAAAACCCATGAAACAAAGACAGGGAAAGAGAGAGAAATTCTTACACAATTCGTTCAGGGGCTGTGATGCAACCTGGATTGACCATATCTAGACCCACAGCTGGATGAGACATAAGGGTGGACACTCTTGGGGCTGAGAGTTTTGGTGAGGTTGGGTGAGCAAACGCAGACCCTTTAAATTAATACTGCGTGCTACCCATCGCATGGGTCCCAAATCTCCAGGTTCAAGGGCATCTTCCTACATCGAAAACATGCATGAGAAACCCAGAAGATGGTACACCGTGTGATGGGGAAAGGTTTCTAAAACGCACCTCATTTCTCACCTCCTTGTGCTCGGGTTCGCCATTCCAGCCACTTTACTAGCAATCTCCCTACTTGGAGCATCAGCACCTTTAACCTCCTGTTCCGTACAGGTTGCAATTTGTCCTGAGGATGAACGGGAAGACGGGGAACCAATGAGAGACTAGCTCTTGGTGTTGGGACAGGCACAGGTCACTCAATTTTCCCATCAGGAAGAAGAATTAACCACAGGCTCAGCCTGCCCCCCGGAACCAGAACAGGGCCTGAAGCCATCCTGCGCTTTTGCGGCCGACTCCCAAAAAAGCGACTTGTAAAATGGAGCTTCAGGGCACTGCAATTCACAAACCTGCAGAATTATAAATGATAACTCTCGTCCACAAATATATTGAGGGAAGGCAAAGAAGAGGATTTGAAATCAAGGCAGAATTGCAGGAAACAGATTTCAGGAGGTAGATTCGAATCGCCTTTAAAGCACATGAAAAGCGGCAAAACGTTGACAATGATGCCCTTGGCCAAAAAGGGCGTATGCGTTTTTTCCTGAATATATTCAGGAAAAAACGCATACGCCCTTTTTGGCCAACCAAGCAACCTGGAAAGGCAAATCAGCGCTACAAAGAAGTCTCGCTTCCCATCGGTCAAAAGGGACATGCTGAAAAAGGTGTCAAAACCAGAAATGCAGGACAGGCCATGGAGAAATGGGAGCCTTGCTACACTGATGGGCGGGATGTAAATTGCCAACAGCCACTCTGGAGAAGTGTACGGTGTGTCCTGAAACATCTAAAAAACACAGCTTAGAGAGCATAGGGCACTTCCACGCATGGGGGGATAAAGTGGGAAAATTGAAAATCAGCAAGACACAAGCACCCCAAAGGTTAGGGCTGCTCTGTTGACAAGGACCTCCACTTCCTTCCACCTTAAATATCCCAGGAAAGCGAAAAATGGATAAAAAAGTTGTGGTCCTTATGTACAATGGAATATCACTCAGCCATGAAATCAATGTCATAAGGCTAGTAGCAGCATGATGAGTGGATTTAGGTAAGACGATTCTAAGTGAAATAAGTCACACAGAAAAGGACACTTCTCATAAGGTGTCACTTATAGAGGGAATGTAAAAACCGTTACACTTGAACTGAATTACAAAACAGAACAGAGTCACACATGCAGAAAACACACTATGGCTGCTTAACGGGAAAGGTGAGGTGGGGTGATACATAAAACAAGAGTTTCAAATTAGCTCAGATACCGTTCCATAAACCCAATATGGAATAGACAAGACCTACTCCTTGCTCAGAGAACTGGACTCAACACGCCCGATTCACCGCACAAGAATATATCTGACTAGTAATAATCTTAAAACCTATGTATTGATATCTCTCTGTTAGTGTGTCAAGTGTGTGTAAGGCGGCATAAACACAGCCGTGAAAAGCAGCTAAACCCCATTATAAAAATAAATTACTTTTAAAAACCCATGAAACAAAGACAGGGAAAGAGAGAGAAATTCTTACACAATTCGTTCAGGGGCTGTGATGCAACCTGCATTGACCATCTCTAGACCCACAGCTGGATGAGACATAAGGGTGGACACTCTTGGGGCTGAGAGGTTTGGTGAGGTTGGGTGAGCAAACGCAGACCCTTTAAAGTAATACTGCGTGCTACCCATCGCATGGGTCCCAAATCTCCAGGTTCAAGGGCATCTTCCTACATCGAAAACATGCATGAGAAACCCAGAAGATGGTACACCGTGTGATGGGGAAAGGTTTCTAAAACGCACCGCATTTCTCATCTCCTTGTGCTCGGGTTCGCCATTCCAGCCACTTTACTAGCAATCTCCCTACTTGGAGCATCAGCACCTTTAACCTCCTGTTCCGTACAGGTTGCAATTTGTCCTGAGGATGAACGGGAAGACGGGGAACCAATGAGAGACTAGCTCTTGGTGTTGGGACAGGCACAGGTCACTCAATTTTCCCATCAGGAAGAAGAATTAACCACAGGCTCAGCCTGCCCCCCGGAACCAGAACAGGGCCTGAAGCCATCCTGCGCTTTTGCGGCCGACTCCCAAAAAAGCGACTTGTAAAATGGAGCTTCAGGGCACTGCAATTCACAAACCTGCAGAATTATAAATGATAACTCTCGTCCACAAATATATTGAGGGAAGGCAAAGAAGAGGATTTGAAATCAAGGCAGAATTGCAGGAAACAGATTTCAGGAGGTAGATTCGAATCGCCTTTAAAGCACATGAAAAGCGGCAAAACGTTGACAATGATGCCCTTGGCCAAAAAGGGCGTATGCGTTTTTTCCTGAATATATTCAGGAAAAAACGCATACGCCCTTTTTGGCCAACCAAGCAACCTGGAAAGGCAAATCAGCGCTACAAAGAAGTCTCGCTTCCCATCGGTCAAAAGGGACATGCTGAAAAAGGTGTCAAAACCAGAAATGCAGGACAGGCCATGGAGAAATGGGAGCCTTGCTACACTGATGGGCGGGATGTAAATTGCCAACAGCCACTCTGGAGAAGTGTACGGTGTGTCCTGAAACATCTAAAAAACACAGCTTAGAGAGCATAGGGCACTTCCACGCATGGGGGGATAAAGTGGGAAAATTGAAAATCAGCAAGACACAAGCACCCCAAAGGTTAGGGCTGCTCTGTTGACAAGGACCTCCACTTCCTTCCACCTTAAATATCCCAGGAAAGCGAAAAATGGATAAAAAAGTTGTGGTCCTTATGTACAATGGAATATCACTCAGCCATGAAATCAATGTCATAAGGCTAGTAGCAGCATGATGAGTGGATTTAGGTAAGACGATTCTAAGTGAAATAAGTCACACAGAAAAGGACACTTCTCATAAGGTGTCACTTATAGAGGGAATGTAAAAACCGTTACACTTGAACTGAATTACAAAACAGAACAGAGTCACACATGCAGAAAACACACTATGGCTGCTTAACGGGAAAGGTGAGGTGGGGTGATACATAAAACAAGAGTTTCAAATTAGCTCAGATACCGTTCCATAAACCCAATATGGAATAGACAAGACCTACTCCTTGCTCAGAGAACTGGACTCAACACGCCCGATTCACCGCACAAGAATATATCTGACTAGTAATAATCTTAAAACCTATGTATTGATATCTCTCTGTTAGTGTGTCAAGTGGGGGTAAAGCGGCCTAAACACAGCCGTGAAAAGCAGCTAAACCCCATTATAAAAATAAATTACTTTTAAAAACCCATGAAACAAAGACAGGGAAAGAGAGAGAAATTCTTACACAATTCGTTCAGGGGCTGTGATGCAACCTGGATTGACCATCTCTAGACCCACAGCTGGATGAGACATAAGGGTGGACACTCTTGGGGCTGAGAGTTTTGGTGAGGTTGGGTGAGCAAACGCAGACCCTTTAAATTAATACTGCGTGCTACCCATCGCATGGGTCCCAAATCTCCAGGTTCAAGGGCATCTTCCTACATCGAAAACATGCATGAGAAACCCAGAAGATGGTACACCGTGTGATGGGGAAAGGTTTCTAAAACGCACCTCATTTCTCACCTCCTTGTGCTCGGGTTCGCCATTCCAGCCACTTTACTAGCAATCTCCCTACTTGGAGCATCAGCACCTTTAACCTCCTGTTCCGTACAGGTTGCAATTTGTCCTGAGGATGAACGGGAAGACGGGAAACCAATGAGAGACTAGCTCTTGGTGTTGGGACAGTCACAGGTCACTCTATTTTCCCATCAGGAAGAAGAATTAACCACAGGCTCAGCCTGCCCCCCGGAACCAGAACAGGGCCTGAAGCCATCCTGCGCTTTTGCGGCCGGCTCCCAAAAAAGCGACTTGTAAAATGCAGCTTCAGGGCACTGCAATTCACAAACCTGCAGAGTTATAAATGATAACTCTCGTCCACAAATATATTGAGGGAAGGCAAAGAAGAGGATTTGAAATCAAGGCAGAATTGCAGGAAACAGATTTCAGGAGGTAGATTCGAATCGCCTTTAAAGCACATGAAAAGCGGCAAAACGTTGACAATGATGCCCTTGGCCAAAAAGGGCGTATGCGTTTTTTCCTGAATATATTCAGGAAAAAACGCATACGCCCTTTTTGGCCAACCAAGCAACCTGGAAAGGCAAATCAGCGCTACAAAGAAGTCTCGCTTCCCATCGGTCAAAAGGGACATGCTGAAAAAGGTGTCAAAACCAGAAATGCAGGACAGGCCATGGAGAAATGGGAGCCTTGCTACACTGATGGGCGGGATGTAAATTGCCAACAGCCACTCTGGAGAAGTGTACGGTGTGTCCTGAAACATCTAAAAAACACAGCTTAGAGAGCATAGGGCACTTCCACGCATGGGGGGATAAAGTGGGAAAATTGAAAATCAGCAAGACACAAGCACCCCAAAGGTTAGGGCTGCTCTGTTGACAAGGACCTCCACTTCCTTCCACCTTAAATATCCCAGGAAAGCGAAAAATGGATAAAAAAGTTGTGGTCCTTATGTACAATGGAATATCACTCAGCCATGAAATCAATGTCATAAGGCTAGTAGCAGCATGATGAGTGGATTTAGGTAAGACGATTCTAAGTGAAATAAGTCACACAGAAAAGGACACTTCTCATAAGGTGTCACTTATAGAGGGAATGTAAAAACCGTTACACTTGAACTGAATTACAAAACAGAACAGAGTCACACATGCAGAAAACACACTATGGCTGCTTAACGGGAAAGGTGAGGTGGGGTGATACATAAAACAAGAGTTTCAAATTAGCTCAGATACCGTTCCATAAACCCAATATGGAATAGACAAGACCTACTCCTTGCTCAGAGAACTGGACTCAACACGCCCGATTCACCGCACAAGAATATATCTGACTAGTAATAATCTTAAAACCTATGTATTGATATCTCTCTGTTAGTGTGTCAAGTGGGGGTAAAGCGGCCTAAACACAGCCGTGAAAAGCAGCTAAACCCCATTATAAAAATAAATTACTTTTAAAAACCCATGAAACAAAGACAGGGAAAGAGAGAGAAATTCTTACACAATTCGTTCAGGGGCTGTGATGCAACCTGGATTGACCATATCTAGACCCACAGCTGGATGAGACATAAGGGTGGACACTCTTGGGGCTGAGAGTTTTGGTGAGGTTGGGTGAGCAAACGCAGACCCTTTAAATTAATACTGCGTGCTACCCATCGCATGGGTCCCAAATCTCCAGGTTCAAGGGCATCTTCCTACATCGAAAACATGCATGAGAAACCCAGAAGATGGTACACCGTGTGATGGGGAAAGGTTTCTAAAACGCACCTCATTTCTCACCTCCTTGTGCTCGGGTTCGCCATTCCAGCCACTTTACTAGCAATCTCCCTACTTGGAGCATCAGCACCTTTAACCTCCTGTTCCGTACAGGTTGCAATTTGTCCTGAGGATGAACGGGAAGACGGGAAACCAATGAGAGACTAGCTCTTGGTGTTGGGACAGTCACAGGTCACTCTATTTTCCCATCAGGAAGAAGAATTAACCACAGGCTCAGCCTGCCCCCCGGAACCAGAACAGGGCCTGAAGCCATCCTGCGCTTTTGCGGCCGGCTCCCAAAAAAGCGACTTGTAAAATGCAGCTTCAGGGCACTGCAATTCACAAACCTGCAGAGTTATAAATGATAACTCTCGTCCACAAATATATTGAGGGAAGGCAAAGAAGAGGATTTGAAATCAAGGCAGAATTGCAGGAAACAGATTTCAGGAGGTAGATTCGAATCGCCTTTAAAGCACATGAAAAGCGGCAAAACGTTGACAATGATGCCCTTGGCCAAAAAGGGCGTATACGTTTTTTCCTGAATATATTCAGGAAAAAACGCATACGCCCTTTTTGGCCAACCAAGCAACCTGGAAAGGCAAATCAGCGCTACAAAGAAGTCTCGCTTCCCATCGGTCAAAAGGGACATGCTGAAAAAAGTGTCAAAACCAGAAATGCAGGACAGGCCATGGAGAAATGGGAGCCTTGCTACACTGATGGGCGGGATGTAAATTGCCAACAGCCACTCTGGAGAAGTGTACGGTGTGTCCTGAAACATCTAAAAAACACAGCTTAGAGAGCATAGGGCACTTCCACACATGGGGGGATAAAGTGGGAAAATTGAAAATCAGCAAGACACAAGCACCCCAAAGTTTAGGGCTGCTCTGTTGACAAGGACCTCCACTTCATTCCACCTTAAATATCCCAGGAAAGCGAAAAATGGATAAAAAAGTTGTGGTCCTTATGTACAATGGAATATCACTCAGCCATGAAATCAATGTCATAAGGCTAGTAGCAGCATGATGAGTGGATTTAGGTAAGACGATTCTAAGTGAAATAAGTCACACAGAAAAGGACACTTCTCATAAGGTGTCACTTATAGAGGGAATGTAAAAACCGTTACACTTGAACTGAATTACAAAACAGAACAGAGTCACACATGCAGAAAACACACTATGGCTGCTTAACGGGAAAGGTGAGGTGGGGTGATACATAAAACAAGAGTTTCAAATTAGCTCAGATACCATTCCATAAACCCAATATGGAATAGACAAGACCTACTCCTTGCTCAGAGAACTGGACTCAACACGCCCGATTCACCGCACAAGAATATATCTGACTAGTAATAATCTTAAAACCTATGTATTGATATCTCTCTGTTAGTGTGTCAAGTGTGTGTAAGGCGGCATAAACACAGCCGTGAAAAGCAGCTAAACCCCATTATAAAAATAAATTACTTTTAAAAACCCATGAAACAAAGACAGGGAAAGAGAGAGAAATTCTTACACAATTCGTTCAGGGGCTGTGATGCAACCTGCATTGACCATATCTAGACCCACAGCTGGATGAGACATAAGGGTGGACACTCTTGGGGCTGAGAGGTTTGGTGAGGTTGGGTGAGCAAACGCAGACCCTTTAAAGTAATACTGCGTGCTACCCATCGCATGGGTCCCAAATCTCCAGGTTCAAGGGCATCTTCCTACATCGAAAACATGCATGAGAAACCCAGAAGATGGTACACCGTGTGATGGGGAAAGGTTTCTAAAACGCACCGCATTTCTCATCTCCTTGTGCTCGGGTTCGCCATTCCAGCCACTTTACTAGCAATCTCCCTACTTGGAGCATCAGCACCTTTAACCTCCTGTTCCGTACAGGTTGCAATTTGTCCTGAGGATGAACGGGAAGACGGGGAACCAATGAGAGACTAGCTCTTGGTGTTGGGACAGGCACAGGTCACTCTATTTTCCCATCAGGAAGAAGAATTAACCACAGGCTCAGCCTGCCCCCCGGAACCAGAACAGGGCCTGAAGCCATCCTGCGCTTTTGCGGCCGGCTCCCAAAAAAGCGACTTGTAAAATGGAGCTTCAGGGCACTGCAATTCACAAACCTGCAGAGTTATAAATGATAACTCTCGTCCACAAATATATTGAGGGAAGGCAAAGAAGAGGATTTGAAATCAAGGCAGAATTGCAGGAAACAGATTTCAGGAGGTAGATTCGAATCGCCTTTAAAGCACATGAAAAGCGGCAAAACGTTGACAATGATGCCCTTGGCCAAAAAGGGCGTATGCGTTTTTTCCTGAATATATTCAGGAAAAAACGCATACGCCCTTTTTGGCCAACCAAGCAACCTGGAAAGGCAAATCAGCGCTACAAAGAAGTCTCGCTTCCCATCGGTCAAAAGGGACATGCTGAAAAAGGTGTCAAAACCAGAAATGCAGGACAGGCCATGGAGAAATGGGAGCCTTGCTACACTGATGGGCGGGATGTAAATTGCCAACAGCCACTCTGGAGAAGTGTACGGTGTGTCCTGAAACATCTAAAAAACACAGCTTAGAGAGCATAGGGCACTTCCACGCATGGGGGGATAAAGTGGGAAAATTGAAAATCAGCAAGACACAAGCACCCCAAAGTTTAGGGCTGCTCTGTTGACAAGGACCTCCACTTCCTTCCACCTTAAATATCCCAGGAAAGCGAAAAATGGATAAAAAAGTTGTGGTCCTTATGTACAATGGAATATCACTCAGCCATGAAATCAATGTCATAAGGCTAGTAGCAGCATGATGAGTGGATTTAGGTAAGACGATTCTAAGTGAAATAAGTCACACAGAAAAGGACACTTCTCATAAGGTGTCACTTATAGAGGGAATGTAAAAACCGTTACACTTGAACTGAATTACAAAACAGAACAGAGTCACACATGCAGAAAACACACTATGGCTGCTTAACGGGAAAGGTGAGGTGGGGTGATACATAAAACAAGAGTTTCAAATTAGCTCAGATACCGTTCCATAAACCCAATATGGAATAGACAAGACCTACTCCTTGCTCAGAGAACTGGACTCAACACGCCCGATTCACCGCACAAGAATATATCTGACTAGTAATAATCTTAAAACCTATGTATTGATATCTCTCTGTTAGTGTGTCAAGTGGGTGTAAAGCGGCCTAAACACAGCCGTGAAAAGCAGCTAAACCCCATTATAAAAATAAATTACTTTTAAAAACCCATGAAACAAAGACAGGGAAAGAGAGAGAAATTCTTACACAATTCGTTCAGGGGCTGTGATGCAACCTGGATTGACCATATCTAGACCCACAGCTGGATGAGACATAAGGGTGGACACTCTTGGGACTGAGAGGTTCGGTAAGGTTGGGTGAGCAAACGCAGACCCTTTAAAGTAATACTGCGTGCTACCCATCGCATGGGTCCCAAATCTCCAGGTTCAAGGGCATCTTCCTACATCGAAAACATGCATGAGAAACCCAGAAGATGGTACACCGTGTGATGGGGAAAGGTTTCTAAAACGCACCTCATTTCTCATCTCCTTGTGCTCGGGTTCGCCATTCCAGCCACTTTACTAGCAATCTCCCTACTTGGAGCATCAGCACCTTTAACCTCCTGTTCCGTACAGGTTGCAATTTGTCCTGAGGATGAACGGGAAGACGGGGAACCAATGAGAGACTAGCTCTTGGTGTTGGGAGAGGCACAGGTCACTCTATTTTCCCATCAGGAAGAAGAATTAACCACAGGCTCAGCCTGCCCCCCTGAACCAGAACAGGGCCTGAAGCCATCCTGCGCTTTTGCGGCCGGCTCCCAAAAAACCGACTTGTAAAATGGAGCTTCAGGGCACTGCAATTCACAAACCTGCAGAGTTATAAATGATAACTCTCGTCCACAAATATATTGAGGGAAGGCAAAGAAGAGGATTTGAAATCAAGGCAGAATTGCAGGAAACAGATTTCAGGAGGTAGATTCGAATCGCCTTTAAAGCACATGAAAAGCGGCAAAACGTTGACAATGATGCCCTTGGCCAAAAAGGGCGTATGCGTTTTTTCCTGAATATATTCAGGAAAAAACGCATACGCCCTTTTTGGCCAACCAAGCAACCTGGAAAGGCAAATCAGCGCTACAAAGAAGTCTCGCTTCCCATCGGTCAAAAGGGACATGCTGAAAAAGTTGTCAAAACCAGAAATGCAGGACAGGCCATGGAGAAATGGGAGCCTTGCTACACTGATGAGCGGGATGTAAATTGCCAACAGCCACTCTGGAGAAGTGTATGGTGTGTCCTGAAACATCTAAAAAACACAGCTTAGAGAGCATAGGGCACTTCCACGCATGGGGAGATAAAGTGGGAAAATTGAAAATCAGCAAGACACAAGCACCCCAAAGTTTAGGGCTGCTCTGTTGACAAGGACCTCCACTTCCTTCCACCTTAAATATCCCAGGAAAGCGAAAAATGGATAAAAAAGTTGTGGTCCTTATGTACAATGGAATATCACTCAGCCATGAAATCAATGTCATAAGGCTAGTAGCAGCATGATGAGTGGATTTAGGTAAGACGATTCTAAGTGAAATAAGTCACACAGAAAAGGACACTTCTCATAAGGTGTCACTTATAGAGGGAATGTTAAAACCGTTACACTTGAACTGAATTACAAAACAGAACAGAGTCACACATGCAGAAAACACACTATGGCTGCTTAACGGGAAAGGTGAGGTGGGGTGATACATAAAACAAGAGTTTCAAATTAGCTCAGATACCGTTCCATAAACCCAATATGGAATAGACAAGACCTACTCCTTGCTCAGAGAACTGGACTCAACACGCCCGATTCACCGCACAAGAATATATCTGACTAGTAATAATCTTAAAACCTATGTATTGATATCTCTCTGTTAGTGTGTCAAGTGTGTGTAAGGCGGCATAAACACAGCCGTGAAAAGCAGCTAAACCCCATTATAAAAATAAATTACTTTTAAAAACCCATGAAACAAAGACAGGGAAAGAGAGAGAAATTCTTACACAATTCGTTCAGGGGCTGTGATGCAACCTGCATTGACCATATCTAGACCCACAGCTGGATGAGACATAAGGGTGGACACTCTTGGGGCTGAGAGGTTTGGTGAGGTTGGGTGAGCAAACGCAGACCCTTTAAAGTAATACTGCGTGCTACCCATCGCATGGGTCCCAAATCTCCAGGTTCAAGGGCATCTTCCTACATCGAAAACATGCATGAGAAACCCAGAAGATGGTACACCGTGTGATGGGGAAAGGTTTCTAAAACGCACCGCATTTCTCATCTCCTTGTGCTCGGGTTCGCCATTCCAGCCACTTTACTAGCAATCTCCCTACTTGGAGCATCAGCACCTTTAACCTCCTGTTCCGTACAGGTTGCAATTTGTCCTGAGGATGAACGGGAAGACGGGGAACCAATGAGAGACTAGCTCTTGGTGTTGGGACAGGCACAGGTCACTCTATTTTCCCATCAGGAAGAAGAATTAACCACAGGCTCAGCCTGCCCCCCGGAACCAGAACAGGGCCTGAAGCCATCCTGCGCTTTTGCGGCCGGCTCCCAAAAAAGCGACTTGTAAAATGGAGCTTCAGGGCACTGCAATTCACAAACCTGCAGAGTTATAAATGATAACTCTCGTCCACAAATATATTGAGGGAAGGCAAAGAAGAGGATTTGAAATCAAGGCAGAATTGCAGGAAACAGATTTCAGGAGGTAGATTCGAATCGCCTTTAAAGCACATGAAAAGCGGCAAAACGTTGACAATGATGCCCTTGGCCAAAAAGGGCGTATGCGTTTTTTCCTGAATATATTCAGGAAAAAACGCATACGCCCTTTTTGGCCAACCAAGCAACCTGGAAAGGCAAATCAGCGCTACAAAGAAGTCTCGCTTCCCATCGGTCAAAAGGGACATGCTGAAAAAGGTGTCAAAACCAGAAATGCAGGACAGGCCATGGAGAAATGGGAGCCTTGCTACACTGATGGGCGGGATGTAAATTGCCAACAGCCACTCTGGAGAAGTGTACGGTGTGTCCTGAAACATCTAAAAAACACAGCTTAGAGAGCATAGGGCACTTCCACGCATGGGGGGATAAAGTGGGAAAATTGAAAATCAGCAAGACACAAGCACCCCAAAGTTTAGGGCTGCTCTGTTGACAAGGACCTCCACTTCCTTCCACCTTAAATATCCCAGGAAAGCGAAAAATGGATAAAAAAGTTGTGGTCCTTATGTACAATGGAATATCACTCAGCCATGAAATCAATGTCATAAGGCTAGTAGCAGCATGATGAGTGGATTTAGGTAAGACGATTCTAAGTGAAATAAGTCACACAGAAAAGGACACTTCTCATAAGGTGTCACTTATAGAGGGAATGTAAAAACCGTTACACTTGAACTGAATTACAAAACAGAACAGAGTCACACATGCAGAAAACACACTATGGCTGCTTAACGGGAAAGGTGAGGTGGGGTGATACATAAAACAAGAGTTTCAAATTAGCTCAGATACCGTTCCATAAACCCAATATGGAATAGACAAGACCTACTCCTTGCTCAGAGAACTGGACTCAACACGCCCGATTCACCGCACAAGAATATATCTGACTAGTAATAATCTTAAAACCTATGTATTGATATCTCTCTGTTAGTGTGTCAAGTGGGTGTAAAGCGGCCTAAACACAGCCGTGAAAAGCAGCTAAACCCCATTATAAAAATAAATTACTTTTAGAAACCCATGAAACAAAGACAGGGAAAGAGAGAGAAATTCTTACACAATTCGTTCAGGGGCTGTGATGCAACCTGGATTGACCATATCTAGACCCACAGCTGGATGAGACATAAGGGTGGACACTCTTGGGACTGAGAGGTTCGGTAAGGTTGGGTGAGCAAACGCAGACCCTTTAAAGTAATACTGCGTGCTACCCATCGCATGGGTCCCAAATCTCCAGGTTCAAGGGCATCTTCCTACATCGAAAACATGCATGAGAAACCCAGAAGATGGTACACCGTGTGATGGGGAAAGGTTTCTAAAACGCACCTCATTTCTCATCTCCTTGTGCTCGGGTTCGCCATTCCAGCCACTTTACTAGCAATCTCCCTACTTGGAGCATCAGCACCTTTAACCTCCTGTTCCGTACAGGTTGCAATTTGTCCTGAGGATGAACGGGAAGACGGGGAACCAATGAGAGACTAGCTCTTGGTGTTGGGAGAGGCACAGGTCACTCTATTTTCCCATCAGGAAGAAGAATTAACCACAGGCTCAGCCTGCCCCCCTGAACCAGAACAGGGCCTGAAGCCATCCTGCGCTTTTGCGGCCGGCTCCCAAAAAACCGACTTGTAAAATGGAGCTTCAGGGCACTGCAATTCACAAACCTGCAGAGTTATAAATGATAACTCTCGTCCACAAATATATTGAGGGAAGGCAAAGAAGAGGATTTGAAATCAAGGCAGAATTGCAGGAAACAGATTTCAGGAGGTAGATTCGAATCGCCTTTAAAGCACATGAAAAGCGGCAAAACGTTGACAATGATGCCCTTGGCCAAAAAGGGCGTATGCGTTTTTTCCTGAATATATTCAGGAAAAAACGCATACGCCCTTTTTGGCCAACCAAGCAACCTGGAAAGGCAAATCAGCGCTACAAAGAAGTCTCGCTTCCCATCGGTCAAAAGGGACATGCTGAAAAAGTTGTCAAAACCAGAAATGCAGGACAGGCCATGGAGAAATGGGAGCCTTGCTACACTGATGAGCGGGATGTAAATTGCCAACAGCCACTCTGGAGAAGTGTATGGTGTGTCCTGAAACATCTAAAAAACACAGCTTAGAGAGCATAGGGCACTTCCACGCATGGGGAGATAAAGTGGGAAAATTGAAAATCAGCAAGACACAAGCACCCCAAAGTTTAGGGCTGCTCTGTTGACAAGGACCTCCACTTCCTTCCACCTTAAATATCCCAGGAAAGCGAAAAATGGATAAAAAAGTTGTGGTCCTTATGTACAATGGAATATCACTCAGCCATGAAATCAATGTCATAAGGCTAGTAGCAGCATGATGAGTGGATTTAGGTAAGACGATTCTAAGTGAAATAAGTCACACAGAAAAGGACACTTCTCATAAGGTGTCACTTATAGAGGGAATGTTAAAACCGTTACACTTGAACTGAATTACAAAACAGAACAGAGTCACACATGCAGAAAACACACTATGGCTGCTTAACGGGAAAGGTGAGGTGGGGTGATACATAAAACAAGAGTTTCAAATTAGCTCAGATACCGTTCCATAAACCCAATATGGAATAGACAAGACCTACTCCTTGCTCAGAGAACTGGACTCAACACGCCCGATTCACCGCACAAGAATATATCTGACTAGTAATAATCTTAAAACCTATGTATTGATATCTCTCTGTTAGTGTGTCAAGTGGGTGTAAAGCGACCTAAACACAGCCGTGAAAAGCAGCTAAACCCCATTATAAAAATAAATTACTTTTAAAAACCCATGAAACAAAGACAGGGAAAGAGAGAGAAATTCTTACACAATTCGTTCAGGGGCTGTGATGCAACCTGGATTGACCATATCTAGACCCACAGCTGGATGAGACATACGGGTGGACACTCTTGGGGCTGAGAGGTTCGGTGAGGTTGGGTGAGCAAATGCAGACCCTTTAAAGTGATACTGCCTGCTACCCATCGCATGGGTCCCAAATCTCCAGGTTCAAGGGCATCTTCCTACATCGAAAACATGCATGAGAAACCCAGAAGATGGTACACCGTGTGATGGGGAAAGGTTTCTAAAACGCACCTCATTTCTCATCTCCTTGTGCTCGGGTTCGCCGTTCCAGCCACTTTAGTAGCAATCTCCCTACCTGGAGCATCAGCACCTTTAACCTCCTGTTCCGTACAGGTTGCAATTTGTCCTGAGGATGAACGGGAAGACGTGGAACCAATGAGAGACTAGCTCTTGGTGTTGGGACAGGCACAGGTCACTCTATTTTCCCATCAGGAAGAAGAATTAACCACAGGCTCAGCCTGCCCCCCGGAACCAGAACAGGGCCTGAAGCCATCCTGCGCTTTTGCGGCCGGCTCCCAAAAAAGCGACTTGTAAAATGGAGCTTCAGGGCACTGCAATTCACAAACCTGCAGAGTTACAAATGATAACTCTCGTCCACAAATATATTGAGGGAAGGCAAAGAAGAGGATTTGAAATCAAGGCAGAATTGCAGGAAACAGATTTCAGGAGGAAGATGCGAATCGCTTTTAAAGCACATGAAAAGCGGCAAAACGTTGACAATGATGCCCTTGGCCAAAAAGGGCGTATGCGTTTTTTCCTGAATATATTCAGGAAAAAACGCATACGCCCTTTTTGGCCAACCAAGCAACCTGGAAAGGTAAATCAGCGCTACAAAGAAGTCTCGCTTCCCATCGGTCAAAAGGGCCATGCTGAAAAAAGTGTCAAAACCAGAAATGCAGGACAGGCCATGGAGAAATGGGAGCCTTGCTACACTGATGGGCGGGATGTAAATTGCCAACAGCCACTCTGGAGAAGTGTACGGTGTGTCCTGAAACATCTAAAAAACACAGCTTAGAGAGCATAGGGCACTTCCACGCATGGGGGGATAAAGTGGGAAAATTGAAAATCAGCAAGACACAAGCACCCCAAAGGTTAGGGCTGCTCTGTTGACAAGGACCTCCACTTCCTTCCACCTTAAATATCCCAGGAAAGCGAAAAATGGATAAAAAAGTTGTGGTCCTTATGTACAATGGAATATCACTCAGCCATGAAATCAATGTCATAAGGCTAGTAGCAGCATGATGAGTGGATTTAGGTAAGACGATTCTAAGTGAAATAAGTCACACAGAAAAGGACACTTCTCATAAGGTGTCACTTATAGAGGGAATGTAAAAACCGTTACACTTGAACTGAATTACAAAACAGAACAGAGTCACACATGCAGAAAACACACTATGGCTGCTTAACGGGAAAGGTGAGGTGGGGTGATACATAAAACAAGAGTTTCAAATTAGCTCAGATACCGTTCCATAAACCCAATATGGAATAGACAAGACCTACTCCTTGCTCAGAGAACTGGACTCAACACGCCCGATTCACCGCACAAGAATATATCTGACTAGTAATAATCTTAAAACCTATGTATTGATATCTCTCTGTTAGTGTGTCAAGTGGGTGTAAAGCGGCCTAAACACAGCCGTGAAAAGCAGCTAAACCCCATTATAAAAATAAATTACTTTTAAAAACCCAGGAAACAAAGACAGGGAAAGAGAGAGAAATTCTTACACAATTCGTTCAGGGGCTGTGATGCAACCTGGATTGACCATATCTAGACCCACAGCTGGATGAGACATAAGGGTGGACACTCTTGGGGCTGAGAGGTTTGGTGAGGTTGGGTGAGCAAACGCAGACCCTTTAAAGTAATACTGCGTGCTACCCATCGCATGGGTCCCAAATCTCCAGGTTCAAGGGCATCTTCCTACATCGAAAACATGCATGAGAAACCCAGAAGATGGTACACCGTGTGATGGGGAAAGGTTTCTAAAACGCACCTCATTTCTCATCTCCTTGTGCTCGGGTTCGCCATTCCAGCCACTTTACTAGCAATCTCCCTACTTGGAGCATCAGCACCTTTAACCTCCTGTTCCGTACAGGTTGCAATTTGTCCTGAGGATGAACGGGAAGACGGGGAACCAATGAGAGACTAGCTCTTGGTGTTGGGACAGGCACAGGTGACTCTATTTTCCCATCAGGAAGAAGAATTAACCACAGGCTCAGCCTGCCCCCCGGAACCAGAACAGGGCCTGAAGCCATCCTGCGCTTTTGCGGCCGGCCCCCAAAAAAGCGACTTGTAAAATGGAGCTTCAGGGCACTGCAATTCACAAACCTGCAGAGTTACAAATGATAACTCTCGTCCACAAATATATTGAGGGAAGGCAAAGAAGAGGATTTGAAATCAAGGCAGAATTGCAGGAAACAGATTTCAGGAGGAAGATGCGAATCGCCTTTAAAGCACATGAAAAGCGGCAAAACGTTGACAATGATGCCCTTGGCCAAAAAGGGCGTATGCGTTTTTTCCTGAATATATTCAGGAGAAAACGCATACGCCCTTTTTGGCCAACCAAGCAACCTGGAAAGGCAAATCAGCGCTACAAAGAAGTCTCGCTTCCCATCGGTCAAAAGGGCCATGCTGAAAAAAGTGTCAAAACCAGAAATGCAGGACAGGCCATGGAGAAATGGGAGCCTTGCTACACTGATGGGCGGGATGTAAATTGCCAACAGCCACTCTGGAGAAGTGTACGGTGTGTCCTGAAACATCTAAAAAACACAGCTTAGAGAGCATAGGGCACTTCCACGCATGGGGGGATAAAGTGGGAAAATTGAAAATCAGCAAGACACAAGCACCCCAAAGTTTAGGGCTGCTCTGTTGACAAGGACCTCCACTTCCTTCCACCTTAAATATCCCAGGAAAGCGAAAAATGGATAAAAAAGTTGTGGTCCTTATGTACAATGGAATATCACTCAGCCATGAAATCAATGTCATAAGGCTAGTAGCAGCATGATGAGTGGATTTAGGTAAGACGATTCTAAGTGAAATAAGTCACACAGAAAAGGACACTTCTCATAAGGTGTCACTTATAGAGGGAATGTAAAAACCGTTACACTTGAACTGAATTACAAAACAGAACAGAGTCACACATGCAGAAAACACACTATGGCTGCTTAACGGGAAAGGTGAGGTGGGGTGATACATAAAACAAGAGTTTCAAATTAGCTCAGATACCGTTCCATAAACCCAATATGGAATAGACAAGACCTACTCCTTGCTCAGAGAACTGGACTCAACACGCCCGATTCACCGCACAAGAATATATCTGACTAGTAATAATCTTAAAACCTATGTATTGATATCTCTCTGTTAGTGTGTCAAGTGGGTGTAAAGCGGCCTAAACACAGCCGTGAAAAGCAGCTAAACCCCATTATAAAAATAAATTACTTTTAAAAACCCAGGAAACAAAGACAGGGAAAGAGAGAGAAATTCTTACACAATTCGTTCAGGGGCTGTGATGCAACCTGGATTGACCATATCTAGACCCACAGCTGGATGAGACATAAGGGTGGACACTCTTGGGGCTGAGAGGTTCGGTGAGGTTGGGTGAGCAAACGCAGACCCTTTAAAGTGATACTGCCTGCTACCCATCGCATGGGTCCCAAATCTCCAGGTTCAAGGGCATCTTCCTACATCGAAAACATGCATGAGAAACCCAGAAGATGGTACACCGTGTGATGGGGAAAGGTTTCTAAAACGCACCTCATTTCTCATCTCCTTGTGCTCGGGTTCGCCATTCCAGCCACTTTAG
Source organism: Balaenoptera physalus (assembly GCF_965194825.1). Classification (NCBI taxonomy): domain Eukaryota; kingdom Metazoa; phylum Chordata; class Mammalia; order Artiodactyla; family Balaenopteridae; genus Balaenoptera; species Balaenoptera physalus. Next base: position 283,080 of record NW_028125876.1, read on the forward strand.
TAGCAATCTCCCTACTTGGAGCATCAGCACCTTTAACCTCCTGTTCCGTACAGGTTGCAATTTGTCCTGAGGATGAACGGGAAGACGGGGAACCAATGAGAGACTAGCTCTTGGTGTTGGGACAGGCACAGGTCACTCTATTTTCCCATCAGGAAGAAGAATTAACCACAGGCTCAGCCTGCCCCCCGGAACCAGAACAGGGCCTGAAGCCATCCTGCGCTTTTGCGGCCAGCTCCCAAAAAAGCGACTTGTAAAATGGAGCTTCAGGGCACTGCAATTCACAAACCTGCAGAGTTACAAATGATAACTCTCGTCCACAAATATATTGAGGGAAGGCAAAGAAGAGGATTTGAAATCAAGGCAGAATTGCAGGAAACAGATTTCAGGAGGAAGATGCGAATCGCCTTTAAAGCACATGAAAAGCGGCAAAACGTTGACAATGATGCCCTTGGCCAAAAAGGGCGTATGCGTTTTTTCCTGAATATATTCAGGAAAAAACGCATACGCCCTTTTTGGCCAACCAAGCAACCTGGAAAGGCAAATCAGCGCTACAAAGAAGTCTCGCTTCCCATCGGTCAAAAGGGCCATGCTGAAAAAAGTGTCAAAACCAGAAATGCAGGACAGGCCATGGAGAAATGGGAGCCTTGCTACACTGATGGGCGGGATGTAAATTGCCAACAGCCACTCTGGAGAAGTGTACGGTGTGTCCTGAAACATCTAAAAAACACAGCTTAGAGAGCATAGGGCACTTCCACGCATGGGGGGATAAAGTGGGAAAATTGAAAATCAGCAAGACACAAGCACCCCAAAGGTTAGGGCTGCTCTGTTGACAAGGACCTCCACTTCCTTCCACCTTAAATATCCCAGGAAAGCGAAAAATGGATAAAAAAGTTGTGGTCCTTATGTACAATGGAATATCACTCAGCCATGAAATCAATGTCATAAGGCTAGTAGCAGCATGATGAGTGGATTTAGGTAAGACGATTCTAAGTGAAATAAGTCACACAGAAAAGGACACTTCTCATAAGGTGTCACTTATAGAGGGAATGTAAAAACCGTTACACTTGAACTGAATTACAAAACAGAACAGAGTCACACATGCAGAAAACACACTATGGCTGCTTAACGGGAAAGGTGAGGTGGGGTGATACATAAAACAAGAGTTTAAAATTAGCTCAGATACCGTTCCATAAACCCAATATGTAACAGACAAGACCTACTCCTTGCTCAGAGAACTGGACTCAACACGCCCGATTCACCGCACAAGAATATATCTGACTAGTAATAATCTTAAAACCTATGTATTGATATCTCTCTGTTAGTGGGTCAAGTGGGTGTAAAGCGGCCTAAACACAGCCGTGAAAAGCAGCTAAACCCCATTATAAAAATAAATTACTTTTAAAAACCCATGAAACAAAGACAGGGAAAGAGAGAGAAATTCTTACACAATTCGTTCAGGGGCTGTGATGCAACCTGGATTGACCATATCTAGACCCACAGCTGGATGAGACATAAGGGTGGACACTCTTAGGGCTGAGAGGTTCGGTGAGGTTGGGTGAGCAAACGCAGACCCTTTAAAGTGATACTGCCTGCTACCCATCGCATGGGTCCCAAATCTCCAGGTTCAAGGGCATCTTCCTACATCGAAAACATGCATGAGAAACCCAGAAGATGGTACACCGTGTGATGGGGAAAGGTTTCTAAAACGCACCTCATTTCTCATCTCCTTGTGCTCGGGTTCGCCATTCCAGCCACTTTAGTAGCAATCGCCCTACTTGGAGCATCAGCACCTTTAACCTCCTGTTCCGTACAGGTTGCAATTTGTCCTGAGGATGAACGGGAAGACGGGGAACCAATGAGAGACTAGCTCTTGGTGTTGGGACAGGCACAGGTCACTCTATTTTCCCATCAGGAAGAAGAATTAACCACAGGCTCAGCCTGCCCCCCGGAACCAGAACAGGGCCTGAAGCCATCCTGCGCTTTTGCGGCCGGCTCCCAAAAAAGCGACTTGTAAAATGGAGCTTCAGGGCACTGCAATTCACAAACCTGCAGAGTTACAAATGATAACTCTCGTCCACAAATATATTGAGGGAAGGCAAAGAAGAGGATTTGAAATCAAGGCAGAATTGCAGGAAACAGATTTCAGGAGGAAGATGCGAATCGCCTTTAAAGCACATGAAAAGCGGCAAAACGTTGACAATGATGCCCTTGTCCAAAAAGGGCGTATGCGTTTTTTCCTGAATATATTCAGGAGAAAACGCATACGCCCTTTTTGGCCTACCAAGCAACCTGGAAAGGCAAATCAGCGCTACAAAGAAGTCTCGCTTCCCATCGGTCAAAAGGGCCATGCTGAAAAAAGTGTCAAAACCAGAAATGCAGGACAGGCCATGGAGAAATGGGAGCCTTGCTACACTGATGGGCGGGATGTAAATTGCCAACAGCCACTCTGGAGAAGTGTACGGTGTGTCCTGAAACATCTAAAAAACACAGCTTAGAGAGCATAGGGCACTTCCACGCATGGGGGGATAAAGTGGGAAAATTGAAAATCAGCAAGACACAAGCACCCCAAAGGTTAGGGCTGCTCTGTTGACAAGGACCTCCACTTCATTCCACCTTAAATATCCCAGGAAAGTTAAAAATGGATAAAAAAGTTGTGGTCCTTATGTACAATGGAATATCACTCAGCCATGAAATCAATGTCAAAAGGCTAGTAGCAGCATGATGAGTGGATTTAGGTAAGACGATTCTAAGTGAAATAAGTCACACAGAAAAGGACACTTCTCATAAGGTGTCACTTATAGAGGGAATGTAAAAACCGTTACACTTGAACTGAATTACAAAACAGAACAGAGTCACACATGCAGAAAACACACTATGGCTGCTTAACGGGAAAGGTGAGGTGGGGTGATACATAAAACCAGAGTTTCAAATTAGCTCAGATACCGTTCCATAAACCCAATATGGAATAGACAAGACCTACTCCTTGCTCAGAGAACTGGACTCAACACGCCCGATTCACCGCACAAGAATATATCTGACTAGTAATAATCTTAAAACCTATGTATTGATATCTCTCTGTTAGTGTGTCAAGTGGGTGTAAAGCGGCCTAAACACAGCCGTGAAAAGTAGCTAAACCCCATTATAAAAATAAATTACTTTTAAAAACCCATGAAACAAAGACAGGGAAAGAGAGAGAAATTCTTACACAATTCGTTCAGGGGCTGTGATGCAACCTGGATTGACCATATCTAGACCCACAGCTGGATGAGACATAAGGGTGGACACTCTTGGGGCTGAGAGGTTCGGTGAGGTTGGGTGAGCAAACGCAGACCCTTTAAAGTAATACTGCGTGCTACCCATCGCATGGGTCCCAAATCTCCAGGTTCAAGGGCATCTTCCTACATCGAAAACATGCATGAGAAACCCAGAAGATGGTACACCGTGTGATGGGGAAAGGTTTCTAAAACGCACCTCATTTCTCATCTCCTTGTGCTCGGGTTCGCCATTCCAGCCACTTTACTAGCAATCTCCCTACTTGGAGCATCAGCACCTTTAACCTCCTGTTCCGTACAGGTTGCAATTTGTCCTGAGGATGAACGGGAAGACGGGGAACCAATGAGAGACTAGCTCTTGGTGTTGGGACAGGCACAGGTCACTCTATTTTCCCATCAGGAAGAAGAATTAACCACAGGCTCAGCCTGCCCCCCGGAACCAGAACAGGGCCTGAAGCCATCCTGCGCTTTTGCGGCCGGCTCCCAAAAAACCGACTTGTAAAATGGAGCTTCAGGGCACTGCAATTCACAAACCTGCAGAGTTATAAATGATAACTCTCGTCCACAAATATATTGAGGGAAGGCAAAGAAGAGGATTTGAAATCAAGGCAGAATTGCAGGAAACAGATTTCAGGAGGTAGATTCGAATCGCCTTTAAAGCACATGAAAAGCGGCAAAACGTTGACAATGATGCCCTTGGCCAAAAAGGGCGTATGCGTTTTTTCCTGAATATATTCAGGAAAAAACGCATACGCCCTTTTTGGCCAACCAAGCAACCTGGAAAGGCAAATCAGCGCTACAAAGAAGTCTCGCTTCCCATCGGTCAAAAGGGACATGCTGAAAAAGGTGTCAAAACCAGAAATGCAGGACAGGCCATGGAGAAATGGGAGCCTTGCTACACTGATGGGCGGGATGTAAATTGCCAACAGCCACTCTGGAGAAGTGTACGGTGTGTCCTGAAACATCTAAAAAACACAGCTTAGAGAGCATAGGGCACTTCCACGCATGGGGGGATAAAGTGGGAAAATTGAAAATCAGCAAGACACAAGCACCCCAAAGGTTAGGGCTGCTCTGTTGACAAGGACCTCCACTTCCTTCCACCTTAAATATCCCAGGAAAGCGAAAAATGGATAAAAAAGTTGTGGTCCTTATGTACAATGGAATATCACTCAGCCATGAAATCAATGTCATAAGGCTAGTAGCAGCATGATGAGTGGATTTAGGTAAGACGATTCTAAGTGAAATAAGTCACACAGAAAAGGACACTTCTCATAAGGTGTCACTTATAGAGGGAATGTAAAAACCGTTACACTTGAACTGAATTACAAAACAGAACAGAGTCACACATGCAGAAAACACACTATGGCTGCTTAACGGGAAAGGTGAGGTGGGGTGATACATAAAACAAGAGTTTCAAATTAGCTCAGATACCGTTCCATAAACCCAATATGGAATAGACAAGACCTACTCCTTGCTCAGAGAACTGGACTCAACACGCCCGATTCACCGCACAAGAATATATCTGACTAGTAATAATCTTAAAACCTATGTATTGATATCTCTCTGTTAGTGTGTCAAGTGGGTGTAAAGCGGCCTAAACACAGCCGTGAAAAGCAGCTAAACCCCATTATAAAAATAAATTACTTTTAAAAACCCATGAAACAAAGACAGGGAAAGAGAGAGAAATTCTTACACAATTCGTTCAGGGGCTGTGATGCAACCTGGATTGACCATATCTAGACCCACAGCTGGATGAGACATAAGGGTGGACACTCTTGGGGCTGAGAGGTTCGGTGAGGTTGGGTGAGCAAACGCAGACCCTTTAAAGTAATACTGCGTGCTACCCATCGCATGGGTCCCAAATCTCCAGGTTCAAGGGCATCTTCCTACATCGAAAACATGCATGAGAAACCCAGAAGATGGTACACCGTGTGATGGGGAAAGGTTTCTAAAACGCACCTCATTTCTCATCTCCTTGTGCTCGGGTTCGCCATTCCAGCCACTTTACTAGCAATCTCCCTACTTGGAGCATCAGCACCTTTAACCTCCTGTTCCGTACAGGTTGCAATTTGTCCTGAGGATGAACGGGAAGACGGGGAACCAATGAGAGACTAGCTCTTGGTGTTGGGAGAGGCACAGGTCACTCTATTTTCCCATCAGGAAGAAGAATTAACCACAGGCTCAGCCTGCCCCCCTGAACCAGAACAGGGCCTGAAGCCATCCTGCGCTTTTGCGGCCGGCTCCCAAAAAACCGACTTGTAAAATGGAGCTTCAGGGCACTGCAATTCACAAACCTGCAGAGTTATAAATGATAACTCTCGTCCACAAATATATTGAGGGAAGGCAAAGAAGAGGATTTGAAATCAAGGCAGAATTGCAGGAAACAGATTTCAGGAGGTAGATTCGAATCGCCTTTAAAGCACATGAAAAGCGGCAAAACGTTGACAATGATGCCCTTGGCCAAAAAGGGCGTATGCGTTTTTTCCTGAATATATTCAGGAAAAAACGCATACGCCCTTTTTGGCCAACCAAGCAACCTGGAAAGGCAAATCAGCGCTACAAAGAAGTCTCGCTTCCCATCGGTCAAAAGGGACATGCTGAAAAAGTTGTCAAAACCAGAAATGCAGGACAGGCCATGGAGAAATGGGAGCCTTGCTACACTGATGGGCGGGATGTAAATTGCCAACAGCCACTCTGGAGAAGTGTATGGTGTGTCCTGAAACATCTAAAAAACACAGCTTAGAGAGCATAGGGCACTTCCACGCATGGGGGGATAAAGTGGGAAAATTGAAAATCAGCAAGACACAAGCACCCCAAAGTTTAGGGCTGCTCTGTTGACAAGGACCTCCACTTCCTTCCACCTTAAATATCCCAGGAAAGCGAAAAATGGATAAAAAAGTTGTGGTCCTTATGTACAATGGAATATCACTCAGCCATGAAATCAATGTCATAAGGCTAGTAGCAGCATGATGAGTGGATTTAGGTAAGACGATTCTAAGTGAAATAAGTCACACAGAAAAGGACACTTCTCATAAGGTTTCACTTATAGAGGGAATGTAAAAACCGTTACACTTGAACTGAATTACAAAACAGAACAGAGTCACACATGCAGAAAACACACTATGGCTGCTTAACGGGAAAGGTGAGGTGGGGTGATACATAAAACAAGAGTTTCAAATTAGCTCAGATACCGTTCCATAAACCCAATATGGAATAGACAAGACCTACTCCTTGCTCAGAGAACTGGACTCAACACGCCCGATTCACCGCACAAGAATATATCTGACTAGTAATAATCTTAAAACCTATGTATTGATATCTCTCTGTTAGTGTGTCAAGTGGGTGTAAAGCGGCCTAAACACAGACGTGAAAAGCAGCTAAACCCCATTATAAAAATAAATTAATTTTAAAAACCCATGAAACAAAGACAGGGAAAGAGAGAGAAATTCTTACACAATTCGTTCAGGGGCTGTGATGCAACCTGGATTGACCATATCTAGACCCACAGCTGGATGAGACATAAGGGTGGACACTCTTGGGGCTGAGAGGTTCGGTGAGGTTGGGTGAGCAAACGCAGACCCTTTAAAGTGATACTGCCTGCTACCCATCGCATGGGTCCCAAATCTCCAGGTTCAAGGGCATCTTCCTACATCGAAAACATGCATGAGAAACCCAGAAGATGGTACACCGTGTGATGGGGAAAGGTTTCTAAAACGCACCTCATTTCTCATCTCCTTGTGCTCGGGTTCGCCATTCCAGCCACTTTAGTAGCAATCTCCCTACTTGGAGCATCAGCACCTTTAACCTCCTGTTCCGTACAGGTTGCAATTTGTCCTGAGGATGAACGGGAAGACGGGGAACCAATGAGAGACTAGCTCTTGGTGTTGGGACAGGCACAGGTCACTCTATTTTCCCATCAGGAAGAAGAATTAACCACAGGCTCAGCCTGCCCCCCGGAACCAGAACAGGGCCTGAAGCCATCCTGCGCTTTTGCGGCCGACTCCCAAAAAAGCGACTTGTAAAATGGAGCTTCAGGGCACTGCAATTCACAAACCTGCAGAGTTACAAATGATAACTCTCGTCCACAAATATATTGAGGGAAGGCAAAGAAGAGGATTTGAAATCAAGGCAGAATTGCAGGAAACAGATTTCAGGAGGAAGATGCGAATCGCCTTTAAAGCACATGAAAAGCGGCAAAACGTTGACAATGATGCCCTTGGCCAAAAAGGGCGTATGCGTTTTTTCCTGAATATATTCAGGAAAAAACGCATACGCCCTTTTTGGCCAACCAAGCAACCTGGAAAGGCAAATCAGCGCTACAAAGAAGTCTCGCTTCCCATCGGTCAAAAGGGCCATGCTGAAAAAAGTGTCAAAACCAGAAATGCAGGACAGGCCATGGAGAAATGGGAGCCTTGCTACACTGATGGGTGGGATGTAAATTGCCAACAGCCACTCTGGAGAAGTGTACGGTGTGTCCTGAAACATCTAAAAAACACAGCTTAGAGAGCATAGGGCACTTCCACGCATGGGGGGATAAAGTGGGAAAATTGAAAATCAGCAAGACACAAGCACCCCAAAGGTTAGGGCTGCTCTGTTGACAAGGACCTCCACTTCCTTCCACCTTAAATATCCCAGGAAAGCGAAAAATGGATAAAAAAGTTGTGGTCCTTATGTACAATGGAATATCACTCAGCCATGAAATCAATGTCATAAGGCTAGTAGCAGCATGATGAGTGGATTTAGGTAAGACGATTCTAAGTGAAATAAGTCACACAGAAAAGGACACTTCTCATAAGGTGTCACTTATAGAGGGAATGTAAAAACCGTTACACTTGAACTGAATTACAAAACAGAACAGAGTCACACATGCAGAAAACACACTATGGCTGCTTAACGGGAAAGGTGAGGTGGGGTGATACATAAAACAAGAGTTTCAAATTAGCTCAGATACCGTTCCATAAACCCAATATGTAACAGACAAGACCTACTCCTTGCTGAGAGAACTGGACTCAACACGCCCGATTCACCGCACAAGAATATATCTGACTAGTAATAATCTTAAAACCTATGTATTGATATCTCTCTGTTAGTGGGTCAAGTGGGTGTAAAGCGGCCTAAACACAGCCGTGAAAAGCAGCTAAACCCCATTATAAAAATAAATTACTTTTAAAAACCCAGGAAACAAAGACAGGGAAAGAGAGAGAAATTCCTACACAATTCGTTCAGGGGCTGTGATGCAACCTGGATTGACCATATCTAGACCCACAGCTGGATGAGACATAAGGGTGGACACTCTTGGGGCTGAGAGGTTTGGTGAGGTTGGGTGAGCAAACGCAGACCCTTTAAAGTAATACTGCGTGCTACCCATCGCATGGGTCCCAAATCTCCAGGTTCAAGGGCATCTTCCTACATCGAAAACATGCATGAGAAACCCAGAAGATGGTACACCGTGTGATGGGGAAAGGTTTCTAAAACGCACCTCATTTCTCATCTCCTTGTGCTCGGGTTCGCCATTCCAGCCACTTTACTAGCAATCTCCCTACTTGGAGCATCAGCACCTTTAACCTCCTGTTCCGTACAGGTTGCAATTTGTCCTGAGGATGAACGGGAAGACGGGGAACCAATGAGAGACTAGCTCTTGGTGTTGGGAGAGGCACAGGTCACTCTATTTTCCCATCAGGAAGAAGAATTAACCACAGGCTCAGCCTGCCCCCCTGAACCAGAACAGGGCCTGAAGCCATCCTGCGCTTTTGCGGCCGGCTCCCAAAAAAGCGACTTGTAAAATGGAGCTTCAGGGCACTGCAATTCACAAACCTGCAGAGTTATAAATGATAACTCTCGTCCACAAATATATTGAGGGAAGGCAAAGAAGAGGATTTGAAATCAAGGCAGAATTGCAGGAAACAGATTTCAGGAGGAAGATGCGAATCGCCTTTAAAGCACATGAAAATCGGCAAAACGTTGACAATGATGCCCTTGTCCAAAAAGGGCGTATGCGTTTTTTCCTGAATATATTCAGGAGAAAACGCATACGCCCTTTTTGGCCAACCAAGCAACCTGGAAAGGCAAATCAGCGCTACAAAGAAGTCTCGCTTCCCATCGGTCAAAAGGGCCATGCTGAAAAAAGTGTCAAAACCAGAAATGCAGGACAGGCCATGGTGAAATGGGAGCCTTGCTACACTGATGGGCGGGATGTAAATTGCCAACAGCCACTCTGGAGAAGTGTACGGTGTGTCCTGAAACATCTAAAAAACACAGCTTAGAGAGCATAGGGCACTTCCACGCATGGGGGGATAAAGTGGGAAAATTGAAAATCAGCAAGACACAAGCACCCCAAAGGTTAGGGCTGCTCTGTTGACAAGGACCTCCACTTCCTTCCACCTTAAATATCCCAGGAAAGCGAAAAATGGAAAAAAAAGTTGTGGTCCTTATGTACAATGGAATATCACTCAGCCATGAAATCAATGTCATAAGGCTAGTAGCAGCATGATGAGTGGATTTAGGTAAGACGATTCTAAGTGAAATAAGTCACACAGAAAAGGACACTTCTCATAAGGTGTCACTTATAGAGGGAATGTTAAAACCGTTACACTTGAACTGAATTACAAAACAGAACAGAGTCACACATGCAGAAAACACACTATGGCTGCTTAACGGGAAAGGTGAGGTGGGGTGATACATAAAACAAGAGTTTCAAATTAGCTCAGATACCGTTCCATAAACCCAATATGGAATAGACAAGACCTACTCCTTGCTCAGAGAACTGGACTCAACACGCCCGATTCACTGCACAAGAATATATCTGACTAGTAATAATCTTAAATCCTATGTATTGATATCTCTCTGTTAGTGTGTCAAGTGGGTGTAAAGCGGCCTAAACACAGCCGTGAAAAGCAGCTAAACCCCATTATAAAAATAAATTACTTTTAAAAACCCATGAAACAAAGACAGGGAAAGAGAGAGAAATTCTTACACAATTCGTTCAGGGGCTGTGATGCAACCTGGATTGACCATATCTAGACCCACAGCTGGATGAGACATAAGGGTGGACACTCTTGGGGCTGAGAGGTTCGGTGAGGTTGGGTGAGCAAACGCAGACCCTTTAAAGTAATACTGCGTGCTACCCATCGCATGGGTCCCAAATCTCCAGGTTCAAGGGCATCTTCCTACATCGAAAACATGCATGAGAAACCCAGAAGATGGTACACCGTGTGATGGGGAAAGGTTTCTAAAACGCACCTCATTTCTCATCTCCTTGTGCTCGGGTTCGCCATTCCAGCCACTTTACTAGCAATCTCCCTACTTGGAGCATCAGCACCTTTAACCTCCTGTTCCGTACAGGTTGCAATTTGTCCTGAGGATGAACGGGAAGACGGGGAACCAATGAGAGACTAGCTCTTGGTGTTGGGAGAGGCACAGGTCACTCTATTTTCCCATCAGGAAGAAGAATTAACCACAGGCTCAGCCTGCCCCCCGGAACCAGAACAGGGCCTGAAGCCATCCTGCGCTTTTGCGGCCGGCTCCCAAAAAAGCGACTTGTAAAATGGAGCTTCAGGGCACTGCAATTCACAAACCTGCAGAGTTATAAATGATAACTCTCGTTCACAAGTATATTGAGGGAAGGCAAAGAAGAGGATTTGAAATCAAGGCAGAATTGCAGGAAACAGATTTCAGGAGGTAGATTCGAATCGCCTTTAAAGCACATGAAAAGCGGCAAAACGTTGACAATGATGCCCTTGGCCAAAAAGGGCGTATGCGTTTTTTCCTGAATACATTCAGGAAAAAACGCATACGCCCTTTTTGGCCAACCAAGCAACCTGGAAAGGCAAATCAGCGCTACAAAGAAGTCTCGCTTCCCATCGGTCAAAAGGGCCATGCTGAAAAAAGTGTCAAAACCAGAAATGCAGGACAGGCCATGGAGAAATGGGAGCCTTGCTACACTGATGGGCGGGATGTAAATTGCCAACAGCCACTCTGGAGAAGTGTACGGTGTGTCCTGAAACATCTAAAAAACACAGCTTAGAGAGCATAGGGCACTTCCACGCATGGGGGGATAAAGTGGGAAAATGGAAAATCAGCAAGACACAAGCACCCCAAAGTTTAGGGCTGCTCTGTTGACAAGGACCTCCACTTCCTTCCACCTTAAATATCCCAGGAAAGCGAAAAATGGATAAAAAAGTTGTGGTCCTTATGTACAATGGAATATCACTCAGCCATGAAATCAATGTCATAAGGCTAGTAGCAGCATGATGAGTGGATTTAGGTAAGACGATTCTAAGTGAAATAAGTCACACAGAAAAGGACACTTCTCATAAGGTGTCACTTATAGAGGGAATGTAAAAACCGTTACACTTGAACTGAATTACAAAACAGAACAGAGTCACACATGCAGAAAACACACTATGGCTGCTTAACGGGAAAGGTGAGGTGGGGTGATACATAAAACAAGAGTTTCAAATTAGCTCAGATACCGTTCCATAAACCCAATATGTAACAGACAAGACCTACTCCTTGCTCAGAGAACTGGACTCAACACGCCCGATTCACCGCACAAGAATATATCTGACTAGTAATAATCTTAAAACCTATGTATTGATATCTCTCTGTTAGTGGGTCAAGTGGGTGTAAAGCGGCCTAAACACAGCCGTGAAAAGCAGCTAAACCCCATTATAAAAATAAATTACTTTTAAAAACCCAGGAAACAAAGACAGGGAAAGAGAGAGAAATTCCTACACAATTCGTTCAGGGGCTGTGATGCAACCTGGATTGACCATATCTAGACCCACAGCTGGATGAGACATAAGGGTGGACACTCTTGGGGCTGAGAGGTTTGGTGAGGTTGGGTGAGCAAACGCAGACCCTTTAAAGTAATACTGCGTGCTACCCATCGCATGGGTCCCAAATCTCCAGGTTCAAGGGCATCTTCCTACATCGAAAACATGCATGAGAAACCCAGAAGATGGTACACCGTGTGATGGGGAAAGGTTTCTAAAACGCACCTCATTTCTCATCTCCTTGTGCTCGGGTTCGCCATTCCAGCCACTTTACTAGCAATCTCCCTACTTGGAGCATCAGCACCTTTAACCTCCTGTTCCGTACAGGTTGCAATTTGTCCTGAGGATGAACGGGAAGACGGGGAACCAATGAGAGACTAGCTCTTGGTGTTGGGAGAGGCACAGGTCACTCTATTTTCCCATCAGGAAGAAGAATTAACCACAGGCTCAGCCTGCCCCCCTGAACCAGAACAGGGCCTGAAGCCATCCTGCGCTTTTGCGGCCGGCTCCCAAAAAACCGACTTGTAAAATGGAGCTTCAGGGCACTGCAATTCACAAACCTGCAGAGTTATAAATGATAACTCTCGTCCACAAATATATTGAGGGAAGGCAAAGAAGAGGATTTGAAATCAAGGCAGAATTGCAGGAAACAGATTTCAGGAGGAAGATGCGAATCGCCTTTAAAGCACATGAAAAGCGGCAAAACGTTGACAATGATGCCCTTGTCCAAAAAGGGCGTATGCGTTTTTTCCTGAATATATTCAGGAGAAAACGCATACGCCCTTTTTGGCCAACCAAGCAACCTGGAAAGGCAAATCAGCGCTACAAAGAAGTCTCGCTTCCCATCGGTCAAAAGGGCCATGCTGAAAAAAGTGTCAAAACCAGAAATGCAGGACAGGCCATGGAGAAATGGGAGCCTTGCTACACTGATGGGCGGGATGTAAATTGCCAACAGCCACTCTGGAGAAGTGTACGGTGTGTCCTGAAACATCTAAAAAACACAGCTTAGAGAGCATAGGGCACTTCCACGCATGGGGGGATAAAGTGGGAAAATTGAAAATCAGCAAGACACAAGCACCCCAAAGGTTAGGGCTGCTCTGTTGACAAGGACCTCCACTTCCTTCCACCTTAAATATCCCAGGAAAGCGAAAAATGGAAAAAAAAGTTGTGGTCCTTATGTACAATGGAATATCACTCAGCCATGAAATCAATGTCATAAGGCTAGTAGCAGCATGATGAGTGGATTTAGGTAAGACGATTCTAAGTGAAATAAGTCACACAGAAAAGGACACTTCTCATAAGGTGTCACTTATAGAGGGAATGTTAAAACCGTTACACTTGAACTGAATTACAAAACAGAACAGAGTCACACATGCAGAAAACACACTATGGCTGCTTAACGGGAAAGGTGAGGTGGGGTGATACATAAAACAAGAGTTTCAAATTAGCTCAGATACCGTTCCATAAACCCAATATGGAATAGACAAGACCTACTCCTTGCTCAGAGAACTGGACTCAACACGCCCGATTCACTGCACAAGAATATATCTGACTAGTAATAATCTTAAATCCTATGTATTGATATCTCTCTGTTAGTGTGTCAAGTGGGTGTAAAGCGGCCTAAACACAGCCGTGAAAAGCAGCTAAACCCCATTATAAAAATAAATTACTTTTAAAAACCCATGAAACAAAGACAGGGAAAGAGAGAGAAATTCTTACACAATTCGTTCAGGGGCTGTGATGCAACCTGGATTGACCATATCTAGACCCACAGCTGGATGAGACATAAGGGTGGACACTCTTGGGGCTGAGAGGTTCGGTGAGGTTGGGTGAGCAAACGCAGACCCTTTAAAGTAATACTGCGTGCTACCCATCGCATGGGTCCCAAATCTCCAGGTTCAAGGGCATCTTCCTACATCGAAAACATGCATGAGAAACCCAGAAGATGGTACACCGTGTGATGGGGAAAGGTTTCTAAAACGCACCTCATTTCTCATCTCCTTGTGCTCGGGTTCGCCATTCCAGCCACTTTACTAGCAATCTCCCTACTTGGAGCATCAGCACCTTTAACCTCCTGTTCCGTACAGGTTGCAATTTGTCCTGAGGATGAACGGGAAGACGGGGAACCAATGAGAGACTAGCTCTTGGTGTTGGGAGAGGCACAGGTCACTCTATTTTCCCATCAGGAAGAAGAATTAACCACAGGCTCAGCCTGCCCCCCGGAACCAGAACAGGGCCTGAAGCCATCCTGCGCTTTTGCGGCCGGCTCCCAAAAAAGCGACTTGTAAAATGGAGCTTCAGGGCACTGCAATTCACAAACCTGCAGAGTTATAAATGATAACTCTCGTTCACAAGTATATTGAGGGAAGGCAAAGAAGAGGATTTGAAATCAAGGCAGAATTGCAGGAAACAGATTTCAGGAGGTAGATTCGAATCGCCTTTAAAGCACATGAAAAGCGGCAAAACGTTGACAATGATGCCCTTGGCCAAAAAGGGCGTATGCGTTTTTTCCTGAATACATTCAGGAAAAAACGCATACGCCCTTTTTGGCCAACCAAGCAACCTGGAAAGGCAAATCAGCGCTACAAAGAAGTCTCGCTTCCCATCGGTCAAAAGGGCCATGCTGAAAAAAGTGTCAAAACCAGAAATGCAGGACAGGCCATGGAGAAATGGGAGCCTTGCTACACTGATGGGCGGGATGTAAATTGCCAACAGCCACTCTGGAGAAGTGTACGGTGTGTCCTGAAACATCTAAAAAACACAGCTTAGAGAGCATAGGGCACTTCCACGCATGGGGGGATAAAGTGGGAAAATGGAAAATCAGCAAGACACAAGCACCCCAAAGTTTAGGGCTGCTCTGTTGACAAGGACCTCCACTTCCTTCCACCTTAAATATCCCAGGAAAGCGAAAAATGGATAAAAAAGTTGTGGTCCTTATGTACAATGGAATATCACTCAGCCATGAAATCAATGTCATAAGGCTAGTAGCAGCATGATGAGTGGATTTAGGTAAGACGATTCTAAGTGAAATAAGTCACACAGAAAAGGACACTTCTCATAAGGTGTCACTTATAGAGGGAATGTAAAAACCGTTACACTTGAACTGAATTACAAAACAGAACAGAGTCACACATGCAGAAAACACACTATGGCTGCTTAACGGGAAAGGTGAGGTGGGGTGATACATAAAACAAGAGTTTCAAATTAGCTCAGATACCGTTCCATAAACCCAATATGTAACAGACAAGACCTACTCCTTGCTCAGAGAACTGGACTCAACACGCCCGATTCACCGCACAAGAATATATCTGACTAGTAATAATCTTAAAACCTAAGTATTGATATCTCTCTGTTAGTGGGTCAAGTGGGTGTAAAGCGGCCTAAACACAGCCGTGAAAAGCAGCTAAACCCCATTATAAAAATAAATTACTTTTAAAAACCCAGGAAACAAAGACAGGGAAAGAGAGAGAAATTCTTACACAATTCGTTCAGGGGCTGTGATGCAACCTGGATTGACCATATCTAGACCCACAGCTGGATGAGACATAAGGGTGGACACTCTTGGGGCTGAGAGGTTCGGTGAGGTTGGGTGAGCAAACGCAGACCCTTTAAAGTAATACTGCGTGCTACCCATCGCATGGGTCCCAAATCTCCAGGTTCAAGGGCATCTTCCTACACCGAAAACATGCATGAGAAACCCAGAAGATGGTACACCGTGTGATGGGGAAAGGTTTCTAAAACGCACCTCATTTCTCAACTCCTTGTGCTCGGGTTCGCCATTCCAGCCACTTTACTAGCAATCTCCCTACTTGGAGCCTCAGCACCTTTAACCTCCTCTTCCGTACAGGTTGCAATTTGTCCTGAGGATGAACGGGAAGACGGGGAACCAATGAGAGACTAGCTCTTGGTGTTGGGAGAGGCACAGGTCACTCTATTTTCCCATCAGGAAGAAGAATTAACCACAGGCTCAGCCTGCCCCCCTGAACCAGAACAGGGCCTGAAGCCATCCTGCGCTTTTGCGGCCGGCTCCCAAAAAAGCGACCTGTAAAATGGAGCTGCAGGGCACTGCAATTCACAAACCTGCAGAGTTATAAATGATAACTCTCGTCCACAAATATATTGAGGGAAGGCAAAGAAGAGGATTTGAAATCAAGGCAGAATTGCAGGAAACAGATTTCAGGAGGTAGATTCGAATCGCCTTTAAAGCACATGAAAAGCGGCAAAACGTTGACAATGATGCCCTTGGCCAAAAAGTGCGTATGCGTTTTTTCCTGAATACATTCAGGAAAAAACGCATACGCCCTTTTTGGCCAACCAAGCAACCTGGAAAGGCAAATCAGCGCTACAAAGAAGTCTCGCTTCCCATCGGTCAAAAGGGCCATGCTGAAAAAAGTGTCAAAACCAGAAATGCAGGACAGGCCATGGAGAAATGGGAGCCTTGCTACACTGATGTGCAGGATGTAAATTGCCAACAGCCACTCTGGAGAAGTGTATGGTGTGTCCTGAAACATCTAAAAAACACAGCTTAGAGAGCATAGGGCACTTCCACGCATGGGGGGATAAAGTGGGAAAATTGAAAATCAGCAAGACACAAGCACCCCAAAGTTTAGGGCTGCTCTGTTGACAAGGACCTCCACTTCCTTCCACCTTAAATATCCCAGGAAAGCGAAAAATGGATAAAAAAGTTGTGGTCCTTATGTACAATGGAATATCACTCAGCCATGAAATCAATGTCATAAGGCTAGTAGCAGCATGATGAGTGGATTTAGGTAAGACGATTCTAAGTGAAATAAGTCACACAGAAAAGGACACTTCTCATAAGGTGTCACTTATAGAGGGAATGTAAAAACCGTTACACTTGAACTGAATTACAAAACAGAACAGAGTCACACATGCAGAAAACACACTATGGCTGCTTAAGGGGAAAGGTGAGGTGGGGTGATACATAAAACAAGAGTTTCAAATTAGCTCAGATACCGTTCCATAAACCCAATATGGAATAGACAAGACCTACTCCTTGCTCAGAGAACTTCACTCAACACGCCCGATTCACCGCACAAGAATATATCTGACTAGTAATAATCTTAAAACCTATGTATTGATATCTCTCTGTTAGTGGGTCAAGTGGGTGTAAAGCGGCCTAAACACAGCCGTGAAAAGCAGCTAATCCCCATTATAAAAATAAATTACTTTTAAAAACCCATGAAACAAAGACAGGGAAAGAGAGAGAAATTCTTACACAATTCGTTCAGGGGCTGTGATGCAACCTGGATTGACCATATCTAGACCCACAGCTGGATGAGACATAAGGGTGGACACTCTTGGGGCTGAGAGGTTCGGTGAGGTTGGGTGAGCAAACGCAGACCCTTTAAAGTAATACTGCGTGCTACCCATCGCATGGGTCCCAAATCTCCAGGTTCAAGGGCATCTTCCTACATCGAAAACATGCATGAGAAACCCAGAAGATGGTACACCGTGTGATGGGGAAAGGTTTCTAAAACGCACATCATTTCTCATCTCCTTGTGCTCGGGTTCGCCATTCCAGCCACTTTACTAGCAATCTCCCTACTTGGAGCATCAGCACCTTTAACCTCCTGTTCCGTACAGGTTGCAATTTGTCCTGAGGATGAACGGGAAGACGGGGAACCAATGAGAGACTAGCTCTTGGTGTTGGGAGAGGCACAGGTCACTCTATTTTCCCATCAGGAAGAAGAATTAACCACAGGCTCAGCCTGCCCCCCTGAACCAGAACAGGGCCTGAAGCCATCCTGCGCTTTTGCGGACGGCTCCCAAAAAAGCGACTTGTAAAATGGAGCTTCAGGGCACTGCAATTCACAAACCTGCAGAGTTATAAATGATAACTCTCGTCCACAAATATATTGAGGGAAGGCAAAGAAGAGGATTTGAAATCAAGGCAGAATTGCAGGAAACAGATTTCAGGAGGTAGATTCGAATCGCCTTTAAAGCACATGAAAAGCGGCAAAACGTTGACAATGATGCCCTTGGCCAAAAAGGGCGTATGCGTTTTTTCCTGAATATATTCAGGAAAAAACGCATACGCCCTTTTTGGCCAACCAAGCAACCTGGAAAGGCAAATCAGCGCTACAAAGAAGTCTCGCTTCCCATCGGTCAAAAGGGCCATGCTGAAAAAAGTGTCAAAACCAGAAATGCAGGACAGGCCATGGAGAAATGGGAGCCTTGCTACACTGATGGGCGGGATGTAAATTGCCAACAGCCACTCTGGAGAAGTGTACGGTGTGTCCTGAAACATCTAAAAAACACAGCTTAGAGAGCATAGGGCACTTCCACGCATGGGGGGATAAAGTGGGAAAATTGAAAATCAGCAAGACACAAGCACCCCAAAGTTTAGGGCTGCTCTGTTGACAAGGACCTCCACTTCATTCCACCTTAAATATCCCAGGAAAGTTAAAAATGGATAAAAAAGTTGTGGTCCTTATGTACAATGGAATATCACTCAGCCATGAAATCAATGTCATAAGGCTAGTAGCAGCATGATGAGTGGATTTAGGTAAGACGATTCTAAGTGAAATAAGTCACACAGAAAAGGACACTTCTCATAAGGTGTCACTTATAGAGGGAATGTAAAAACCGTTACACTTGAACTGAATTACAAAACAGAACAGAGTCACACATGCAGAAAACACACTATGGCTGCTTAACGGGAAAGGTGAGGTGGGGTGATACATAAAACAAGAGTTTCAAATTAGCTCAGATACCGTTCCGTAAACCCAATATGGAATAGACAAGACCTACTCCTTGCTCAGAGAACTTCACTCAACACGCCCGATTCACCGCACAAGAATATATCTGACTAGTAATAATCTTAAAACCTATGTATTGATATCTCTCTGTTAGTGGGTCAAGTGGGTGTAAAGCGGCCTAAACACAGCCGTGAAAAGCAGCTAAACCCCATTATAAAAATAAATTACTTTTAAAAACCCATGAAACAAAGACAGGGAAAGAGAGAGAAATTCTTACACAATTCGTTCAGGGGCTGTGATGCAACCTGGATTGACCATATCTAGACCCACAGCTGGATGAGACATAAGGGTGGACACTCTTGGGGCTGAGAGGTTTGGTGAGGTTGGGTGAGCAAACGCAGACCCTTTAAAGTAATACTGCGTGCTACCCATCGCATGGGTCCCAAATCTCCAGGTTCAAGGGCATCTTCCTACATCGAAAACATGCATGAGAAACCCAGAAGATGGTACACCGTGTGATGGGGAAAGGTTTCTAAAACGCACCTCATTTCTCATCTCCTTGTGCTCGGGTTCGCCATTCCAGCCACTTTACTAGCAATCTCCCTACTTGGAGCATCATCACCTTTAACCTCCTGTTCCGTACAGGTTGCAATTTGTCCTGAGGATGAACGGGAAGACGGGGAACCAATGAGAGACTAGCTCTTGGTGTTGGGACAGGCACAGGTCACTCTATTTTCCCATCAGGAAGAAGAATTAACCACAGGCTCAGCCTGCCCCCCGGAACCAGAACAGGGCCTGAAGCCATCCTGCGCTTTTGCGGCCGGCTCCCAAAAAAGCGACTTGTAAAATGGAGCTTCAGGGCACTGCAATTCACAAACCTGCAGAGTTATAAATGATAACTCTCGTCCACAAATATATTGAGGGAAGGCAAAGAAGAGGATTTGAAATCAAGGCAGAATTGCAGGAAACAGATTTCAGGAGGAAGATGCGAATCGCCTTTAAAGCACATGAAAAGCGGCAAAACGTTGACAATGATGCCCTTGTCCAAAAAGGGCGTATGCGTTTTTTCCTGAATATATTCAGGAGAAAACGCATACGCCCTTTTTGGCCAACCAAGCAACCTGGAAAGGCAAATCAGCGCTACAAAGAAGTCTCGCTTCCCATCGGTCAAAAGGGCCATGCTGAAAAAAGTGCCAAAACCAGAAATGCAGGACAGGCCATGGAGAAATGGGAGCCTTGCTACACTGATGGGCGGGATGTAAATTGCCAACAGCCACTCTGGAGAAGTGTACGGTGTGTCCTGAAACATCTAAAAAACACAGCTTAGAGAGCATAGGGCACTTCCACGCATGGGGGGATAAAGTGGGAAAATTGAAAATCAGCAGGACACAAGCACCCCAAAGTTTAGGGCTGCTCTGTTGACAAGGACCTCCACTTCCTTCCACCTTAAATATCCCAGGAAAGCGAAAAATGGATAAAAAAGTTGTGGTCCTTATGTACAATGGAATATCACTCAGCCATGAAATCAATGTCATAAGGCTAGTAGCAGCATGATGAGTGGATTTAGGTAAGACGATTCTAAGTGAAATAAGTCACACAGAAAAGGACACTTCTCATAAGGTGTCACTTATAGAGGGAATGTAAAAACCGTTACACTTGAACTGAATTACAAAACAGAACAGAGTCACACATGCAGAAAACACACTATGGCTGCTTAACGGGAAAGGTGAGGTGGGGAGATACATAAAACAAGAGTTTCAAATTAGCTCAGATACCGTTCCATAAACCCAATATGGAATAGACAAGACCTACTCCTTGCTCAGAGAACTGGACTCAACACGCCCGATTCACCGCACAAGAATATATGTGACTAGTAATAATCTTAAAACCTATGTATTGATATCTCTCTGTTAGTGGGTCAAGTGGGTGTAAAGCGGCCTAAACACAGCCGTGAAAAGCAGCTAAACCCCATTATAAAAATAAATTACTTTTAAAAACCCATGAAACAAAGACAGGGAAAGAGAGAGAAATTCTTACACAATTCGTTCAGGGGCTGTGATGCAACCTGGATTGACCATATCTAGACCCACAGCTGGATGAGACATAAGGGTGGACACTCTTGGGGCTGAGAGGTTCGGTGAGGTTGGGTGAGCAAACGCAGACCCTTTAAAGTAATACTGCGTGCTACCCATCGCATGGGTCCCAAATCTCCAGGTTCAAGTGCATCTTCCTACATCGAAAACATGCATGAGAAACCCAGAAGATGGTACACCGTGTGATGGGGAAAGGTTTCTAAAACGCACCTCATTTCTCATCTCCTTGTGCTCGGGTTCGCCATTCCAGCCACTTTACTAGCAATCTCCCTACTTGGAGCATCAGCACCTTTAACCTCCTGTTCCGTACAGGTTGCAATTTGTCCTGAGGATGAACGGGAAGACGGGGAACCAATGAGAGACTAGCTCTTGGTGTTGGGAGAGGCACAGGTCACTCTATTTTCCCATCAGGAAGAAGAATTAACCACAGGCTCAGCCTGCCCCCCTGAACCAGAACAGGGCCTGAAGCCATCCTGCGCTTTTGCGGACGGCTCCCAAAAAAGCGACTTGTAAAATGGAGCTTCAGGGCACTGCAGTTCACAAACCTGCAGAGTTATAAATGATAACTCTCGTCCACAAATATATTGAGGGAAGGCAAAGAAGAGGATTTGAAATCAAGGCAGAATTGCAGGAAACAGATTTCAGGAGGTAGATTCGAATCGCCTTTAAAGCACATGAAAAGCGGCAAAACGTTGACAATGATGCCCTTGGCCAAAAAGGGCGTATGCGTTTTTTCCTGAATATATTCAGGAAAAAACGCATACGCCCTTTTTGGCCAACCAAGCAACCTGGAAAGGCAAATCAGCGCTACAAAGAAGTCTCGCTTCCCATCGGTCAAAAGGGCCATGCTGAAAAAAGTGTCAAAACCAGAAAAGCAGGACAGGCCATGGAGAAATGGGAGCCTTGCTACACTGATGGGCGGGATGTAAATTGCCAACAGCCACTCTGGAGAAGTGTACGGTGTGTCCTGAAACATCTAAAAAACACAGCTTAGAGAGCATAGGGCACTTCCACGCATGGGGGGATAAAGTGGGAAAATTGAAAATCAGCAAGACACAAGCACCCCAAAGTTTAGGGCTGCTCTGTTGACAAGGACCTCCACTTCATTCCACCTTAAATATCCCAGGAAAGTTAAAAATGGATAAAAAAGTTGTGGTCCTTATGTACAATGGAATATCACTCAGCCATGAAATCAATGTCATAAGGCTAGTAGCAGCATGATGAGTGGATTTAGGTAAGACGATTCTAAGTGAAATAAGTCACACAGAAAAGGACACTTCTCATAAGATGTCACTTATAGAGGGAATGTAAAAACCGTTACACTTGAACTGAATTACAAAACAGAACAGAGTCACACATGCAGAAAACACACTATGGCTGCTTAACGGGAAAGGTGAGGTGGGGTGATACATAAAACAAGAGTTTCAAATTAGCTCAGATACCGTTCCATAAACCCAATATGGAATAGACAAGACCTACTCCTTGCTCAGAGAACTGGACTCAACACGCCCGATTCACCGCACAAGAATATATCTGACTAGTAATAATCTTAAAACCTATGTATTGATATCGCTCTGTTAGTGGGTCAAGTGGGTGTAAAGTGGCCTAAACACAGCCGTGAAAAGCAGCTAAACCCCATTATAAAAATAAATTATTTTTAAATACCCATGAAACAAAGACAGGGAAAGAGAGAGAAATTCTTACACAATTCGTTCAGGGGCTGTGATGCAACCTGGATTGACCATATCTAGACCCACAGCTGGATGAGACATAAGGGTGGACACTCTTGGGGCTGAGAGGTTCGGTGAGGTTGGGTGAGCAAACGCAGACCCTTTAAAGTAATACTGCGTGCTACCCATCGCATGGGTCCCAAATCTCCAGGTTCAAGGGCATCTTCCTACATCGAAAACATGCATGAGAAACCCAGAAGATGGTACACCGTGTGATGGGGAAAGGTTTCTAAAACGCACCTCATTTCTCATCTCCTTGTGCTCGGGTTCGCCATTCCAGCCACTTTACTAGCAATCTCCCTACTTGGAGCATCATCACCTTTAACCTCCTGTTCCGTACAGGTTGCAATTTGTCCTGAGGATGAACGGGAAGACGGGGAACCAATGAGAGACTAGCTCTTGGTGTTGGGACAGGCACAGGTCACTCTATTTTCCCATCAGGAAGAAGAATTAACCACAGGCTCAGCCTGCCCCCCGGAACCAGAACAGGGCCTGAAGCCATCCTGCGCTTTTGCGGCCGGCTCCCAAAAAAGCGACTTGTAAAATGGAGCTTCAGGGCACTGCAATTCACAAACCTGCAGAGTTATAAATGATAACTCTCGTCCACAAATATATTGAGGGAAGGCAAAGAAGAGGATTTGAAATCAAGGCAGAATTGCAGGAAACAGATTTCAGGAGGAAGATGCGACTCGCCTTTAAAGCACATGAAAAGCGGCAAAACGTTGACAATTATGCCCTTGTCCAAAAAGGGCGTATGCGTTTTTTCCTGAATATATTCAGGAGAAAACGCATACGCCCTTTTTGGCCAACCAAGCAACCTGGAAAGGCAAAGCAGCGCTACAAAGAAGTCTCGCTTCCCATCGGTCAAAAGGGCCATGCTGAAAAAAGTGCCAAAACCAGAAATGCAGGACAGGCCATGGAGAAATGGGAGCCTTGCTACACTGATGGGCGGGATGTAAATTGCCAACAGCCACTCTGGAGAAGTGTACGGTGTGTCCTGAAACATCTAAAAAACACAGCTTAGAGAGCATAGGGCACTTCCACGCATGGGGGGATAAAGTGGGAAAATTGAAAATCAGCAGGACACAAGCACCCCAAAGTTTAGGGCTGCTCTGTTGACAAGGACCTCCACTTCCTTCCACCTTAAATATCCCAGGAAAGCGAAAAATGGATAAAAAAGTTGTGGTCCTTATGTACAATGGAATATCACTCAGCCATGAAATCAATGTCATAAGGCTAGTAGCAGCATGATGAGTGGATTTAGGTAAGACGATTCTAAGTGAAATAAGTCACACAGAAAAGGACACTTCTCATAAGGTGTCACTTATAGAGGGAATGTAAAAACCGTTACACTTGAACTGAATTACAAAACAGAACAGAGTCACACATGCAGAAAACACACTATGGCTGCTTAACGGGAAAGGTGAGGTGGGGTGATACATAAAACAAGAGTTTCAAATTAGCTCAGATACCGTTCCATAAACCCAATATGGAATAGACAAGACCTACTCCTTGCTCAGAGAACTGGACTCAACACGCCCGATTCACCGCACAAGAATATATGTGACTAGTAATAATCTTAAAACCTATGTATTGATATCTCTCTGTTAGTGGGTCAAGTGGGTGTAAAGCGGCCTAAACACAGCCGTGAAAAGCAGCTAAACCCCATTATAAAAATAAATTACTTTTAAAAACCCATGAAACAAAGACAGGGAAAGAGAGAGAAATTCTTACACAATTCGTTCAGGGGCTGTGATGCAACCTGGATTGACCATATCTAGACCCACAGCTGGATGAGACATAAGGGTGGACACTCTTGGGGCTGAGAGGTTCGGTGAGGTTGGGTGAGCAAACGCAGACCCTTTAAAGTAATACTGCGTGCTACCCATCGCATGGGTCCCAAATCTCCAGGTTCAAGGGCATCTTCCTACATCGAAAACATGCATGAGAAACCCAGAAGATGGTACACCGTGTGATGGGGAAAGGTTTCTAAAACGCACCTCATTTCTCATCTCCTTGTGCTCGGGTTCGCCATTCCAGCCACTTTACTAGCAATCTCCCTACTTGGAGCATCAGCACCTTTAACCTCCTGTTCCGTACAGGTTGCAATTTGTCCTGAGGATGAACGGGAAGACGGGGAACCAATGAGAGACTAGCTCTTGGTGTTGGGAGAGGCACAGGTCACTCTATTTTCCCATCAGGAAGAAGAATTAACCACAGGCTCAGCCTGCCCCCCTGAACCAGAACAGGGCCTGAAGCCATCCTGCGCTTTTGCGGACGGCTCCCAAAAAAGCGACTTGTAAAATGGAGCTTCAGGGCACTGCAGTTCACAAACCTGCAGAGTTATAAATGATAACTCTCGTCCACAAATATATTGAGGGAAGGCAAAGAAGAGGATTTGAAATCAAGGCAGAATTGCAGGAAACAGATTTCAGGAGGTAGATTCGAATCGCCTTTAAAGCACATGAAAAGCGGCAAAACGTTGACAATGATGCCCTTGGCCAAAAAGGGCGTATGCGTTTTTTCCTGAATATATTCAGGAAAAAACGCATACGCCCTTTTTGGCCAACCAAGCAACCTGGAAAGGCAAATCAGCGCTACAAAGAAGTCTCGCTTCCCATCGGTCAAAAGGGCCATGCTGAAAAAAGTGTCAAAACCAGAAATGCAGGACAGGCCATGGAGAAATGGGAGCCTTGCTACACTGATGGGCGGGATGTAAATTGCCAACAGCCACTCTGGAGAAGTGTACGGTGTGTCCTGAAACATCTAAAAAACACAGCTTAGAGAGCATAGGGCACTTCCACGCATGGGGGGATAAAGTGGGAAAATTGAAAATCAGCAAGACACAAGCACCCCAAAGTTTAGGGCTGCTCTGTTGACAAGGACCTCCACTTCATTCCACCTTAAATATCCCAGGAAAGTTAAAAATGGATAAAAAAGTTGTGGTCCTTATGTACAATGGAATATCACTCAGCCATGAAATCAATGTCATAAGGCTAGTAGCAGCATGATGAGTGGATTTAGGTAAGACGATTCTAAGTGAAATAAGTCACACAGAAAAGGACACTTCTCATAAGATGTCACTTATAGAGGGAATGTAAAAACCGTTACACTTGAACTGAATTACAAAACAGAACAGAGTCACACATGCAGAAAACACACTATGGCTGCTTAACGGGAAAGGTGAGGTGGGGTGATACATAAAACAAGAGTTTCAAATTAGCTCAGATACCGTTCCATAAACCCAATATGGAATAGACAAGACCTACTCCTTGCTCAGAGAACTGGACTCAACACGCCCGATTCACCGCACAAGAATATATCTGACTAGTAATAATCTTAAAACCTATGTATTGATATCGCTCTGTTAGTGGGTCAAGTGGGTGTAAAGTGGCCTAAACACAGCCGTGAAAAGCAGCTAAACCCCATTATAAAAATAAATTATTTTTAAATACCCATGAAACAAAGACAGGGAAAGAGAGAGAAATTCTTACACAATTCGTTCAGGGGCTGTGATGCAACCTGGATTGACCATATCTAGACCCACAGCTGGATGAGACATAAGGGTGGACACTCTTGGGGCTGAGAGGTTCGGTGAGGTTGGGTGAGCAAACGCAGACCCTTTAAAGTAATACTGCGTGCTACCCATCGCATGGGTCCCAAATCTCCAGGTTCAAGGGCATCTTCCTACATCGAAAACATGCATGAGAAACCCAGAAGATGGTACACCGTGTGATGGGGAAAGGTTTCTAAAACGCACCTCATTTCTCATCTCCTTGTGCTCGGGTTCGCCATTCCAGCCACTTTACTAGCAATCTCCCTACTTGGAGCATCATCACCTTTAACCTCCTGTTCCGTACAGGTTGCAATTTGTCCTGAGGATGAACGGGAAGACGGGGAACCAATGAGAGACTAGCTCTTGGTGTTGGGACAGGCACAGGTCACTCTATTTTCCCATCAGGAAGAAGAATTAACCACAGGCTCAGCCTGCCCCCCGGAACCAGAACAGGGCCTGAAGCCATCCTGCGCTTTTGCGGCCGGCTCCCAAAAAAGCGACTTGTAAAATGGAGCTTCAGGGCACTGCAATTCACAAACCTGCAGAGTTATAAATGATAACTCTCGTCCACAAATATATTGAGGGAAGGCAAAGAAGAGGATTTGAAATCAAGGCAGAATTGCAGGAAACAGATTTCAGGAGGAAGATGCGAATCGCCTTTAAAGCACATGAAAAGCGGCAAAACGTTGACAATGATGCCCTTGTCCAAAAAGGGCGTATGCGTTTTTTCCTGAATATATTCAGGAGAAAACGCATACGCCCTTTTTGGCCAACCAAGCAACCTGGAAAGGCAAATCAGCGCTACAAAGAAGTCTCGCTTCCCATCGGTCAAAAGGGCCATGCTGAAAAAAGTGCCAAAACCAGAAATGCAGGACAGGCCATGGAGAAATGGGAGCCTTGCTACACTGATGGGCGGGATGTAAATTGCCAACAGCCACTCTGGAGAAGTGTACGGTGTGTCCTGAAACATCTAAAAAACACAGCTTAGAGAGCATAGGGCACTTCCACGCATGGGGGGATAAAGTGGGAAAATTGAAAATCAGCAGGACACAAGCACCCCAAAGTTTAGGGCTGCTCTGTTGACAAGGACCTCCACTTCCTTCCACCTTAAATATCCCAGGAAAGCGAAAAATGGATAAAAAAGTTGTGGTCCTTATGTACAATGGAATATCACTCAGCCATGAAATCAATGTCATAAGGCTAGTAGCAGCATGATGAGTGGATTTAGGTAAGACGATTCTAAGTGAAATAAGTCACACAGAAAAGGACACTTCTCATAAGGTGTCACTTATAGAGGGAATGTAAAAACCGTTACACTTGAACTGAATTACAAAACAGAACAGAGTCACACATGCAGAAAACACACTATGGCTGCTTAACGGGAAAGGTGAGGTGGGGTGATACATAAAACAAGAGTTTCAAATTAGCTCAGATACCGTTCCATAAACCCAATATGGAATAGACAAGACCTACTCCTTGCTCAGAGAACTGGACTCAACACGCCCGATTCACCGCACAAGAATATATGTGACTAGTAATAATCTTAAAACCTATGTATTGATATCTCTCTGTTAGTGGGTCAAGTGGGTGTAAAGCGGCCTAAACACAGCCGTGAAAAGCAGCTAAACCCCATTATAAAAATAAATTACTTTTAAAAACCCATGAAACAAAGACAGGGAAAGAGAGAGAAATTCTTACACAATTCGTTCAGGGGCTGTGATGCAACCTGGATTGACCATATCTAGACCCACAGCTGGATGAGACATAAGGGTGGACACTCTTGGGGCTGAGAGGTTCGGTGAGGTTGGGTGAGCAAACGCAGACCCTTTAAAGTAATACTGCGTGCTACCCATCGCATGGGTCCCAAATCTCCAGGTTCAAGGGCATCTTCCTACATCGAAAACATGCATGAGAAACCCAGAAGATGGTACACCGTGTGATGGGGAAAGGTTTCTAAAACGCACCTCATTTCTCATCTCCTTGTGCTCGGGTTCGCCATTCCAGCCACTTTACTAGCAATCTCCCTACTTGGAGCATCAGCACCTTTAACCTCCTGTTCCGTACAGGTTGCAATTTGTCCTGAGGATGAACGGGAAGACGGGGAACCAATGAGAGACTAGCTCTTGGTGTTGGGAGAGGCACAGGTCACTCTATTTTCCCATCAGGAAGAAGAATTAACCACAGGCTCAGCCTGCCCCCCTGAACCAGAACAGGGCCTGAAGCCATCCTGCGCTTTTGCGGACGGCTCCCAAAAAAGCGACTTGTAAAATGGAGCTTCAGGGCACTGCAGTTCACAAACCTGCAGAGTTATAAATGATAACTCTCGTCCACAAATATATTGAGGGAAGGCAAAGAAGAGGATTTGAAATCAAGGCAGAATTGCAGGAAACAGATTTCAGGAGGAAGATGCGAATCGCCTTTAAAGCACATGAAAAGCGGCAAAACGTTGACAATGATGCCCTTGTCCAAAAAGGGCGTATGCGTTTTTTCATGAATATATTCAGGAGAAAACGCATACGCCCTTTTTGGCCAACCAAGCAACCTGGAAAGGCAAATCAGCGCTACAAAGAAGTCTCGCTTCCCATCGGTCAAAAGGGCCATGCTGAAAAAAGTGTCAAAACCAGAAATGCAGGACAGGTCATGGAGAAATGGGAGCCTTGCTACACTGATGGGCGGGATGTAAATTGCCAACAGCCACTCTGGAGAAGTGTACGGTGTGTCCAGAAACATCTAAAAAACACAGCTTAGAGAGCAGAGGGCACTTCCACGCATGGGGGGATAAAGTGGGAAAATTGAAAATCAGCAAGACACAAGCACCCCAAAGGTTAGGGCTGCTCTGTTGACAAGGACCTCCACTTCATTCCACCTTAAATATCCCAGGAAAGCGAAAAATGGATAAAAAAGTTGTGGTCCTTATGTACAATGGAATATCACTCAGCCATGAAATCAATGTCATAAGGCTAGTAGCAGCATGATGAGTGGATTTAGGTAAGACGATTCTAAGTGAAATAAGTCACACAGAAAAGGACACTTCTCATAAGGTGTCACTTATAGAGGGAATGTAAAAACCGTTACACTTGAACTGAATTACAAAACAGAACAGAGTCACACATGCAGAAAACACACTATGGCTGCTTAACGGGAAAGGTGAGGTGGGGTGATACATAAAACAAGAGTTTCAAATTAGCTCAGATACCGTTCCATAAACCCAATATGGAATAGACAAGACCTACTCCTTGCTCAGAGAACTGGACTCAACACGCCCGATTCACCGCACAAGAATATATCTGACTAGTAATAATCTTAAAACCTATGTATTGATATCGCTCTGTTAGTGTGTCAAGTGGGGGTAAAGCGGCCTAAACACAGCCGTGAAAAGCAGCTAAACCCCATTATAAAAATAAATTACTTTTAAAAACCCATGAAACAAAGACAGGGAAAGAGAGAGAAATTCTTACACAATTCGTTCAGGGGCTGTGATGCAACCTGGATTGACCATATCTAGACCCACAGCTGGATGAGACATAAGGGTGGACACTCTTGGGGCTGAGAGGTTCGGTGAGGTTGGGTGAGCAAACGCAGACCCTTTAAAGTAATACTGCGTGCTACCCATCGCATGGGTCCCAAATCTCCAGGTTCAAGGGCATCTTCCTACATCGAAAACATGCATGAGAAACCCAGAAGATGGTACACCGTGTGATGGGGAAAGGTTTCTAAAACGCACCTCATTTCTCATCTCCTTGTGCTCGGGTTCGCCATTCCAGCCACTTTACTAGCAATCTCCCTACTTGGAGCATCATCACCTTTAACCTCCTGTTCCGTACAGGTTGCAATTTGTCCTGAGGATGAACGGGAAGACGGGGAACCAATGAGAGACTAGCTCTTGGTGTTGGGACAGGCACAGGTCACTCTATTTTCCCATCAGGAAGAAGAATTAACCACAGGCTCAGCCTGCCCCCCGGAACCAGAACAGGGCCTGAAGCCATCCTGCGCTTTTGCGGCCGGCTCCCAAAAAAGCGACTTGTAAAATGGAGCTTCAGGGCACTGCAATTCACAAACCTGCAGAGTTATAAATGATAACTCTCGTCCACAAATATATTGAGGGAAGGCAAAGAAGAGGATTTGAAATCAAGGCAGAATTGCAGGAAACAGATTTCAGGAGGAAGATGCGAATCGCCTTTAAAGCACATGAAAAGCGGCAAAACGTTGACAATGATGCCCTTGGCCAAAAAGGGCGTATGCGTTTTTTCCTGAATATATTCAGGAGAAAACGCATACGTCCTTTTTGGCCAACCAAGCAACCTGGAAAGGCAAATCAGCGCTACAAAGAAGTCTCGCTTCCCATCGGTCAAAAGGGCCATGCTGAAAAAAGTGCCAAAACCAGAAATGCAGGACAGGCCATGGAGAAATGGGAGCCTTGCTACACTGATGGGCGGGATGTAAATTGCCAACAGCCACTCTGGAGAAGTGTACGGTGTGTCCTGAAACATCTAAAAAACACAGCTTAGAGAGCATAGGGCACTTCCACGCATGGGGGGATAAAGTGGGAAAATTGAAAATCAGCAGGACACAAGCACCCCAAAGTTTAGGGCTGCTCTGTTGACAAGGACCTCCACTTCCTTCCACCTTAAATATCCCAGGAAAGCGAAAAATGGATAAAAAAGTTGTGGTCCTTATGTACAATGGAATATCACTCAGCCATGAAATCAATGTCATAAGGCTAGTAGCAGCATGATGAGTGGATTTAGGTAAGACGATTCTAAGTGAAATAAGTCACACAGAAAAGGACACTTCTCATAAGGTGTCACTTATAGAGGGAATGTAAAAACCGTTACACTTGAACTGAATTACAAAACAGAACAGAGTCACACATGCAGAAAACACACTATGGCTGCTTAACGGGAAAGGTGAGGTGGGGTGATACATAAAACAAGAGTTTCAAATTAGCTCAGATACCGTTCCATAAACCCAATATGGAATAGACAAGACCTACTCCTTGCTCAGAGAACTGGACTCAACACGCCCGATTCACCGCACAAGAATATATGTGACTAGTAATAATCTTAAAACCTATGTATTGATATCTCTCTGTTAGTGGGTCAAGTGGGTGTAAAGCGGCCTAAACACAGCCGTGAAAAGCAGCTAAACCCCATTATAAAAATAAATTACTTTTAAAAACCCATGAAACAAAGACAGGGAAAGAGAGAGAAATTCTTACACAATTCGTTCAGGGGCTGTGATGCAACCTGGATTGACCATATCTAGACCCACAGCTGGATGAGACATAAGGGTGGACACTCTTGGGGCTGAGAGGTCTGGTGAGGTTGGGTGAGCAAACGCAGACCCTTTAAAGTAATACTGCGTGCTACCCATCGCATGGGTCCCAAATCTCCAGGTTCAAGGGCATCTTCCTACATCGAAAACATGCATGAGAAACCCAGAAGATGGTACACCGTGTGATGGGGAAAGGTTTCTAAAACGCACCTCATTTCTCATCTCCTTGTGCTCGGGTTCGCCATTCCAGCCACTTTACTAGCAATCTCCCTACTTGGAGCATCAGCACCTTTAACCTCCTGTTCCGTACAGGTTGCAATTTGTCCTGAGGATGAACGGGAAGACGGGGAACCAATGAGAGACTAGCTCTTGGTGTTGGGAGAGGCACAGGTCACTCTATTTTCCCATCAGGAAGAAGAATTAACCACAGGCTCAGCCTGCCCCCCTGAACCAGAACAGGGCCTGAAGCCATCCTGCGCTTTTGCGGACGGCTCCCAAAAAAGCGACTTGTAAAATGGAGCTTCAGGGCACTGCAATTCACAAACCTGCAGAGTTATAAATGATAACTCTCGTCCACAAATATATTGAGGGAAGGCAAAGAAGAGGATTTGAAATCAAGGCAGAATTGCAGGAAACAGATTTCAGGAGGTAGATTCGAATCGCCTTTAAAGCACATGAAAAGCGGCAAAACGTTGACAATGATGCCCTTGGCCAAAAAGGGCGTATGCGTTTTTTCCTGAATATATTCAGGAAAAAACGCATACGCCCTTTTTGGCCAACCAAGCAACCTGGAAAGGCAAATCAGCGCTACAAAGAAGTCTCGCTTCCCATCGGTCAAAAGGGCCATGCTGAAAAAAGTGTCAAAACCAGAAATGCAGGACAGGCCATGGAGAAATGGGAGCCTTGCTACACTGATGGGCGGGATGTAAATTGCCAACAGCCACTCTGGAGAAGTGTACGGTGTGTCCTGAAACATCTAAAAAACACAGCTTAGAGAGCATAGGGCACTTCCACGCATGGGGGGATAAAGTGGGAAAATTGAAAATCAGCAAGACACAAGCACCCCAAAGTTTAGGGCTGCTCTGTTGACAAGGACCTCCACTTCATTCCACCTTAAATATCCCAGGAAAGTTAAAAATGGATAAAAAAGTTGTGGTCCTTATGTACAATGGAATATCACTCAGCCATGAAATCAATGTCATAAGGCTAGTAGCAGCATGATGAGTGGATTTAGGTAAGACGATTCTAAGTGAAATAAGTCACACAGAAAAGGACACTTCTCATAAGATGTCACTTATAGAGGGAATGTAAAAACCGTTACACTTGAACTGAATTACAAAACAGAACAGAGTCACACATGCAGAAAACACACTATGGCTGCTTAACGGGAAAGGTGAGGTGGGGTGATACATAAAACAAGAGTTTCAAATTAGCTCAGATACCGTTCCATAAACCCAATATGGAATAGACAAGACCTACTCCTTGCTCAGAGAACTGGACTCAACACGCCCGATTCACCGCACAAGAATATATCTGACTAGTAATAATCTTAAAACCTATGTATTGATATCGCTCTGTTAGTGGGTCAAGTGGGTGTAAAGTGGCCTAAACACAGCCGTGAAAAGCAGCTAAACCCCATTATAAAAATAAATTATTTTTAAATACCCATGAAACAAAGACAGGGAAAGAGAGAGAAATTCTTACACAATTCGTTCAGGGGCTGTGATGCAACCTGGATTGACCATATCTAGACCCACAGCTGGATGAGACATAAGGGTGGACACTCTTGGGGCTGAGAGGTTCGGTGAGGTTGGGTGAGCAAACGCAGACCCTTTAAAGTAATACTGCGTGCTACCCATCGCATGGGTCCCAAATCTCCAGGTTCAAGGGCATCTTCCTACATCGAAAACATGCATGAGAAACCCAGAAGATGGTACACCGTGTGATGGGGAAAGGTTTCTAAAACGCACCTCATTTCTCATCTCCTTGTGCTCGGGTTCGCCATTCCAGCCACTTTACTAGCAATCTCCCTACTTGGAGCATCATCACCTTTAACCTCCTGTTCCGTACAGGTTGCAATTTGTCCTGAGGATGAACGGGAAGACGGGGAACCAATGAGAGACTAGCTCTTGGTGTTGGGACAGGCACAGGTCACTCTATTTTCCCATCAGGAAGAAGAATTAACCACAGGCTCAGCCTGCCCCCCGGAACCAGAACAGGGCCTGAAGCCATCCTGCGCTTTTGCGGCCGGCTCCCAAAAAAGCGACTTGTAAAATGGAGCTTCAGGGCACTGCAATTCACAAACCTGCAGAGTTATAAATGATAACTCTCGTCCACAAATATATTGAGGGAAGGCAAAGAAGAGGATTTGAAATCAAGGCAGAATTGCAGGAAACAGATTTCAGGAGGAAGATGCGAATCGCCTTTAAAGCACATGAAAAGCGGCAAAACGTTGACAATGATGCCCTTGTCCAAAAAGGGCGTATGCGTTTTTTCCTGAATATATTCAGGAGAAAACGCATACGCCCTTTTTGGCCAACCAAGCAACCTGGAAAGGCAAATCAGCGCTACAAAGAAGTCTCGCTTCCCATCGGTCAAAAGGGCCATGCTGAAAAAAGTGTCAAAACCAGAAATGCAGGACAGGTCATGGAGAAATGGGAGCCTTGCTACACTGATGGGCGGGATGTAAATTGCCAACAGCCACTCTGGAGAAGTGTACGGTGTGTCCAGAAACATCTAAAAAACACAGCTTAGAGAGCATAGGGCACTTCCACGCATGGGGGGATAAAGTGGGAAAATTGAAAATCAGCAAGACACAAGCACCCCAAAGGTTAGGGCTGCTCTGTTGACAAGGACCTCCACTTCATTCCACCTTAAATATCCCAGGAAAGCGAAAAATGGATAAAAAAGTTGTGGTCCTTATGTACAATGGAATATCACTCAGCCATGAAATCAATGTCATAAGGCTAGTAGCAGCATGATGAGTGGATTTAGGTAAGACGATTCTAAGTGAAATAAGTCACACAGAAAAGGACACTTCTCATAAGGTGTCACTTATAGAGGGAATGTAAAAACCGTTACACTTGAACTGAATTACAAAACAGAACAGAGTCACACATGCAGAAAACACACTATGGCTGCTTAACGGGAAAGGTGAGGTGGGGTGATACATAAAACAAGAGTTTCAAATTAGCTCAGATACCGTTCCATAAACCCAATATGGAATAGACAAGACCTACTCCTTGCTCAGAGAACTGGACTCAACACGCCCGATTCACCGCACAAGAATATATCTGACTAGTAATAATCTTAAAACCTATGTATTGATATCTCTCTGTTAGTGTGTCAAGTGGGTGTAAAGCGGCCTAAACACAGCCGTGAAAAGCAGCTAAACCCCATTATAAAAATAAATTACTTTTAAAAACCCATGAAACAAAGACAGGGAAAGAGAGAGAAATTCTTACACAATTCGTTCAGGGGCTGTGATGCAACCTGGATTGACCATATCTAGACCCACAGCTGGATGAGACATAAGGGTGGACACTCTTGGGGCTGAGAGGTTCGGTGAGGTTGGGTGAGCAAACGCAGACCCTTTAAAGTAATACTGCGTGCTACCCATCGCATGGGTCCCAAATCTCCAGGTTCAAGGGCATCTTCCTACATCGAAAACATGCATGAGAAACCCAGAAGATGGTACACCGTGTGATGGGGAAAGGTTTCTAAAACGCACCTCATTTCTCATCTCCTTGTGCTCGGGTTCGCCATTCCAGCCACTTTACTAGCAATCTCCCTACTTGGAGCATCAGCACCTTTAACCTCCTGTTCCGTACAGGTTGCAATTTGTCCTGAGGATGAACGGGAAGACGGGGAACCAATGAGAGACTAGCTCTTGGTGTTGGGAGAGGCACAGGTCACTCTATTTTCCCATCAGGAAGAAGAATTAACCACAGGCTCAGCCTGCCCCCCTGAACCAGAACAGGGCCTGAAGCCATCCTGCGCTTTTGCGGCCAGCTCCCAAAAAACCGACTTGTAAAATGGAGCTTCAGGGCACTGCAATTCACAAACCTGCAGAGTTATAAATCATAACTCTCGTCCACAAATATATTGAGGGAAGGCAAAGAAGAGGATTTGAAATCAAGGCAGAATTGCAGGAAACAGATTTCAGGAGGTAGATTCGAATCGCCTTTAAAGCACATGAAAAGCGGCAAAACGTTGACAATGATGCCCTTGGCCAAAAAGGGCGTATGCGTTTTTTCCTGAATATATTCAGGAAAAAACGCATACGCCCTTTTTGGCCAACCAAGCAACCTGGAAAGGCAAATCAGCGCTACAAAGAAGTCTCGCTTCCCATCGGTCAAAAGGGCCATGCTGAAAAAAGTGTCAAAACCAGAAATGCAGGACAGGCCATGGAGAAATGGGAGCCTTGCTACACTGATGGGCGGGATGTAAATTGCCAACAGCCACTCTGGAGAAGTGTATGGTGTGTCCTGAAACATCTAAAAAACACAGCTTAGAGAGCATAGGGCACTTCCACGCATGGGGGCTAAAGTGGGAAAATGGAAAATCAGCAAGACACAAGCACCCCAAAGTTTAGGGCTGCTCTGTTGACAAGGACCTCCACTTCCTTCCACCTTAAATATCCCAGGAAAGCGAAAAATGGATAAAAAAGTTGTGGTCCTTATGTACAATGGAATATCACTCAGCCATGAAATCAATGTCATAAGGCTAGTAGCAGCATGATGAGTGGATTTAGGTAAGACGATTCTAAGTGAAATAAGTCACACAGAAAAGGACACTTCTCATAAGGTGTCACTTATAGAGGGAATGTAAAAACCGTTACACTTGAACTGAATTACAAAACAGAACAGAGTCACACATGCAGAAAACACACTATGGCTGCTTAACGGGAAAGGTGAGGTGGGGTGATACATAAAACAAGAGTTTCAAATTAGCTCAGATACCGTTCCATAAACCCAATATGTAACAGACAAGACCTACTCCTTGCTCAGAGAACTGGACTCAACACGCCCGATTCACCGCACAAGAATATATCTGACTAGTAATAATCTTAAAACCTATGTATTGATATCGCTCTGTTAGTGGGTCAAGTGGGTGTAAAGCGGCCTAAACACAGCCGTGAAAAGCAGCTAAACCCCATTATAAAAATAAATTACTTTTAAAAACCCATGAAACAAAGACAGGGAAAGAGAGAGAAATTCTTACACAATTCGTTCAGGGGCTGTGATGCAACCTGGATTGACCATATCTAGACCCACAGCTGGATGAGACATAAGGGTGGACACTCTTGGGGCTGAGAGGTTCGGTGAGGTTGGGTGAGCAAACGCAGACCCTTTAAAGTAATACTGCGTGCTACCCATCGCATGGGTCCCAAATCTCCAGGTTCAAGGGCATCTTCCTACATCGAAAACATGCATGAGAAACCCAGAAGATGGTACACCGTGTGATGGGGAAAGGTTTCTAAAACGCACCTCATTTCTCATCTCCTTGTGCTCGGGTTCGCCATTCCAGCCACTTTACTAGCAATCTCCCTACTTGGAGCATCATCACCTTTAACCTCCTGTTCCGTACAGGTTGCAATTTGTCCTGAGGATGAACGGGAAGACGGGGAACCAATGAGAGACTAGCTCTTGGTGTTGGGACAGGCACAGGTCACTCTATTTTCCCATCAGGAAGAAGAATTAACCACAGGCTCAGCCTGCCCCCCGGAACCAGAACAGGGCCTGAAGCCATCCTGCGCTTTTGCGGCCGGCTCCCAAAAAAGCGACTTGTAAAATGGAGCTTCAGGGCACTGCAATTCACAAACCTGCAGAGTTATAAATGATAACTCTCGTCCACAAATATATTGAGGGAAGGCAAAGAAGAGGATTTGAAATCAAGGCAGAATTGCAGGAAACAGATTTCAGGAGGAAGATGCGAATCGCCTTTAAAGCACATGAAAAGCGGCAAAACGTTGACAATGATGCCCTTGTCCAAAAAGGGCGTATGCGTTTTTTCCTGAATATATTCAGGAGAAAATGCATACGCCCTTTTTGGCCAACCAAGCAACCTGGAAAGGCAAATCAGCGCTACAAAGAAGTCTCGCTTCCCATCGGTCAAAAGGGCCATGCTGAAAAAAGTGTCAAAACCAGAAATGCAGGACAGGCCATGGAGAAATGGGAGCCTTGCTACACTGATGGGCGGGATGTAAATTGCCAACAGCCACTCTGGAGAAGTGTACGGTGTGTCCTGAAACATCTAAAAAACACAGCTTAGAGAGCATAGGGCACTTCCACGCATGGGGGGATAAAGTGGGAAAATTGAAAATCAGCAAGACACAAGCACCCCAAAGGTTAGGGCTGCTCTGTTGACAAGGACCTCCACTTCCTTCCACCTTAAATATCCCAGGAAAGCGAAAAATGGATAAAAAAGTTGTGGTCCTTATGTACAATGGAATATCACTCAGCCATGAAATCAATGTCATAAGGCTAGTAGCAGCATGATGAGTGGATTTAGGTAAGACGATTCTAAGTGAAATAAGTCACACAGAAAAGGACACTTCTCATAAGGTGTCACTTATAGAGGGAATGTAAAAACCGTTACACTTGAACTGAATTACAAAACAGAACAGAGTCACACATGCAGAAAACACACTATGGCTGCTTAACGGGAAAGGTGAGGTGGGGTGATACATAAAACAAGAGTTTCAAATTAGCTCAGATACCGTTCCATAAACCCAATATGGAATAGACAAGACCTACTCCTTGCTCAGAGAACTGGACTCAACACGCCCGATTCACCGCACAAGAATGTATCTGACTAGTAATAATCTTAAAACCTATGTATTGATATCTCTCTGTTAGTGTGTCAAGTGGGTGTAAAGCGGCCTAAACACAGCCGTGAAAAGCAGCTAAACCCCATTATAAAAATAAATTACTTTTAAAAACCCATGAAACAAAGACAGGGAAAGAGAGAGAAATTCTTACACAATTCGTTCAGGGGCTGTGATGCAACCTGGATTGACCATATCTAGACCCACAGCTGGATGAGACATAAGGGTGGACACTCTTGGGGCTGAGAGGTTTGGTGAGGTTGGGTGAGCAAACGCAGACCCTTTAAAGTAATACTGCGTGCTACCCATCGCATGGGTCCCAAATCTCCAGGTTCAAGGGCATCTTCCTACATCGAAAACATGCATGAGAAACCCAGAAGATGGTACACCGTGTGATGGGGAAAGGTTTCTAAAACGCACCTCATTTCTCATCTCCTTGTGCTCGGGTTCGCCATTCCAGCCACTTTACTAGCAATCTCCCTACTTGGAGCATCAGCACCTTTAACCTCCTGTTCCGTACAGGTTGCAATTTGTCCTGAGGATGAACGGGAAGACGGGGAACCAATGAGAGACTAGCTCTTGGTGTTGGGACAGGCACAGGTCACTCTATTTTCCCATCAGGAAGAAGAATTAACCACAGGCTCAGCCTGCCCCCCTGAACCAGAACAGGGCCTGAAGCCATCCCGCGCTTTTGCGGCCGGCTCCCAAAAAAGCGACCTGTAAAATGGAGCTTCAGGGCACTGCAATTCACAAACCTGCAGAGTTATAAATGATAACTCTCGTCCACAAATATATTGAGGGAAGGCAAAGAAGAGGATTTGAAATCAAGGCAGAATTGCAGGAAACAGATTTCAGGAGGTAGATTCGAATCGCCTTTAAAGCACATGAAAAGCGGCAAAACGTTGACAATGATGCCCTTGGCCAAAAAGGGCGTATGCGTTTTTTCCTGAATATATTCAAGAAAAAACGCATACGCCCTTTTTGGCCAACCAAGCAACCTGGAAAGGCAAATCAGCGCTACAAAGAAGTCTCGCTTCCCATCGGTCAAAAGGGCCATGCTGAAAAAAGTGTGAAAACCAGAAATGCAGGACAGGCCATGGAGAAATGGGAGCCTTGCTACACTGATGGGCGGGATGTAAATTGCCAACAGCCACTCTGGAGAAGTGTACGGTGTGTCCTGAAACATCTAAAAAACACAGCTTAGAGAGCATAGGGCACTTCCAAGCATGGGGGGATAAAGTGGGAAAATTGAAAATCAGCAAGACACAAGCACCCCAAAGTTTAGGGCTGCTCTGTTGACAAGAACCTCCACTTCCTTCCACCTTAAATATCCCAGGAAAGCGAAAAATGGATAAAAAAGTTGTGGTCCTTATGTACAATGGAATATCACTCAGCCATGAAATCAATGTCATAAGGCTAGTAGCAGCATGATGAGTGGATTTAGGTAAGACGATTCTAAGTGAAATAAGTCACACAGAAAAGGACACTTCTCATAAGGTGTCACTTATAGAGGGAATGTAAAAACCGTTACACTTGAACTGAATTACAAAACAGAACAGAGTCACACATGCAGAAAACACACTATGGCTGCTTAAAGGGAAAGGTGAGGTGGGGTGATACATAAAACAAGAGTTTCAAATTAGCTCAGATACCGTTCCATAAACCCAATATGTAACAGACAAGACCTACTCCTTGCTCAGAGAACTGGACTCAACACGCCCGATTCACCGCACAAGAATATATCTGACTAGTAATAATCTTAAAACCTATGTATTGATATCTCTCTGTTAGTGGGTCAAGTGGGTGTAAAGCGGCCTAAACACAGCCGTGAAAAGCAGCTACACCCCATTATAAAAATAAATTACTTTTAAAAACCCATGAAACAAAGACAGGGAAAGAGAGAGAAATTCTTACACAATTCGTTCAGGGGCTGTGATGCAACCTGGATTGACCATATCTAGACCCACAGCTGGATGAGACATAAGGGTGGACACTCTTGGGGCTGAGAGGTTTGGTGAGGTTGGGTGAGCAAACGCAGACCCTTTAAAGTAATACTGCGTGCTACCCATCGCATGGGTCCCAAATCTCCAGGTTCAAGGGCATCTTCCTACATCGAAAACATGCATGAGAAACCCAGAAGATGGTACACCGTGTGATGGGGAAAGGTTTCTAAAACGCACCTCATTTCTCATCTCCTTGTGCTCGGGTTCGCCATTCCAGCCACTTTACTAGCAATCTCCCTACTTGGAGCATCAGCACCTTTAACCTCCTGTTCCGTACAGGTTGCAATTTGTCCTGAGGATGAACGGGAAGACGGGGAACCAATGAGAGACTAGCTCTTGGTGTTGGGACAGGCACAGGTCACTCTATTTTCCCATCAGGAAGAAGAATTAACCACAGGCTCAGCCTGCCCCCCTGAACCAGAACAGGGCCTGAAGCCATCCTGCGCTTTTGCGGCCGGCTCCCAAAAAAGCGACTTGTAAAATGGAGCTTCAGGGCACTGCAATTCACAAACCTGCAGAGTTATAAATGATAACTCTCGTCCACAAATATATTGAGGGAAGGCAAAGAAGAGGATTTGAAATCAAGGCAGAATTGCAGGAAACAGATTTCAGGAGGTAGATTCGAATCGCCTTTAAAGCACATGAAAAGCGGCAAAACGTTGACAATGATGCCCTTGGCCAAAAAGGGCGTATGCGTTTTTTCCTGAATATATTCAGGAAAAAACGCATACGCCCTTTTTGGCCAACCAAGCAACCTGGAAAGGCAAATCAGCGCTACAAAGAAGTCTCGCTTCCCATCGGTCAAAAGGGCCATGCTGAAAAAAGTGTCAAAACCAGAAATGCAGGACAGGCCATGGAGAAATGGGAGCCTTGCTACACTGATGGGCGGGATGTAAATTGCCAACAGCCACTCTGGAGAAGTGTACGGTGTGTCCTGAAACATCTAAAAAACACAGCTTAGAGAGCATAGGGCACTTCCACGCATGGGGGGATAAAGTGGGAAAATTGAAAATCAGCAAGACACAAGCACCCCAAAGTTTAGGGCTGCTCTGTTGACAAGGACCTCCACTTCCTTCCACCTTAAATATCCCAGGAAAGCGAAAAATGGATAAAAAAGTTGTGGTCCTTATGTACAATGGAATATCACTCAGCCATGAAATCAATGTCATAAGGCTAGTAGCAGCATGATGAGTGGATTTAGGTAAGACGATTCTAAGTGAAATAAGTCACACAGAAAAGGACACTTCTCATAAGGTGTCACTTATAGAGGGAATGTAAAAACCGTTACACTTGAACTGAATTACAAAACAGAACAGAGTCACACATGCAGAAAACACACTATGGCTGCTTAACGGGAAAGGTGAGGTGGGGTGATACATAAAACAAGAGTTTCAAATTAGCTCAGATACCGTTCCATAAACCCAATATGTAATAGACAAGACCTACTCCTTGCTCAGAGAACTGGACTCAACACGCCCGATTCACCGCACAAGAATATATCTGACTAGTAATAATCTTAAAACCTATGTATTGATATCTCTCTGTTAGTGGGTCAAGTGGGTGTAAAGCGGCCTAAACACAGCCGTGAAAAGCAGCTAAACCCCATTATAAAAATAAATTACTTTTAAAAACCCATGAAACAAAGACAGGGAAAGAGAGAAATTCTTACACAATTCGTTCAGGGGCTGTGATGCAACCTGGATTGACCATATCTAGACCCACAGCTGGATGAGACATAAGGGTGGACACTCTTGGGGCTGAGAGGTTTGGTGAGGTTGGGTGAGCAAACGCAGACCCTTTAAAGTAATACTGCGTGCTACCCATCGCATGGGTCCCAAATCTCCAGGTTCAAGGGCATCTTCCTACATCGAAAACATGCATGAGAAACCCAGAAGATGGTACACCGTGTGATGGGGAAAGGTTTCTAAAACGCACCTCATTTCTCATCTCCTTGTGCTCGGGTTCGCCATTCCAGCCACTTTACTAGCAATCTCCCTACTTGGAGCATCAGCACCTTTAACCTCCTGTTCCGTACAGGTTGCAATTTGTCCTGAGGATGAACGGGAAGACGGGGAACCAATGAGAGACTAGCTCTTGGTGTTGGGACAGGCACAGGTCACTCTATTTTCCCATCAGGAAGAAGAATTAACCACAGGCTCAGCCTGCCCCCCTGAACCAGAACAGGGCCTGAAGCCATCCTGCGCTTTTGCGGCCGGCTCCCAAAAAAGCGACTTGTAAAATGGAGCTTCAGGGCACTGCAATTCACAAACCTGCAGAGTTATAAATGATAACTCTCGTCCACAAATATATTGAGGGAAGGCAAAGAAGAGGATTTGAAATCAAGGCAGAATTGCAGGAAACAGATTTCAGAAGGTAGATTCGAATCGCCTTTAAAGCACATGAAAAGCGGCAAAACGTTGACAATGATGCCCTTGGCCAAAAAGGGCGTATGCGTTTTTTCCTGAATATATTCAGGAAAAAACGCATACGCCCTTTTTGGCCAACCAAGCAACCTGGAAAGGCAAATCAGCGCTACAAAGAAGTCTCGCTTCCCATCGGTCAAAAGGGCCATGCTGAAAAAAGTGTCAAAACCAGAAATGCAGGACAGGCCATGGAGAAATGGGAGCCTTGCTACACTGATGGGCGGGATGTAAATTGCCAACAGCCACTCTGGAGAAGTGTACGGTGTGTCCTGAAACATCTAAAAAACACAGCTTAGAGAGCATAGGGCACTTCCACGCATGGGGGGATAAAGTGGGAAAATTGAAAATCAGCAAGACACAAGCACCCCAAAGTTTAGGGCTGCTCTGTTGACAAGGACCTCCACTTCCTTCCACCTTAAATATCCCAGGAAAGCGAAAAATGGATAAAAAAGTTGTGGTCCTTATGTACAATGGAATATCACTCAGCCATGAAATCAATGTCATAAGGCTAGTAGCAGCATGATGAGTGGATTTAGGTAAGACGATTCTAAGTGAAATAAGTCACACAGAAAAGGACACTTCTCATAAGGTGTCACTTATAGAGGGAATGTAAAAACCGTTACACTTGAACTGAATTACAAAACAGAACAGAGTCACACATGCAGAAAACACACTATGGCTGCTTAACGGGAAAGGTGAGGTGGGGTGATACATAAAACAAGAGTTTCAAATTAGCTCAGATACCGTTCCATAAACCCAATATGTAATAGACAAGACCTACTCCTTGCTCAGAGAACTGGACTCAACACGCCCGATTCACCGCACAAGAATATATCTGACTAGTAATAATCTTAAAACCTATGTATTGATATCTCTCTGTTAGTGGGTCAAGTGGGTGTAAAGCGGCCTAAACACAGCCGTGAAAAGCAGCTAAACCCCATTATAAAAATAAATTACTTTTAAAAACCCATGAAACAAAGACAGGGAAAGAGAGAAATTCTTACACAATTCGTTCAGGGGCTGTGATGCAACCTGGATTGACCATATCTAGACCCACAGCTGGATGAGACATAAGGGTGGACACTCTTGGGGCTGAGAGGTTTGGTGAGGTTGGGTGAGCAAACGCAGACCCTTTAAAGTAATACTGCGTGCTACCCATCGCATGGGTCCCAAATCTCCAGGTTCAAGGGCATCTTCCTACATCGAAAACATGCATGAGAAACCCAGAAGATGGTACACCGTGTGATGGGGAAAGGTTTCTAAAACGCACCTCATTTCTCATCTCCTTGTGCTCGGGTTCGCCATTCCAGCCACTTTACTAGCAATCTCCCTACTTGGAGCATCAGCACCTTTAACCTCCTGTTCCGTACAGGTTGCAATTTGTCCTGAGGATGAACGGGAAGACGGGGAACCAATGAGAGACTAGCTCTTGGTGTTGGGACAGGCACAGGTCACTCTA
The DNA here is from genome assembly GCF_965194825.1 of Balaenoptera physalus. Classification (NCBI taxonomy): domain Eukaryota; kingdom Metazoa; phylum Chordata; class Mammalia; order Artiodactyla; family Balaenopteridae; genus Balaenoptera; species Balaenoptera physalus. The sequence goes on from NW_028125876.1 coordinate 327,215, forward strand.
TTTTCCCATCAGGAAGAAGAATTAACCACAGGCTCAGCCTGCCCCCCTGAACCAGAACAGGGCCTGAAGCCATCCCGCGCTTTTGCGGCCGGCTCCCAAAAAACCGACTTGTAAAATGGAGCTTCAGGGCACTGCAATTCACAAACCTGCAGAGTTATAAATGATAACTCTCGTCCACAAATATATTGAGGGAAGGCAAAGAAGAGGATTTGAAATCAAGGCAGAATTGCAGGAAACAGATTTCAGGAGGTAGATTCGAATCGCCTTTAAAGCACATGAAAAGCGGCAAAACGTTGACAATGATGCCCTTGGCCAAAAAGGGCGTATGCGTTTTTTCCTGAATATATTCAGGAAAAAACGCATACGCCCTTTTTGGCCAACCAAGCAACCTGGAAAGGCAAATCAGCGCTACAAAGAAGTCTCGCTTCCCATCGGTCAAAAGGGCCATGCTGAAAAAAGTGTCAAAACCAGAAATGCAGGACAGGCCATGGAGAAATGGGAGCCTTGCTACACTGATGGGCGGGATGTAAATTGCCAACAGCCACTCTGGAGAAGTGTACGGTGTGTCCTGAAACATCTAAAAAACACAGCTTAGAGAGCATAGGGCACTTCCACGCATGGGGGGATAAAGTGGGAAAATTGAAAATCAGCAAGACACAAGCACCCCAAAGTTTAGGGCTGCTCTGTTGACAAGGACCTCCACTTCATTCCACCTTAAATATCCCAGGAAAGCGAAAAATGGATAAAAAAGTTGTGGTCCTTATGTACAATGGAATATCACTCAGCCATGAAATCAATGTCATAAGGCTAGTAGCAGCATGATGAGTGGATTTAGGTAAGACGATTCTAAGTGAAATAAGTCACACAGAAAAGGACACTTCTCATAAGGTGTCACTTATAGAGGGAATGTAAAAACCGTTACACTTGAACTGAATTACAAAACAGAACAGAGTCACACATGCAGAAAACACACTATGGCTGCTTAACGGGAAAGGTGAGGTGGGGTGATACATAAAACAAGAGTTTCAAATTAGCTCAGATACCGTTCCATAAACCCAATATGTAATAGACAAGACCTACTCCTTGCTCAGAGAACTGGACTCAACACGCCCGATTCACCGCACAAGAATATATCTGACTAGGAATAATCTTAAAACCTATGTATTGATATCTCTCTGTTAGTGTGTCAAGTGGGTGTAAAGCGGCATAAACACAGCCGTGAAAAGCAGCTACACCCCATTATAAAAATAAATTACTTTTAAAAACCCATGAAACAAAGACAGGGAAAGAGAGAGAAATTCTTACACAATTCGTTCAGGAGCTGTGATGCAACCTGGATTGACCATATCTAGACCCACAGCTGGATGACACATAAGGGTGGACACTCTTGGGGCTGAGAGGTCTGGTGAGGTTGGGTGAGCAAACGCAGACCCTTTAAAGTAATACTGCGTGCTACCCATCGCATGGGTCCCAAATCTCCAGGTTCAAGGGCATCTTCCTACATCGAAAACATGCATGAGAAACCCAGAAGATGGTACACCGTGTGATGGGGAAAGGTTTCTAAAACGCACCTCATTTCTCATCTCCTTGTGCTCGGGTTCGCCATTCCAGCCACTTTACTAGCAATCTCCCTACTTGGAGCATCAGCACCTTTAACCTCCTGTTCCGTACAGGTTGCAATTTGTCCTGAGGATGAACGGGAAGACGGGGAACCAATGAGAGACTAGCTCTTGGTGTTGGGACAGGCACAGGCCACTCTATTTTCCCATCAGGAAGAAGAATTAACCACAGGCTCAGCCTGCCCCCCTGAACCAGAACAGGGCCTGAAGCCATCCTGCGCTTTTGCGGCCGGCTCCCAAAAAACCGACTTGTAAAATGGAGCTTCAGGGCACTGCAATTCACAAACCTGCAGAGTTATAAATCATAGCTCTCGTCCACAAATATATTGAGGGAAGGCAAAGAAGAGGATTTGAAATCAAGGCAGAATTGCAGGAAACAGATTTCAGGAGGTAGATTCGAATCGCCTTTAAAGCACATGAAAAGTGGCAAAACGTTGACAATGATGCCCTTGGCCAAAAAGGGCGTATGCGTTTTTTCCTGAATATATTCAGGAAAAAACGCATACGCCCTTTTTGGCCAACCAAGCAACCTGGAAAGGCAAATCAGCGCTACAAAGAAGTCTCGCTTCCCATCGGTCAAAAGGGCCATGCTGAAAAAAGTGTCAAAACCAGAAATGCAGGACAGGCCATGGAGAAATGGGAGCCTTGCTACACTGATGGGCGGGATGTAAATTGCCAACAGCCACTCTGGAGAAGTGTACGGTGTGTCCTGAAACATCTAAAAAACACAGCTTAGAGAGCATAGGGCACTTCCACGCATGGGGGGATAAAGTGGGAAAATTGAAAATCAGCAAGACACAAGCACCCCAAAGTTTAGGGCTGCTCTGTTGACAAGGACCTCCACTTCCTTCCACCTTAAATATCCCAGGAAAGCGAAAAATGGATCAAAAAGTTGTGGTCCTTATGTACAATGGAATATCACTCAGCCATGAAATCAATGTCATAAGGCTAGTAGCAGCATGATGAGTGGATTTAGGTAAGACGATTCTAAGTGAAATAAGTCACACAGAAAAGGACACTTCTCATAAGGTGTCACTTATAGAGGGAATGTAAAAATCGTTACACTTGAACTGAATTACAAAACAGAACAGAGTCACACATGCAGAAAACACACTATGGCTGCTTAACGGGAAAGGTGAGGTGGGGTGATACATAAAACAAGAGTTTCAAATTAGCTCAGATACCGTTCCATAAACCCAATATGGAATAGACAAGACCTACTCCTTGCTCAGAGAACTGGACACAACACGCCCGATTCACCGCACAAGAATATATCTGACTAGTAATAATCTTAAAACCTATGTATTGATATCTCTCTGTTAGTGTGTCAAGTGGGTGTAAAGCGGCCTAAACACAGCCGTGAAAAGCAGCTAAACCCCATTATAAAAATAAATTACTTTTAAAAACCCATGAAACAAAGACAGGGAAAGAGAGAGAAATTCTTACACAATTCGTTCAGGGGCTGTGATGCAACCTGGATTGACCATATCTAGACCCACAGCTGGATGAGACATAAGGTTGGACACTCTTGGGGCTGAGAGGTCTGGTGAGGTTGGGTGAGCAAACGCAGACCCTTTAAAGTAATACTGCGTGCTACCCATCGCATGGGTCCCAAATCTCCAGGTTCAAGGGCATCTTCCTACATCGAAAACATGCATGAGAAACCCAGAAGATGGTACACCGTGTGATGGGGAAAGGTTTCTAAAACGCACCTCATTTCTCATCTCCTTGTGCTCGGGTTCGCCATTCCAGCCACTTTACTAGCAATCTCCCTACTTGGAGCATCAGCACCTTTAACCTCCTGTTCCGTACAGGTTGCAATTTGTCCTGAGGATGAACGGGAAGACGGGGAACCAATGAGAGACTAGCTCTTGGTGTTGGGACAGGCACAGGCCACTCTATTTTCCCATCAGGAAGAAGAATTAACCACAGGCTCAGCCTGCCCCCCTGAACCAGAACAGGGCCTGAAGCCATCCTGCGCTTTTGCGGCCAGCTCCCAAAAAACCGACTTGTAAAATGGAGCTTCAGGGCACTGCAATTCACAAACCTGCAGAGTTATAAATCATAGCTCTCGTCCACAAATATATTGAGGGAAGGCAAAGAAGAGGATTTGAAATCAAGGCAGAATTGCAGGAAACAGATTTCAGGAGGTAGATTCGAATCGCCTTTAAAGCACATGAAAAGTGGCAAAACGTTGACAATGATGCCCTTGGCCAAAAAGGGCGTATGCGTTTTTTCCTGAATATATTCAGGAAAAAACGCATACGCCCTTTTTGGCCAACCAAGCAACCTGGAAAGGCAAATCAGCGCTACAAAGAAGTCTCGCTTCCCATCGGTCAAAAGGGCCATGCTGAAAAAAGTGTCAAAACCAGAAATGCAGGACAGGCCATGGAGAAATGGGAGCCTTGCTACACTGATGGGCGGGATGTAAATTGCCAACAGCCACTCTGGAGAAGTGTACGGTGTGTCCTGAAACATCTAAAAAACACAGCTTAGAGAGCATAGGGCACTTCCACGCATGGGGGGATAAAGTGGGAAAATTGAAAATCAGCAAGACACAAGCACCCCAAAGTTTAGGGCTGCTCTGTTGACAAGGACCTCCACTTCCTTCCACCTTAAATATCCCAGGAAAGCGAAAAATGGATAAAAAAGTTGTGGTCCTTATGTACAATGGAATATCACTCAGCCATGAAATCAATGTCATAAGGCTAGTAGCAGCATGATGAGTGGATTTAGGTAAGACGATTCTAAGTGAAATAAGTCACACAGAAAAGGACACTTCTCATAAGGTGTCACTTATAGAGGGAATGTAAAAACCGTTACACTTGAACTGAATTACAAAACAGAACAGAGTCACACATGCAGAAAACACACTATGGCTGCTTAACGGGAAAGGTGAGGTGGGGTGATACATAAAACAAGAGTTTCAAATTAGCTCAGATACCGTTCCATAAACCCAATATGGAATAGACAAGACCTACTCCTTGCTCAGAGAACTGGACTCAACACGCCCGATTCACCGCACAAGAATATATCTGACTAGTAATAATCTTAAAACCTATGTATTGATATCTCTCTGTTAGTGTGTCAAGTGGGTGTAAAGCGGCCTAAACACAGCCGTGAAAAGCAGCTAAACCCCATTATAAAAATAAATTACTTTTAAAAACCCATGAAACAAAGACAGGGAAAGAGAGAGAAATTCTTACACAATTCGTTCAGGGGCTGTGATGCAACCTGGATTGACCATATCTAGACCCACAGCTGGATGAGACATAAGGGTGGACACTCTTGGGGCTGAGAGGTCTGGTGAGGTTGGGTGAGCAAACGCAGACCCTTTAAAGTAATACTGCGTGCTACCCATCGCATGGGTCCCAAATCTCCAGGTTCAAGGGCATCTTCCTACATCGAAAACATGCATGAGAAACCCAGAAGATGGTACACCGTGTGATGGGGAAAGGTTTCTAAAACGCACCTCATTTCTCATCTCCTTGTGCTCGGGTTCGCCATTCCAGCCACTTTACTAGCAATCTCCCTACTTGGAGCATCAGCACCTTTAACCTCCTGTTCCGTACAGGTTGCAATTTGTCCTGAGGATGAACGGGAAGACGGGGAACCAATGAGAGACTAGCTCTTGGTGTTGGGACAGGCACAGGTCACTCTATTTTCCCATCAGGAAGAAGAATTAACCACAGGCTCAGCCTGCCCCCCTGAACCAGAACAGGGCCTGAAGCCATCCGGCGCTTTTGCGGAGAGCTCCCAAAAAACCGACTTGTAAAATGGAGCTTCAGGGCACTGCAATTCACAAACCTGCAGAGTTATAAATGATAACTCTCGTCCACAAATATATTGAGGGAAGGCAAAGAAGAGGATTTGAAATCAAGGCAGAATTGCAGGAAACAGATTTCAGGAGGTAAATTCGAATCGCCTTTAAAGCACATGAAAAGCGGCAAAACGTTGACAATGATGCCCTTGGCCAAAAAGGGCGTATGCGTTTTTTCCTGAATATATTCAGGAAAAAACGCATACGCCCTTTTTGGCCAACCAAGCAACCTGGAAAGGCAAATCAGCGCTACAAAGAAGTCTCGCTTCCCATCGGTCAAAAGGGCCATGCTGAAAAAAGTGTCAAAACCAGAAATGCAGGACAGGCCATGGAGAAATGGGAGCCTTGCTACACTGATGGGCGGGATGTAAATTGCCAACAGCCACCCTGGAGAAGTGTACGGTGTGTCCTGAAACATCTAAAAAACACAGCTTAGAGAGCATAGGGCACTTCCACGCATGGGGGGATAAAGTGGGAAAATTGAAAATCAGCAAGACACAAGCACCCCAAAGTTTAGGGCTGCTCTGTTGACAAGGACCTCCACTTCCTTCCACCTTAAATATCCCAGGAAAGCGAAAAATGGATAAAAAAGTTGTGGTCCTTATGTACAATGGAATATCACTCAGCCATGAAATCAATGTCATAAGGCTAGTAGCAGCATGATGAGTGGATTTAGGTAAGACGATTCTAAGTGAAATAAGTCACACAGAAAAGGACACTTCTCATAAGGTGTCACTTATAGAGGGAATGTAAAAACCGTTACACTTGAACTGAATTACAAAACAGAACAGAGTCACACATGCAGAAAACACACTATGGCTGCTTAACGGGAAAGGTGAGGTGGGGTGATACATAAAACAAGAGTTTCAAATTAGCTCAGATACCGTTCCATAAACCCAATATGGAATAGACAAGACCTACTCCTTGCTCAGAGAACTGGACTCAACACGCCCGATTCACCGCACAAGAATATATCTGACTAGTAATAATCTTAAAACCTATGTATTGATATCTCTCTGTTAGTGTGTCAAGTGGGTGTAAAGCGGCCTAAACACAGCCGTGAAAAGCAGCTAAACCCCATTATAAAAATAAATTACTTTTAAAAACCCATGAAACAAAGACAGGGAAAGAGAGAGAAATTCTTACACAATTCGTTCAGGGGCTGTGATGCAACCTGGATTGACCATATCTAGACCCACAGCTGGATGAGACATAAGGGTGGACACTCTTGGGGCTGAGAGGTCTGGTGAGGTTGGGTGAGCAAACGCAGACCCTTTAAAGTAATACTGCGTGCTACCCATCGCATGGGTCCCAAATCTCCAGGTTCAAGGGCATCTTCCTACATCGAAAACATGCATGAGAAACCCAGAAGATGGTACACCGTGTGATGGGGAAAGGTTTCTAAAACGCACCTCATTTCTCATCTCCTTGTGCTCGGGTTCGCCATTCCAGCCACTTTACTAGCAATCTCCCTACTTGGAGCATCAGCACCTTTAACCTCCTGTTCCGTACAGGTTGCAATTTGTCCTGAGGATGAACGGGAAGACGGGGAACCAATGAGAGACTAGCTCTTGGTGTTGGGACAGGCACAGGCCACTCTATTTTCCCATCAGGAAGAAGAATTAACCACAGGCTCAGCCTGCCCCCCGGAACCAGAACAGGGCCTGAAGCCATCCTGCGCTTTTGCGGCCAGCTCCCAAAAAACCGACTTGTAAAATGGAGCTTCAGGGCACTGCAATTCACAAACCTGCAGAGTTATAAATGATAACTCTCGTCCACAAATATATTGAGGGAAGGCAAAGAAGAGGATTTGAAATCAAGGCAGAATTGCAGGAAACAGATTTCAGGAGGTAGATTCGAATCGCCTTTAAAGCACATGAAAAGCGGCAAAACGTTGACAATGATGCCCTTGGCCAAAAAGGGCGTATGCGTTTTTTCCTGAATATATTCAGGAAAAAACGCATACGCCCTTTTTGGCCAACCAAGCAACCTGGAAAGGCAAATCAGCGCTACAAAGAAGTCTCGCTTCCCATCGGTCAAAAGGGCCATGCTGAAAAAACTGTCAAAACCAGAAATGCAGGACAGGCCATGGAGAAATGGGAGCCTTGCTACACTGATGGGCGGGAGGTAAATTGCCAACAGCCACTCTGGAGAAGTGTACGGTGTGTCCTGAAACATCTAAAAAACACAGCTTAGAGAGCATAGGGCACTTCCACGCCTTGGGGGATAAAGTGGGAAAATTGAAAATCAGCAAGACACAAGCACCCCAAAGTTTAGGGCTGCTCTGTTGACAAGGACCTCCACTTCCTTCCACCTTAAATATCCCAGGAAAGCGAAAAATGGATAAAAAAGTTGTGGTCCTTATGTACAATGGAATATCACTCAGCCATGAATTCAATGTCATAAGGCTAGTAGCAGCATGATGAGTGGATTTAGGTAAGACGATTCTAAGTGAAATAAGTCACACAGAAAAGGACACTTCTCATAAGGTGTCACTTATAGAGGGAATGTAAAAACCGTTACACTTGAACTGAATTACAAAACAGAACAGAGTCACACATGCAGAAAACACACTATGGCTGCTTAACGGGAAAGGTGAGGTGGGGTGATACATAAAACAAGAGTTTCAAATTAGCTCAGATACCGTTCCATAAACCCAATATGGAATAGACAAGACCTACTCCTTGCTCAGAGAACTGGACACAACACGCCCGATTCACCGCACAAGAATATATCTGACTAGTAATAATCTTAAAACCTATGTATTGATATCTCTCTGTTAGTGTGTCAAGTGGGTGTAAAGCGGCCTAAACACAGCCGTGAAAAGCAGCTAAACCCCATTATAAAAATAAATTACTTTTAAAAACCCATGAAACAAAGACAGGGAAAGAGAGAGAAATTCTTACACAATTCGTTCAGGGGCTGTGATGCAACCTGGATTGACCATATCTAGACCCACAGCTGGATGAGACATAAGGGTGGACACTCTTGGGGCTGAGAGGTCTGGTGAGGTTGGGTGAGCAAACGCAGACCCTTTAAAGTAATACTGCGTGCTACCCATCGCATGGGTCCCAAATCTCCAGGTTCAAGGGCATCTTCCTACATCGAAAACATGCATGAGAAACCCAGAAGATGGTACACCGTGTGATGGGGAAAGGTTTCTAAAACGCACCTCATTTCTCATCTCCTTGTGCTCGGGTTCGCCATTCCAGCCACTTTACTAGCAATCTCCCTACTTGGAGCATCAGCACCTTTAACCTCCTGTTCCGTACAGGTTGCAAATTGTCCTGAGGATGAACGGGAAGACGGGGAACCAATGAGAGACTAGCTCTTGGTGTTGGGACAGGCACAGGCCACTCTATTTTCCCATCAGGAAGAAGAATTAACCACAGGCTCAGCCTGCCCCCCTGAACCAGAACAGGGCCTGAAGCCATCCTGCGCTTTTGCGGCCAGCTCCCAAAAAACCGACTTGTAAAATGGAGCTTCAGGGCACTGCAATTCACAAACCTGCAGAGTTATAAATGATAACTCTCGTCCACAAATATATTGAGGGAAGGCAAAGAAGAGGATTTGAAATCAAGGCAGAATTGCAGGAAACAGATTTCAGGAGGTAGATTCGAATCGCCTTTAAAGCACATGAAAAGCGGCAAAACGTTGACAATGATGCCCTTGGCCAAAAAGGGCGTATGCGTTTTTTCCTGAATATATTCAGGAAAAAACGCATACGCCCTTTTTGGCCAACCAAGCAACCTGGAAAGGCAAATCAGCGCTACAAAGAAGTCTCGCTTCCCATCGGTCAAAAGGGCCATGCTGAAAAAACTGTCAAAACCAGAAATGCAGGACAGGCCATGGAGAAATGGGAGCCTTGCTACACTGATGGGCGGGAGGTAAATTGCCAACAGCCACTCTGGAGAAGTGTACGGTGTGTCCTGAAACATCTAAAAAACACAGCTTAGAGAGCATAGGGCACTTCCACGCCTTGGGGGATAAAGTGGGAAAATTGAAAATCAGCAAGACACAAGCACCCCAAAGTTTAGGGCTGCTCTGTTGACAAGGACCTCCACTTCCTTCCACCTTAAATATCCCAGGAAAGCGAAAAATGGATAAAAAAGTTGTGGTCCTTATGTACAATGGAATATCACTCAGCCATGAATTCAATGTCATAAGGCTAGTAGCAGCATGATGAGTGGATTTAGGTAAGACGATTCTAAGTGAAATAAGTCACACAGAAAAGGACACTTCTCATAAGGTGTCACTTATAGAGGGAATGTAAAAACCGTTACACTTGAACTGAATTACAAAACAGAACAGAGTCACACATGCAGAAAACACACTATGGCTGCTTAACGGGAAAGGTGAGGCGGGGTGATACATAAAACAAGAGTTTCAAATTAGCTCAGATACCGTTCCATAAACCCAATATGGAATAGACAAGACCTACTCCTTGCTCAGAGAACTGGACACAACACGCCCGATTCACCGCACAAGAATATATCTGACTAGTAATAATCTTAAAACCTATGTATTGATATCTCTCTGTTAGTGTGTCAAGTGGGTGTAAAGCGGCCTAAACACAGCCGTGAAAAGCAGCTAAACCCCATTATAAAAATAAATTACTTTTAAAAACCCATGAAACAAAGACAGGGAAAGAGAGAGAAATTCTTACACAATTCGTTCAGGGGCTGTGATGCAACCTGGATTGACCATATCTAGACCCACAGCTGAATGAGACATAAGGGTGGACACTCTTGGGGCTGAGAGGTCTGGTGAGGTTGGGTGAGCAAACGCAGACCCTTTAAAGTAATACTGCGTGCTACCCATCGCATGGGTCCCAAATCTCCAGGTTCAAGGGCATCTTCCTACATCGAAAACATGCATGAGAAACCCAGAAGATGGTACACCGTGTGATGGGGAAAGGTTTCTAAAACGCACCTCATTTCTCATCTCCTTGTGCTCGGGTTCGCCATTCCAGCCACTTTACTAGCAATCTCCCTACTTGGAGCATCAGCACCTTTAACCTCCTGTTCCGTACAGGTTGCAATTTGTCCTGAGGATGAACGGGAAGACGGGGAACCAATGAGAGACTAGCTCTTGGTGTTGGGACAGGCACAGGCCACTCTATTTTCCCATCAGGAAGAAGAATTAACCACAGGCTCAGCCTGCCCCCCTGAACCAGAACAGGGCCTGAAGCCATCCTGCGCTTTTGCGGCCAGCTCCCAAAAAACCGACTTGTAAAATGGAGCTTCAGGGCACTGCAATTCACAAACCTGCAGAGTTATAAATGATAACTCTCGTCCACAAATATATTGAGGGAAGGCAAAGAAGAGGATTTGAAATCAAGGCAGAATTGCAGGAAACAGATTTCAGGAGGTAGATTCGAATCGCCTTTAAAGCACATGAAAAGCGGCAAAACGTTGACAATGATGCCCTTGGCCAAAAAGGGCGTATGCGTTTTTTCCTGAATATATTCAGGAAAAAACGCATACGCCCTTTTTGGCCAACCAAGCAACCTGGAAAGGCAAATCAGCGCTACAAAGAAGTCTCGCTTCCCATCGGTCAAAAGGGCCATGCTGAAAAAAGTGTCAAAACCAGAAATGCAGGACAGGCCATGGAGAAATGGGAGCCTTGCTACACTGATGGGCGGGAGGTAAATTGCCAACAGCCACTCTGGAGAAGTGTACGGTGTGTCCTGAAACATCTAAAAAACACAGCTTAGAGAGCATAGGGCACTTCCACGCATGGGGGGATAAAGTGGGAAAATTGAAAATCAGCAAGACACAAGCACCCCAAAGTTTAGGGCTGCTCTGTTGACAAGGACCTCCACTTCCTTCCACCTTAAATATCCCAGGAAAGCGAAAAATGGATAAAAAAGTTGTGGTCCTAATGTACAATGGAATATCACTCAGCCATGAATTCAATGTCATAAGGCTAGTAGCAGCATGGTGAGTGGATTTAGGTAAGACGATTCTAAGTGAAATAAGTCACACAGAAAAGGACACTTCTCATAAGGTGTCACTTATAGAGGGAATGTAAAAACCGTTACACTTGAACTGAATTACAAAACAGAACAGAGTCACACATGCAGAAAACACACTATGGCTGCTTAACGGGAAAGGTGAGGCGGGGTGATACATAAAACAAGAGTTTCAAATTAGCTCAGATACCGTTCCATAAACCCAATATGGAATAGACAAGACCTACTCCTTGCTCAGAGAACTGGACACAACACGCCCGATTCACCGCACAAGAATATATCTGACTAGTAATAATCTTAAAACCTATGTATTGATATCTCTCTGTTAGTGTGTCAAGTGGGTGTAAAGCGGCCTAAACACAGCCGTGAAAAGCAGCTAAACCCCATTATAAAAATAAATTACTTTTAAAAACCCATGAAACAAAGACAGGGAAAGAGAGAGAAATTCTTACACAATTCGTTCAGGGGCTGTGATGCAACCTGGATTGACCATATCTAGACCCACAGCTGGATGAGACATAAGGGTGGACACTCTTGGGGCTGAGAGGTCTGGTGAGGTTGGGTGAGCAAACGCAGACCCTTTAAAGTAATACTGCGTGCTACCCATCGCATGGGTCCCAAATCTCCAGGTTCAAGGGCATCTTCCTACATCGAAAACATGCATGAGAAACCCAGAAGATGGTACACCGTGTGATGGGGAAAGGTTTCTAAAACGCACCTCATTTCTCATCTCCTTGTGCTCGGGTTCGCCATTCCAGCCACTTTACTAGCAATCTCCCTACTTGGAGCATCAGCACCTTTAACCTCCTGTTCCGTACAGGTTGCAATTTGTCCTGAGGATGAACGGGAAGACGGGGAACCAATGAGAGACTAGCTCTTGGTGTTGGGACAGGCACAGGCCACTCTATTTTCCCATCAGGAAGAAGAATTAACCACAGGCTCAGCCTGCCCCCCTGAACCAGAACAGGGCCTGAAGCCATCCTGCGCTTTTGCGGCCAGCTCCCAAAAAAACGACTTGTAAAATGGAGCTTCAGGGCACTGCAATTCACAAACCTGCAGAGTTATAAATGATAACTCTCGTCCACAAATATATTGAGGGAAGGCAAAGAAGAGGATTTGAAATCAAGGCAGAATTGCAGGAAACAGATTTCAGGAGGTAGATTCGAATCGCCTTTAAAGCACATGAAAAGCGGCAAAACGTTGACAATGATGCCCTTGGCCAAAAAGGGCGTATGCGTTTTTTCCTGAATATATTCAGGAAAAAACGCATACGCCCTTTTTGGCCAACCAAGCAACCTGGAAAGGCAAATCAGCGCTACAAAGAAGTCTCGCTTCCCATCGGTCAAAAGGGCCATGCTGAAAAAAGTGTCAAAACCAGAAATGCAGGACAGGCCATGGAGAAATGGGAGCCTTGCTACACTGATGGGCGGGATGTAAATTGCCAACAGCCACTCTGGAGAAGTGTACGGTGTGTCCTGAAACATCTAAAAAACACAGCTTAGAGAGCATAGGGCACTTCCACGCATGGGGGGATAAAGTGGGAAAATTGAAAATCAGCAAGACACAAGCACCCCAAAGTTTAGGGCTGCTCTGTTGACAAGGACCTCCACTTCCTTCCACCTTAAATATCCCAGGAAAGCGAAAAATGGATAAAAAAGTTGTGGTCCTTATGTACAATGGAATATCACTCAGCCATGAAATCAATGTCATAAGGCTAGTAGCAGCATGATGAGTGGATTTAGGTAAGACGATTCTAAGTGAAATAAGTCACACAGAAAAGGACACTTCTCATAAGGTGTCACTTATAGAGGGAATGTAAAAATCGTTACACTTGAACTGAATTACAAAACAGAACAGAGTCACACATGCAGAAAACACACTATGGCTGCTTAACGGGAAAGGTGAGGCGGGGTGATACATAAAACAAGAGTTTCAAATTAGCTCAGATACCGTTCCATAAACCCAATATGGAATAGACAAGACCTACTCCTTGCTCAGAGAACTGGACACAACACGCCCGATTCACCGCACAAGAATATATCTGACTAGTAATAATCTTAAAACCTATGTATTGATATCTCTCTGTTAGTGTGTCAAGTGGGTGTAAAGCGGCCTAAACACAGCCGTGAAAAGCAGCTAAACCCCATTATAAAAATAAATTACTTTTAAAAACCCATGAAACAAAGACAGGGAAAGAGAGAGAAATTCTTACACAATTCGTTCAGGGGCTGTGATGCAACCTGGATTGACCATATCTAGACCCACAGCTGGATGAGACATAAGGTTGGACACTCTTGGGGCTGAGAGGTCTGGTGAGGTTGGGTGAGCAAACGCAGACCCTTTAAAGTAATACTGCGTGCTACCCATCGCATGGGTCCCAAATCTCCAGGTTCAAGGGCATCTTCCTACATCGAAAACATGCATGAGAAACCCAGAAGATGGTACACCGTGTGATGGGGAAAGGTTTCTAAAACGCACCTCATTTCTCATCTCCTTGTGCTCGGGTTCGCCATTCCAGCCACTTTACTAGCAATCTCCCTACTTGGAGCATCAGCACCTTTAACCTCCTGTTCCGTACAGGTTGCAATTTGTCCTGAGGATGAACGGGAAGACGGGGAACCAATGAGAGACTAGCTCTTGGTGTTGGGACAGGCACAGGCCACTCTATTTTCCCATCAGGAAGAAGAATTAACCACAGGCTCAGCCTGCCCCCCTGAACCAGAACAGGGCCTGAAGCCATCCTGCGCTTTTGCAGCCAGCTCCCAAAAAACCGACTTGTAAAATGGAGCTTCAGGGCACTGCAATTCACAAACCTGCAGAGTTATAAATCATAGCTCTCGTCCACAAATATATTGAGGGAAGGCAAAGAAGAGGATTTGAAATCAAGGCAGAATTGCAGGAAACAGATTTCAGGAGGTAGATTCGAATCGCCTTTAAAGCACATGAAAAGCGGCAAAACGTTGACAATGATGCCCTTGGCCAAAAAGGGCGTATGCGTTTTTTCCTGAATATATTCAGGAAAAAACGCATACGCCCTTTTTGGCCAACCAAGCAACCTGGAAAGGCAAATCAGCGCTACAAAGAAGTCTCGCTTCCCATCGGTCAAAAGGGCCATGCTGAAAAAAGTGTCAAAACCAGAAATGCAGGACAGGCCATGGAGAAATGGGAGCCTTGCTACACTGATGGGCGGGATGTAAATTGCCAACAGCCACTCTGGAGAAGTGTACGGTGTGTCCTGAAACATCTAAAAAACACAGCTTAGAGAGCATAGGGCACTTCCACGCATGGGGGGATAAAGTGGGAAAATTGAAAATCAGCAAGACACAAGCACCCCAAAGTTTAGGGCTGCTCTGTTGACAAGGACCTCCACTTCCTTCCACCTTAAATGTCCCAGGAAAGCGAAAAATGGATAAAAAAGTTGTGGTCCTAATGTACAATGGAATATCACTCAGCCATGAATTCAATGTCATAAGGCTAGTAGCAGCATGATGAGTGGATTTAGGTAAGACGATTCTAAGTGAAATAAGTCACACAGAAAAGGACACTTCTCATAAGGTGTCACTTATAGAGGGAATGTAAAAACCGTTACACTTGAACTGAATTACAAAACAGAACAGAGTCACACATGCAGAAAACACACTATGGCTGCTTAACGGGAAAGGTGAGGCGGGGTGATACATAAAACAAGAGTTTCAAATTAGCTCAGATACCGTTCCATAAACCCAATATGGAATAGACAAGACCTACTCCTTGCTCAGAGAACTGGACACAACACGCCCGATTCACCGCACAAGAATATATCTGACTAGTAATAATCTTAAAACCTATGTATTGATATCTCTCTGTTAGTGTGTCAAGTGGGTGTAAAGCGGCCTAAACACAGCCGTGAAAAGCAGCTAAACCCCATTATAAAAATAAATTACTTTTAAAAACCCATGAAACAAAGACAGGGAAAGAGAGAGAAATTCTTACACAATTCGTTCAGGGGCTGTGATGCAACCTGGATTGACCATATCTAGACCCACAGCTGGATGAGACATAAGGGTGGACACTCTTGGGGCTGAGAGGTCTGGTGAGGTTGGGTGAGCAAACGCAGACCCTTTAAAGTAATACTGCGTGCTACCCATCGCATGGGTCCCAAATCTCCAGGTTCAAGGGCATCTTCCTACATCGAAAACATGCATGAGAAACCCAGAAGATGGTACACCGTGTGATGGGGAAAGGTTTCTAAAACGCACCTCATTTCTCATCTCCTTGTGCTCGGGTTCGCCATTCCAGCCACTTTACTAGCAATCTCCCTACTTGGAGCATCAGCACCTTTAACCTCCTGTTCCGTACAGGTTGCAATTTGTCCTGAGGATGAACGGGAAGACGGGGAACCAATGAGAGACTAGCTCTTGGTGTTGGGACAGGCACAGGCCACTCTATTTTCCCATCAGGAAGAAGAATTAACCACAGGCTCAGCCTGCCCCCCTGAACCAGAACAGGGCCTGAAGCCATCCTGCGCTTTTGCGGCCAGCTCCCAAAAAAACGACTTGTAAAATGGAGCTTCAGGGCACTGCAATTCACAAACCTGCAGAGTTATAAATCATAACTCTCGTCCACAAATATATTGAGGGAAGGCAAAGAAGAGGATTTGAAATCAAGGCAGAATTGCAGGAAACAGATTTCAGGAGGTAGATTCGAATCGCCTTTAAAGCACATGAAAAGCGGCAAAACGTTGACAATGATGCCCTTGGCCAAAAAGGGCGTATGCGTTTTTTCCTGAATATATTCAGGAAAAAACGCATACGCCCTTTTTGGCCAACCAAGCAACCTGGAAAGGCAAATCAGCGCTACAAAGAAGTCTCGCTTCCCATCGGTCAAAAGGGCCATGCTGAAAAAAGTGTCAAAACCAGAAATGCAGGACAGGCCATGGAGAAATGGGAGCCTTGCTACACTGATGGGCGGGATGTAAATTGCCAACAGCCACTCTGGAGAAGTGTACGGTGTGTCCTGAAACATCTAAAAAACACAGCTTAGAGAGCATAGGGCACTTCCACGCATGGGGGGATAAAGTGGGAAAATTGAAAATCAGCAAGACACAAGCACCCCAAAGTTTAGGGCTGCTCTGTTGACAAGGACCTCCACTTCCTTCCACCTTAAATATCCCAGGAAAGCGAAAAATGGATAAAAAAGTTGTGGTCCTTATGTACAATGGAATATCACTCAGCCATGAAATCAATGTCATAAGGCTAGTAGCAGCATGATGAGTGGATTTAGGTAAGACGATTCTAAGTGAAATAAGTCACACAGAAAAGGACACTTCTCATAAGGTGTCACTTATAGAGGGAATGTAAAAATCGTTACACTTGAACTGAATTACAAAACAGAACAGAGTCACACATGCAGAAAACACACTATGGCTGCTTAACGGGAAAGGTGAGGCGGGGTGATACATAAAACAAGAGTTTCAAATTAGCTCAGATACCGTTCCATAAACCCAATATGGAATAGACAAGACCTACTCCTTGCTCAGAGAACTGGACACAACACGCCCGATTCACCGCACAAGAATATATCTGACTAGTAATAATCTTAAAACCTATGTATTGATATCTCTCTGTTAGTGTGTCAAGTGGGTGTAAAGCGGCCTAAACACAGCCGTGAAAAGCAGCTAAACCCCATTATAAAAATAAATTACTTTTAAAAACCCATGAAACAAAGACAGGGAAAGAGAGAGAAATTCTTACACAATTCGTTCAGGGGCTGTGATGCAACCTGGATTGACCATATCTAGACCCACAGCTGGATGAGACATAAGGTTGGACACTCTTGGGGCTGAGAGGTCTGGTGAGGTTGGGTGAGCAAACGCAGACCCTTTAAAGTAATACTGCGTGCTACCCATCGCATGGGTCCCAAATCTCCAGGTTCAAGGGCATCTTCCTACATCGAAAACATGCATGAGAAACCCAGAAGATGGTACACCGTGTGATGGGGAAAGGTTTCTAAAACGCACCTCATTTCTCATCTCCTTGTGCTCGGGTTCGCCATTCCAGCCACTTTACTAGCAATCTCCCTACTTGGAGCATCAGCACCTTTAACCTCCTGTTCCGTACAGGTTGCAATTTGTCCTGAGGATGAACGGGAAGACGGGGAACCAATGAGAGACTAGCTCTTGGTGTTGGGACAGGCACAGGCCACTCTATTTTCCCATCAGGAAGAAGAATTAACCACAGGCTCAGCCTGCCCCCCTGAACCAGAACAGGGCCTGAAGCCATCCTGCGCTTTTGCAGCCAGCTCCCAAAAAACCGACTTGTAAAATGGAGCTTCAGGGCACTGCAATTCACAAACCTGCAGAGTTATAAATCATAGCTCTCGTCCACAAATATATTGAGGGAAGGCAAAGAAGAGGATTTGAAATCAAGGCAGAATTGCAGGAAACAGATTTCAGGAGGTAGATTCGAATCGCCTTTAAAGCACATGAAAAGCGGCAAAACGTTGACAATGATGCCCTTGGCCAAAAAGGGCGTATGCGTTTTTTCCTGAATATATTCAGGAAAAAACGCATACGCCCTTTTTGGCCAACCAAGCAACCTGGAAAGGCAAATCAGCGCTACAAAGAAGTCTCGCTTCCCATCGGTCAAAAGGGCCATGCTGAAAAAAGTGTCAAAACCAGAAATGCAGGACAGGCCATGGAGAAATGGGAGCCTTGCTACACTGATGGGCGGGATGTAAATTGCCAACAGCCACTCTGGAGAAGTGTACGGTGTGTCCTGAAACATCTAAAAAACACAGCTTAGAGAGCATAGGGCACTTCCACGCATGGGGGGATAAAGTGGGAAAATTGAAAATCAGCAAGACACAAGCACCCCAAAGTTTAGGGCTGCTCTGTTGACAAGGACCTCCACTTCCTTCCACCTTAAATATCCCAGGAAAGCGAAAAATGGATAAAAAAGTTGTGGTCCTAATGTACAATGGAATATCACTCAGCCATGAATTCAATGTCATAAGGCTAGTAGCAGCATGATGAGTGGATTTAGGTAAGACGATTCTAAGTGAAATAAGTCACACAGAAAAGGACACTTCTCATAAGGTGTCACTTATAGAGGGAATGTAAAAACCGTTACACTTGAACTGAATTACAAAACAGAACAGAGTCACACATGCAGAAAACACACTATGGCTGCTTAACGGGAAAGGTGAGGCGGGGTGATACATAAAACAAGAGTTTCAAATTAGCTCAGATACCGTTCCATAAACCCAATATGGAATAGACAAGACCTACTCCTTGCTCAGAG
Organism: Balaenoptera physalus; assembly: GCF_965194825.1. Lineage (NCBI taxonomy): Eukaryota > Metazoa > Chordata > Mammalia > Artiodactyla > Balaenopteridae > Balaenoptera > Balaenoptera physalus. Next base: position 345,908 of record NW_028125876.1, read on the forward strand.
AACTGGACACAACACGCCCGATTCACCGCACAAGAATATATCTGACTAGTAATAATCTTAAAACCTATGTATTGATATCTCTCTGTTAGTGTGTCAAGTGGGTGTAAAGCGGCCTAAACACAGCCGTGAAAAGCAGCTAAACCCCATTATAAAAATAAATTACTTTTAAAAACCCATGAAACAAAGACAGGGAAAGAGAGAGAAATTCTTACACAATTCGTTCAGGGGCTGTGATGCAACCTGGATTGACCATATCTAGACCCACAGCTGGATGAGACATAAGGGTGGACACTCTTGGGGCTGAGAGGTCTGGTGAGGTTGGGTGAGCAAACGCAGACCCTTTAAAGTAATACTGCGTGCTACCCATCGCATGGGTCCCAAATCTCCAGGTTCAAGGGCATCTTCCTACATCGAAAACATGCATGAGAAACCCAGAAGATGGTACACCGTGTGATGGGGAAAGGTTTCTAAAACGCACCTCATTTCTCATCTCCTTGTGCTCGGGTTCGCCATTCCAGCCACTTTACTAGCAATCTCCCTACTTGGAGCATCAGCACCTTTAACCTCCTGTTCCGTACAGGTTGCAATTTGTCCTGAGGATGAACGGGAAGACGGGGAACCAATGAGAGACTAGCTCTTGGTGTTGGGACAGGCACAGGCCACTCTATTTTCCCATCAGGAAGAAGAATTAACCACAGGCTCAGCCTGCCCCCCTGAACCAGAACAGGGCCTGAAACCATCCTGCGCTTTTGCGGCCAGCTCCCAAAAAAACGACTTGTAAAATGGAGCTTCAGGGCACTGCAATTCACAAACCTGCAGAGTTATAAATGATAACTCTCGTCCACAAATATATTGAGGGAAGGCAAAGAAGAGGATTTGAAATCAAGGCAGTATTGCAGGAAACAGATTTCAGGAGGTAGATTCGAATCGCCTTTAAAGCACATGAAAAGCGGCAAAACGTTGACAATGATGCCCTTGGCCAAAAAGGGCGTATGCGTTTTTTCCTGAATATATTCAGGAAAAAACGCATACGCCCTTTTTGGCCAACCAAGCAACCTGGAAAGGCAAATCAGCGCTACAAAGAAGTCTCGCTTCCCATCGGTCAAAAGGGCCATGCTGAAAAAAGTGTCAAAACCAGAAATGCAGGACAGGCCATGGAGAAATGGGAGCCTTGCTACACTGATGGGCGGGATGTAAATTGCCAACAGCCACTCTGGAGAAGTGTACGGTGTGTCCTGAAACATCTAAAAAACACAGCTTAGAGAGCATAGGGCACTTCCACGCATGGGGGGATAAAGTGGGAAAATTGAAAATCAGCAAGACACAAGCACCCCAAAGTTTAGGGCTGCTCTGTTGACAAGGACCTCCACTTCCTTCCACCTTAAATATCCCAGGAAAGCGAAAAATGGATAAAAAAGTTGTGGTCCTTATGTACAATGGAATATCACTCAGCCATGAAATCAATGTCATAAGGCTAGTAGCAGCATGATGAGTGGATTTAGGTAAGACGATTCTAAGTGAAATAAGTCACACAGAAAAGGACACTTCTCATAAGGTGTCACTTATAGAGGGAATGTAAAAATCGTTACACTTGAACTGAATTACAAAACAGAACAGAGTCACACATGCAGAAAACACACTATGGCTGCTTAACGGGAAAGGTGAGGCGGGGTGATACATAAAACAAGAGTTTCAAATTAGCTCAGATACCGTTCCATAAACCCAATATGGAATAGACAAGACCTACTCCTTGCTCAGAGAACTGGACACAACACGCCCGATTCACCGCACAAGAATATATCTGACTAGTAATAATCTTAAAACCTATGTATTGATATCTCTCTGTTAGTGTGTCAAGTGGGTGTAAAGCGGCCTAAACACAGCCGTGAAAAGCAGCTAAACCCCATTATAAAAATAAATTACTTTTAAAAACCCATGAAACAAAGACAGGGAAAGAGAGAGAAATTCTTACACAATTCGTTCAGGGGCTGTGATGCAACCTGGATTGACCATATCTAGACCCACAGCTGGATGAGACATAAGGTTGGACACTCTTGGGGCTGAGAGGTCTGGTGAGGTTGGGTGAGCAAACGCAGACCCTTTAAAGTAATACTGCGTGCTACCCATCGCATGGGTCCCAAATCTCCAGGTTCAAGGGCATCTTCCTACATCGAAAACATGCATGAGAAACCCAGAAGATGGTACACCGTGTGATGGGGAAAGGTTTCTAAAACGCACCTCATTTCTCATCTCCTTGTGCTCGGGTTCGCCATTCCAGCCACTTTACTAGCAATCTCCCTACTTGGAGCATCAGCACCTTTAACCTCCTGTTCCGTACAGGTTGCAATTTGTCCTGAGGATGAACGGGAAGACGGGGAACCAATGAGAGACTAGCTCTTGGTGTTGGGACAGGCACAGGCCACTCTATTTTCCCATCAGGAAGAAGAATTAACCACAGGCTCAGCCTGCCCCCCTGAACCAGAACAGGGCCTGAAGCCATCCTGCGCTTTTGCAGCCAGCTCCCAAAAAACCGACTTGTAAAATGGAGCTTCAGGGCACTGCAATTCACAAACCTGCAGAGTTATAAATCATAGCTCTCGTCCACAAATATATTGAGGGAAGGCAAAGAAGAGGATTTGAAATCAAGGCAGAATTGCAGGAAACAGATTTCAGGAGGTAGATTCGAATCGCCTTTAAAGCACATGAAAAGCGGCAAAACGTTGACAATGATGCCCTTGGCCAAAAAGGGCGTATGCGTTTTTTCCTGAATATATTCAGGAAAAAACGCATACGCCCTTTTTGGCCAACCAAGCAACCTGGAAAGGCAAATCAGCGCTACAAAGAAGTCTCGCTTCCCATCGGTCAAAAGGGCCATGCTGAAAAAAGTGTCAAAACCAGAAATGCAGGACAGGCCATGGAGAAATGGGAGCCTTGCTACACTGATGGGCGGGATGTAAATTGCCAACAGCCACTCTGGAGAAGTGTACGGTGTGTCCTGAAACATCTAAAAAACACAGCTTAGAGAGCATAGGGCACTTCCACGCATGGGGGGATAAAGTGGGAAAATTGAAAATCAGCAAGACACAAGCACCCCAAAGTTTAGGGCTGCTCTGTTGACAAGGACCTCCACTTCCTTCCACCTTAAATATCCCAGGAAAGCGAAAAATGGATAAAAAAGTTGTGGTCCTAATGTACAATGGAATATCACTCAGCCATGAATTCAATGTCATAAGGCTAGTAGCAGCATGATGAGTGGATTTAGGTAAGACGATTCTAAGTGAAATAAGTCACACAGAAAAGGACACTTCTCATAAGGTGTCACTTATAGAGGGAATGTAAAAACCGTTACACTTGAACTGAATTACAAAACAGAACAGAGTCACACATGCAGAAAACACACTATGGCTGCTTAACGGGAAAGGTGAGGCGGGGTGATACATAAAACAAGAGTTTCAAATTAGCTCAGATACCGTTCCATAAACCCAATATGGAATAGACAAGACCTACTCCTTGCTCAGAGAACTGGACACAACACGCCCGATTCACCGCACAAGAATATATCTGACTAGTAATAATCTTAAAACCTATGTATTGATATCTCTCTGTTAGTGTGTCAAGTGGGTGTAAAGCGGCCTAAACACAGCCGTGAAAAGCAGCTAAACCCCATTATAAAAATAAATTACTTTTAAAAACCCATGAAACAAAGACAGGGAAAGAGAGAGAAATTCTTACACAATTCGTTCAGGGGCTGTGATGCAACCTGGATTGACCATATCTAGACCCACAGCTGGATGAGACATAAGGGTGGACACTCTTGGGGCTGAGAGGTCTGGTGAGGTTGGGTGAGCAAACGCAGACCCTTTAAAGTAATACTGCGTGCTACCCATCGCATGGGTCCCAAATCTCCAGGTTCAAGGGCATCTTCCTACATCGAAAACATGCATGAGAAACCCAGAAGATGGTACACCGTGTGATGGGGAAAGGTTTCTAAAACGCACCTCATTTCTCATCTCCTTGTGCTCGGGTTCGCCATTCCAGCCACTTTACTAGCAATCTCCCTACTTGGAGCATCAGCACCTTTAACCTCCTGTTCCGTACAGGTTGCAATTTGTCCTGAGGATGAACGGGAAGACGGGGAACCAATGAGAGACTAGCTCTTGGTGTTGGGACAGGCACAGGCCACTCTATTTTCCCATCAGGAAGAAGAATTAACCACAGGCTCAGCCTGCCCCCCTGAACCAGAACAGGGCCTGAAGCCATCCTGCGCTTTTGCGGCCAGCTCCCAAAAAAACGACTTGTAAAATGGAGCTTCAGGGCACTGCAATTCACAAACCTGCAGAGTTATAAATGATAACTCTCGTCCACAAATATATTGAGGGAAGGCAAAGAAGAGGATTTGAAATCAAGGCAGAATTGCAGGAAACAGATTTCAGGAGGTAGATTCGAATCGCCTTTAAAGCACATGAAAAGCGGCAAAACGTTGACAATGATGCCCTTGGCCAAAAAGGGCGTATGCGTTTTTTCCTGAATATATTCAGGAAAAAACGCATACGCCCTTTTTGGCCAACCAAGCAACCTGGAAAGGCAAATCAGCGCTACAAAGAAGTCTCGCTTCCCATCGGTCAAAAGGGCCATGCTGAAAAAAGTGTCAAAACCAGAAATGCAGGACAGGCCATGGAGAAATGGGAGCCTTGCTACACTGATGGGCGGGATGTAAATTGCCAACAGCCACTCTGGAGAAGTGTACGGTGTGTCCTGAAACATCTAAAAAACACAGCTTAGAGAGCATAGGGCACTTCCACGCATGGGGGGATAAAGTGGGAAAATTGAAAATCAGCAAGACAGAAGCACCCCAAAGTTTAGGGCTGCTCTGTTGACAAGGACCTCCACTTCCTTCCACCTTAAATATCCCAGGAAAGCGAAAAATGGATAAAAAAGTTGTGGTCCTTATGTACAATGGAATATCACTCAGCCATGAAATCAATGTCATAAGGCTAGTAGCAGCATGATGAGTGGATTTAGGTAAGACGATTCTAAGTGAAATAAGTCACACAGAAAAGGACACTTCTCATAAGGTGTCACTTATAGAGGGAATGTAAAAATCGTTACACTTGAACTGAATTACAAAACAGAACAGAGTCACACATGCAGAAAACACACTATGGCTGCTTAACGGGAAAGGTGAGGCGGGGTGATACATAAAACAAGAGTTTCAAATTAGCTCAGATACCGTTCCATAAACCCAATATGGAATAGACAAGACCTACTCCTTGCTCAGAGAACTGGACACAACACGCCCGATTCACCGCACAAGAATATATCTGACTAGTAATAATCTTAAAACCTATGTATTGATATCTCTCTGTTAGTGTGTCAAGTGGGTGTAAAGCGGCCTAAACACAGCCGTGAAAAGCAGCTAAACCCCATTATAAAAATAAATTACTTTTAAAAACCCATGAAACAAAGACAGGGAAAGAGAGAGAAATTCTTACACAATTCGTTCAGGGGCTGTGATGCAACCTGGATTGACCATATCTAGACCCACAGCTGGATGAGACATAAGGTTGGACACTCTTGGGGCTGAGAGGTCTGGTGAGGTTGGGTGAGGAAACGCAGACCCTTTAAAGTAATACTGCGTGCTACCCATCGCATGGGTCCCAAATCTCCAGGTTCAAGGGCATCTTCCTACATCGAAAACATGCATGAGAAACCCAGAAGATGGTACACCGTGTGATGGGGAAAGGTTTCTAAAACGCACCTCATTTCTCATCTCCTTGTGCTCGGGTTCGCCATTCCAGCCACTTTACTAGCAATCTCCCTACTTGGAGCATCAGCACCTTTAACCTCCTGTTCCGTACAGGTTGCAATTTGTCCTGAGGATGAACGGGAAGACGGGGAACCAATGAGAGACTAGCTCTTGGTGTTGGGACAGGCACAGGCCACTCTATTTTCCCATCAGGAAGAAGAATTAACCACAGGCTCAGCCTGCCCCCCTGAACCAGAACAGGGCCTGAAGCCATCCTGCGCTTTTGCAGCCAGCTCCCAAAAAACCGACTTGTAAAATGGAGCTTCAGGGCACTGCAATTCACAAACCTGCAGAGTTATAAATCATAGCTCTCGTCCACAAATATATTGAGGGAAGGCAAAGAAGAGGATTTGAAATCAAGGCAGAATTGCAGGAAACAGATTTCAGGAGGTAGATTCGAATCGCCTTTAAAGCACATGAAAAGCGGCAAAACGTTGACAATGATGCCCTTGGCCAAAAAGGGCGTATGCGTTTTTTCCTGAATATATTCAGGAAAAAACGCATACGCCCTTTTTGGCCAACCAAGCAACCTGGAAAGGCAAATCAGCGCTACAAAGAAGTCTCGCTTCCCATCGGTCAAAAGGGCCATGCTGAAAAAAGTGTCAAAACCAGAAATGCAGGACAGGCCATGGAGAAATGGGAGCCTTGCTACACTGATGGGCGGGATGTAAATTGCCAACAGCCACTCTGGAGAAGTGTACGGTGTGTCCTGAAACATCTAAAAAACACAGCTTAGAGAGCATAGGGCACTTCCACGCATGGGGGGATAAAGTGGGAAAATTGAAAATCAGCAAGACACAAGCACCCCAAAGTTTAGGGCTGCTCTGTTGACAAGGACCTCCACTTCCTTCCACCTTAAATGTCCCAGGAAAGCGAAAAATGGATAAAAAAGTTGTGGTCCTAATGTACAATGGAATATCACTCAGCCATGAATTCAATGTCATAAGGCTAGTAGCAGCATGATGAGTGGATTTAGGTAAGACGATTCTAAGTGAAATAAGTCACACAGAAAAGGACACTTCTCATAAGGTGTCACTTATAGAGGGAATGTAAAAACCGTTACACTTGAACTGAATTACAAAACAGAACAGAGTCACACATGCAGAAAACACACTATGGCTGCTTAACGGGAAAGGTGAGGCGGGGTGATACATAAAACAAGAGTTTCAAATTAGCTCAGATACCGTTCCATAAACCCAATATGGAATAGACAAGACCTACTCCTTGCTCAGAGAACTGGACACAACACGCCCGATTCACCGCACAAGAATATATCTGACTAGTAATAATCTTAAAACCTATGTATTGATATCTCTCTGTTAGTGTGTCAAGTGGGTGTAAAGCGGCCTAAACACAGCCGTGAAAAGCAGCTAAACCCCATTATAAAAATAAATTACTTTTAAAAACCCATGAAACAAAGACAGGGAAAGAGAGAGAAATTCTTACACAATTCGTTCAGGGGCTGTGATGCAACCTGGATTGACCATATCTAGACCCACAGCTGGATGAGACATAAGGGTGGACACTCTTGGGGCTGAGAGGTCTGGTGAGGTTGGGTGAGCAAACGCAGACCCTTTAAAGTAATACTGCGTGCTACCCATCGCATGGGTCCCAAATCTCCAGGTTCAAGGGCATCTTCCTACATCGAAAACATGCATGAGAAACCCAGAAGATGGTACACCGTGTGATGGGGAAAGGTTTCTAAAACGCACCTCATTTCTCATCTCCTTGTGCTCGGGTTCGCCATTCCAGCCACTTTACTAGCAATCTCCCTACTTGGAGCATCAGCACCTTTAACCTCCTGTTCCGTACAGGTTGCAATTTGTCCTGAGGATGAACGGGAAGACGGGGAACCAATGAGAGACTAGCTCTTGGTGTTGGGACAGGCACAGGCCACTCTATTTTCCCATCAGGAAGAAGAATTAACCACAGGCTCAGCCTGCCCCCCTGAACCAGAACAGGGCCTGAAGCCATCCTGCGCTTTTGCGGCCAGCTCCCAAAAAAACGACTTGTAAAATGGAGCTTCAGGGCACTGCAATTCACAAACCTGCAGAGTTATAAATGATAACTCTCGTCCACAAATATATTGAGGGAAGGCAAAGAAGAGGATTTGAAATCAAGGCAGAATTGCAGGAAACAGATTTCAGGAGGTAGATTCGAATCGCCTTTAAAGCACATGAAAAGCGGCAAAACGTTGACAATGATGCCCTTGGCCAAAAAGGGCGTATGCGTTTTTTCCTGAATATATTCAGGAAAAAACGCATACGCCCTTTTTGGCCAACCAAGCAACCTGGAAAGGCAAATCAGCGCTACAAAGAAGTCTCGCTTCCCATCGGTCAAAAGGGCCATGCTGAAAAAAGTGTCAAAACCAGAAATGCAGGACAGGCCATGGAGAAATGGGAGCCTTGCTACACTGATGGGCGGGATGTAAATTGCCAACAGCCACTCTGGAGAAGTGTACGGTGTGTCCTGAAACATCTAAAAAACACAGCTTAGAGAGCATAGGGCACTTCCACGCATGGGGGGATAAAGTGGGAAAATTGAAAATCAGCAAGACACAAGCACCCCAAAGTTTAGGGCTGCTCTGTTGACAAGGACCTCCACTTCCTTCCACCTTAAATATCCCAGGAAAGCGAAAAATGGATAAAAAAGTTGTGGTCCTTATGTACAATGGAATATCACTCAGCCATGAAATCAATGTCATAAGGCTAGTAGCAGCATGATGAGTGGATTTAGGTAAGACGATTCTAAGTGAAATAAGTCACACAGAAAAGGACACTTCTCATAAGGTGTCACTTATAGAGGGAATGTAAAAATCGTTACACTTGAACTGAATTACAAAACAGAACAGAGTCACACATGCAGAAAACACACTATGGCTGCTTAACGGGAAAGGTGAGGCGGGGTGATACATAAAACAAGAGTTTCAAATTAGCTCAGATACCGTTCCATAAACCCAATATGGAATAGACAAGACCTACTCCTTGCTCAGAGAACTGGACACAACACGCCCGATTCACCGCACAAGAATATATCTGACTAGTAATAATCTTAAAACCTATGTATTGATATCTCTCTGTTAGTGTGTCAAGTGGGTGTAAAGCGGCCTAAACACAGCCGTGAAAAGCAGCTAAACCCCATTATAAAAATAAATTACTTTTAAAAACCCATGAAACAAAGACAGGGAAAGAGAGAGAAATTCTTACACAATTCGTTCAGGGGCTGTGATGCAACCTGGATTGACCATATCTAGACCCACAGCTGGATGAGACATAAGGTTGGACACTCTTGGGGCTGAGAGGTCTGGTGAGGTTGGGTGAGCAAACGCAGACCCTTTAAAGTAATACTGCGTGCTACCCATCGCATGGGTCCCAAATCTCCAGGTTCAAGGGCATCTTCCTACATCGAAAACATGCATGAGAAACCCAGAAGATGGTACACCGTGTGATGGGGAAAGGTTTCTAAAACGCACCTCATTTCTCATCTCCTTGTGCTCGGGTTCGCCATTCCAGCCACTTTACTAGCAATCTCCCTACTTGGAGCATCAGCACCTTTAACCTCCTGTTCCGTACAGGTTGCAATTTGTCCTGAGGATGAACGGGAAGACGGGGAACCAATGAGAGACTAGCTCTTGGTGTTGGGACAGGCACAGGCCACTCTATTTTCCCATCAGGAAGAAGAATTAACCACAGGCTCAGCCTGCCCCCCTGAACCAGAACAGGGCCTGAAGCCATCCTGCGCTTTTGCAGCCAGCTCCCAAAAAACCGACTTGTAAAATGGAGCTTCAGGGCACTGCAATTCACAAACCTGCAGAGTTATAAATCATAGCTCTCGTCCACAAATATATTGAGGGAAGGCAAAGAAGAGGATTTGAAATCAAGGCAGAATTGCAGGAAACAGATTTCAGGAGGTAGATTCGAATCGCCTTTAAAGCACATGAAAAGCGGCAAAACGTTGACAATGATGCCCTTGGCCAAAAAGGGCGTATGCGTTTTTTCCTGAATATATTCAGGAAAAAACGCATACGCCCTTTTTGGCCAACCAAGCAACCTGGAAAGGCAAATCAGCGCTACAAAGAAGTCTCGCTTCCCATCGGTCAAAAGGGCCATGCTGAAAAAAGTGTCAAAACCAGAAATGCAGGACAGGCCATGGAGAAATGGGAGCCTTGCTACACTGATGGGCGGGATGTAAATTGCCAACAGCCACTCTGGAGAAGTGTACGGTGTGTCCTGAAACATCTAAAAAACACAGCTTAGAGAGCATAGGGCACTTCCACGCATGGGGGGATAAAGTGGGAAAATTGAAAATCAGCAAGACACAAGCACCCCAAAGTTTAGGGCTGCTCTGTTGACAAGGACCTCCACTTCCTTCCACCTTAAATATCCCAGGAAAGCGAAAAATGGATAAAAAAGTTGTGGTCCTTATGTACAATGGAATATCACTCAGCCATGAAATCAATGTCATAAGGCTAGTAGCAGCATGATGAGTGGATTTAGGTAAGACGATTCTAAGTGAAATAAGTCACACAGAAAAGGACACTTCTCATAAGGTGTCACTTATAGAGGGAATGTAAAAACCGTTACACTTGAACTGAATTACAAAACAGAACAGAGTCACACATGCAGAAAACACACTATGGCTGCTTAACGGGAAAGGTGAGGTGGGGTGATACATAAAACAAGAGTTTCAAATTAGCTCAGATACCGTTCCATAAACCCAATATGGAATAGACAAGACCTACTCCTTGCTCAGAGAACTGGACTCAACACGCCCGATTCACCGCACAAGAATATATCTGACTAGTAATAATCTTAAAACCTATGTATTGATATCTCTCTGTTAGTGTGTCAAGTGGGTGTAAAGCGGCCTAAACACAGCCGTGAAAAGCAGCTAAACCCCATTATAAAAATAAATTACTTTTAAAAACCCATGAAACAAAGACAGGGAAAGAGAGAGAAATTCTTACACAATTCGTTCAGGGGCTGTGATGCAACCTGGATTGACCATATCTAGACCCACAGCTGGATGAGACATAAGGGTGGACACTCTTGGGGCTGAGAGGTCTGGTGAGGTTGGGTGAGCAAACGCAGACCCTTTAAAGTAATACTGCGTGCTACCCATCGCATGGGTCCCAAATCTCCAGGTTCAAGGGCATCTTCCTACATCGAAAACATGCATGAGAAACCCAGAAGATGGTACACCGTGTGATGGGGAAAGGTTTCTAAAACGCACCTCATTTCTCATCTCCTTGTGCTCGGGTTCGCCATTCCAGCCACTTTACTAGCAATCTCCCTACTTGGAGCATCAGCACCTTTAACCTCCTGTTCCATACAGGTTGCAATTTGTCCTGAGGATGAACGGGAAGACGGGGAACCAATGAGAGACTAGCTCTTGGTGTTGGGACAGGCACAGGTCACTCTATTTTCCCATCAGGAAGAAGAATTAACCACAGGCTCAGCCTGCCCCCCTGAACCAGAACAGGGCCTGAAGCCATCCGGCGCTTTTGCGGAGAGCTCCCAAAAAACCGACTTGTAAAATGGAGCTTCAGGGCACTGCAATTCACAAACCTGCAGAGTTATAAATGATAACTCTCGTCCACAAATATATTGAGGGAAGGCAAAGAAGAGGATTTGAAATCAAGGCAGAATTGCAGGAAACAGATTTCAGGAGGTAAATTCGAATCGCCTTTAAAGCACATGAAAAGCGGCAAAACGTTGACAATGATGCCCTTGGCCAAAAAGGGCGTATGCGTTTTTTCCTGAATATATTCAGGAAAAAACGCATACGCCCTTTTTGGCCAACCAAGCAACCTGGAAAGGCAAATCAGCGCTACAAAGAAGTCTCGCTTCCCATCGGTCAAAAGGGCCATGCTGAAAAAAGTGTCAAAACCAGAAATGCAGGACAGGCCATGGAGAAATGGGAGCCTTGCTACACTGATGGGCGGGATGTAAATTGCCAACAGCCACCCTGGAGAAGTGTACGGTGTGTCCTGAAACATCTAAAAAACACAGCTTAGAGAGCATAGGGCACTTCCACGCATGGGGGGATAAAGTGGGAAAATTGAAAATCAGCAAGACACAAGCACCCCAAAGTTTAGGGCTGCTCTGTTGACAAGGACCTCCACTTCCTTCCACCTTAAATATCCCAGGAAAGCGAAAAATGGATAAAAAAGTTGTGGTCCTTATGTACAATGGAATATCACTCAGCCATGAAATCAATGTCATAAGGCTAGTAGCAGCATGATGAGTGGATTTAGGTAAGACGATTCTAAGTGAAATAAGTCACACAGAAAAGGACACTTCTCATAAGGTGTCACTTATAGAGGGAATGTAAAAACCGTTACACTTGAACTGAATTACAAAACAGAACAGAGTCACACATGCAGAAAACACACTATGGCTGCTTAACGGGAAAGGTGAGGTGGGGTGATACATAAAACAAGAGTTTCAAATTAGCTCAGATACCGTTCCATAAACCCAATATGGAATAGACAAGACCTACTCCTTGCTCAGAGAACTGGACTCAACACGCCCGATTCACCGCACAAGAATATATCTGACTAGTAATAATCTTAAAACCTATGTATTGATATCTCTCTGTTAGTGTGTCAAGTGTGTGTAAGGCGGCATAAACACAGCCGTGAAAAGCAGCTAAACCCCATTATAAAAATAAATTACTTTTAAAAACCCATGAAACAAAGACAGGGAAAGAGAGAGAAATTCTTACACAATTCGTTCAGGGGCTGTGATGCAACCTGGATTGACCATATCTAGACCCACAGCTGGATGAGACATAAGGGTGGACACTCTTGGGGCTGAGAGGTCTGGTGAGGTTGGGTGAGCAAACGCAGACCCTTTAAAGTAATACTGCGTGCTACCCATCGCATGGGTCCCAAATCTCCAGGTTCAAAGGCATCTTCCTACATCGAAAACATGCATGAGAAACCCAGAAGATGGTACACCGTGTGATGGGGAAAGGTTTCTAAAACGCACCTCATTTCTCATCTCCTTGTGCTCGGGTTCGCCATTCCAGCCACTTTACTAGCAATCTCCCTACTTGGAGCATCAGCACCTTTAACCTCCTGTTCCGTACAGGTTGCAATTTGTCCTGAGGATGAACGGGAAGACGGGGAACCAATGAGAGACTAGCTCTTGGTGTTGGGACAGGCACAGGCCACTCTATTTTCCCATCAGGAAGAAGAATTAACCACAGGCTCAGCCTGCCCCCCTGAACCAGAACAGGGCCTGAAGCCATCCTGCGCTTTTGCGGCCAGCTCCCAAAAAACCGACTTGTAAAATGGAGCTTCAGGGCACTGCAATTCACAAACCTGCAGAGTTATAAATGATAACTCTCGTCCACAAATATATTGAGGGAAGGCAAAGAAGAGGATTTGAAATCAAGGCAGAATTGCAGGAAACAGATTTCAGGAGGTAGATTCGAATCGCCTTTAAAGCACATGAAAAGCGGCAAAACGTTGACAATGATGCCCTTGGCCAAAAAGGGCGTATGCGTTTTTTCCTGAATATATTCAGGAAAAAACGCATACGCCCTTTTTGGCCAACCAAGCAACCTGGAAAGGCAAATCAGCGCTACAAAGAAGTCTCGCTTCCCATCGGTCAAAAGGGCCATGCTGAAAAAAGTGTCAAAACCAGAAATGCAGGACAGGCCATGGAGAAATGGGAGCCTTGCTACACTGATGGGCGGGATGTAAATTGCCAACAGCCACCCTGGAGAAGTGTACGGTGTGTCCTGAAACATCTAAAAAACACAGCTTAGAGAGCATAGGGCACTTCCACGCATGGGGGGATAAAGTGGGAAAATTGAAAATCAGCAAGACACAAGCACCCCAAAGTTTAGGGCTGCTCTGTTGACAAGGACCTCCACTTCCTTCCACCTTAAATATCCCAGGAAAGCGAAAAATGGATAAAAAAGTTGTGGTCCTTATGTACAATGGAATATCACTCAGCCATGAAATCAATGTCATAAGGCTAGTAGCAGCATGATGAGTGGATTTAGGTAAGACGATTCTAAGTGAAATAAGTCACACAGAAAAGGACACTTCTCATAAGGTGTCACTTATAGAGGGAATGTAAAAACCGTTACACTTGAACTGAATTACAAAACAGAACAGAGTCACACATGCAGAAAACACACTATGGCTGCTTAACGGGAAAGGTGAGGTGGGGTGATACATAAAACAAGAGTTTCAAATTAGCTCAGATACCGTTCCATAAACCCAATATGGAATAGACAAGACCTACTCCTTGCTCAGAGAACTGGACTCAACACGCCCGATTCACCGCACAAGAATATATCTGACTAGTAATAATCTTAAAACCTATGTATTGATATCTCTCTGTTAGTGTGTCAAGTGGGTGTAAAGCGGCCTAAACACAGCCGTGAAAAGCAGCTAAACCCCATTATAAAAATAAATTACTTTTAAAAACCCATGAAACAAAGACAGGGAAAGAGAGAGAAATTCTTACACAATTCGTTCAGGGGCTGTGATGCAACCTGGATTGACCATATCTAGACCCACAGCTGGATGAGACATAAGGGTGGACACTCTTGGGGCTGAGAGGTCTGGTGAGGTTGGGTGAGCAAACGCAGACCCTTTAAAGTAATACTGCGTGCTACCCATCGCATGGGTCCCAAATCTCCAGGTTCAAGGGCATCTTCCTACATCGAAATCATGCATGAGAAACCCAGAAGATGGTACACCGTGTGATGGGGAAAGGTTTCTAAAACGCACCTCATTTCTCATCTCCTTGTGCTCGGGTTCGCCATTCCAGCCACTTTACTAGCAATCTCCCTACTTGGAGCATCAGCACCTTTAACCTCCTGTTCCGTACAGGTTGCAATTTGTCCTGAGGATGAACGGGAAGACGGGGAACCAATGAGAGACTAGCTCTTGGTGTTGGGACAGGCACAGGTCACTCTATTTTCCCATCAGGAAGAAGAATTAACCACAGGCTCAGCCTGCCCCCCTGAACCAGAACAGGGCCTGAAGCCATCCTGCGCTTTTGCGGCCAGCTCCCAAAAAACCGACTTGTAAAATGGAGCTTCAGGGCACTGCAATTCACAAACCTGCAGAGTTATAAATGATAACTCTCGTCCACAAATATATTGAGGGAAGGCAAAGAAGAGGATTTGAAATCAAGGCAGAATTGCAGGAAACAGATTTCAGGAGGTAGATTCGAATCGCCTTTAAAGCACATGAAAAGCGGCAAAACGTTGACAATGATGCCCTTGGCCAAAAAGGGCGTATGCGTTTTTTCCTGAATATATTCAGGAAAAAACGCATACGCCCTTTTTGGCCAACCAAGCAACCTGGAAAGGCAAATCAGCGCTACAAAGAAGTCTCGCTTCCCATCGGTCAAAAGGGCCATGCTGGAAAAAGTGTCAAAACCAGAAATGCAGGACAGGCCATGGAGAAATGGGAGCCTTGCTACACTGATGGGCGGGATGTAAATTGCCAACAGCCACTCTGGAGAAGTGTACGGTGTGTCCAGAAACATCTAAAAAACACAGCTTAGAGAGCATAGGGCACTTCCACGCATGGGGGGATAAAGTGGGAAAATTGAAAATCAGCAAGACACAAGCACCCCAAAGGTTAGGGCTGCTCTGTTGACAAGGACCTCCACTTCCTTCCACCTTAAATATCCCAGGAAAGCGAAAAATGGATAAAAAAGTTGTGGTCCTTATGTACAATGGAATATCACTCAGCCATGAAATCAATGTCATAAGGCTAGTAGCAGCATGATGAGTGGATTTAGGTAAGACGATTCTAAGTGAAATAAGTCACACAGAAAAGGACACTTCTCATAAGGTGTCACTTATAGAGGGAATGTAAAAACCGTTACACTTGAACTGAATTACAAAACAGAACAGAGTCACACATGCAGAAAACACACTATGGCTGCTTAACGGGAAAGGTGAGGTGGGGTGATACATAAAACAAGAGTTTCAAATTAGCTCAGATACCGTTCCATAAACCCAATATGGAATAGACAAGACCTACTCCTTGCTCAGAGAACTGGACTCAACACGCCCGATTCACCGCACAAGAATATATCTGACTAGTAATAATCTTAAAACCTATGTATTGATATCTCTCTGTTAGTGTGTCAAGTGGGTGTAAAGCGGCCTAAACACAGCCGTGAAAAGCAGCTAAACCCCATTATAAAAATAAATTACTTTTAAAAACCCATGAAACAAAGACAGGGAAAGAGAGAGAAATTCTTACACAATTCGTTCAGGGGCTGTGATGCAACCTGGATTGACCATATCTAGACCCACAGCTGGATGAGACATAAGGGTGGACACTCTTGGGGCTGAGAGGTTCGGTGAGGTTGGGTGAGCAAACGCAGACCCTTTAAAGTAATACTGCGTGCTACCCATCGCATGGGTCCCAAATCTCCAGGTTCAAGGGCATCTTCCTACATCGAAAACATGCATGAGAAACCCAGAAGATGGTACACCGTGTGATGGGGAAAGGTTTCTAAAACGCACCTCATTTCTCATCTCCTTGTGCTCGGGTTCGCCATTCCAGCCACTTTACTAGCAATCTCCCTACTTGGAGCATCAGCACCTTTAACCTCCTGTTCCGTACAGGTTGCAATTTGTCCTGAGGATGAACGGGAAGACGGGGAACCAATGAGAGACTAGCTCTTGGTGTTGGGAGAGGCACAGGTCACTCTATTTTCCCATCAGGAAGAAGAATTAACCACAGGCTCAGCCTGCCCCCCTGAACCAGAACAGGGCCTGAAGCCATCCTGCGCTTTTGCGGCCAGCTCCCAAAAAACCGACTTGTAAAATGGAGCTTCAGGGCACTGCAATTCACAAACCTGCAGAGTTATAAATCATAACTCTCGTCCACAAATATATTGAGGGAAGGCAAAGAAGAGGATTTGAAATCAAGGCAGAATTGCAGGAAACAGATTTCAGGAGGTAGATTCGAATCGCCTTTAAAGCACATGAAAAGCGGCAAAACGTTGACAATGATGCCCTTGGCCAAAAAGGGCGTATGCGTTTTTTCCTGAATATATTCAGGAAAAAACGCATACGCCCTTTTTGGCCAACCAAGCAACCTGGAAAGGCAAATCAGCGCTACAAAGAAGTCTCGCTTCCCATCGGTCAAAAGGGCCATGCTGAAAAAAGTGTCAAAACCAGAAATGCAGGACAGGCCATGGAGAAATGGGAGCCTTGCTACACTGATGGGCGGGATGTAAATTGCCAACAGCCACTCTGGAGAAGTGTACGGTGTGTCCTGAAACATCTAAAAAACACAGCTTAGAGAGCATAGGGCACTTCCACGCATGGGGGCTAAAGTGGGAAAATGGAAAATCAGCAAGACACAAGCACCCCAAAGTTTAGGGCTGCTCTGTTGACAAGGACCTCCACTTCCTTCCACCTTAAATATCCCAGGAAAGCGAAAAATGGATAAAAAAGTTGTGGTCCTTATGTACAATGGAATATCACTCAGCCATGAAATCAATGTCATAAGGCTAGTAGCAGCATGATGAGTGGATTTAGGTAAGACGATTCTAAGTGAAATAAGTCACACAGAAAAGGACACTTCTCATAAGGTGTCACTTATAGAGGGAATGTAAAAACCGTTACACTTGAACTGAATTACAAAACAGAACAGAGTCACACATGCAGAAAACACACTATGGCTGCTTAACGGGAAAGGTGAGGTGGGGTGATACATAAAACAAGAGTTTCAAATTAGCTCAGATACCGTTCCATAAACCCAATATGTAACAGACAAGACCTACTCCTTGCTCAGAGAACTGGACTCAACACGCCCGATTCACCGCACAAGAATATATCTGACTAGTAATAATCTTAAAACCTATGTATTGATATCGCTCTGTTAGTGGGTCAAGTGGGTGTAAAGCGGCCTAAACACAGCCGTGAAAAGCAGCTAAACCCCATTATAAAAATAAATTACTTTTAAAAACCCATGAAACAAAGACAGGGAAAGAGAGAGAAATTCTTACACAATTCGTTCAGGGGCTGTGATGCAACCTGGATTGACCATATCTAGACCCACAGCTGGATGAGACATAAGGGTGGACACTCTTGGGGCTGAGAGGTTCGGTGAGGTTGGGTGAGCAAACGCAGACCCTTTAAAGTAATACTGCGTGCTACCCATCGCATGGGTCCCAAATCTCCAGGTTCAAGGGCATCTTCCTACATCGAAAACATGCATGAGAAACCCAGAAGATGGTACACCGTGTGATGGGGAAAGGTTTCTAAAACGCACCTCATTTCTCATCTCCTTGTGCTCGGGTTCGCCATTCCAGCCACTTTACTAGCAATCTCCCTACTTGGAGCATCATCACCTTTAACCTCCTGTTCCGTACAGGTTGCAATTTGTCCTGAGGATGAACGGGAAGACGGGGAACCAATGAGAGACTAGCTCTTGGTGTTGGGACAGGCACAGGTCACTCTATTTTCCCATCAGGAAGAAGAATTAACCACAGGCTCAGCCTGCCCCCCGGAACCAGAACAGGGCCTGAAGCCATCCTGCGCTTTTGCGGCCGGCTCCCAAAAAAGCGACTTGTAAAATGGAGCTTCAGGGCACTGCAATTCACAAACCTGCAGAGTTATAAATGATAACTCTCGTCCACAAATATATTGAGGGAAGGCAAAGAAGAGGATTTGAAATCAAGGCAGAATTGAAGGAAACAGATTTCAGGAGGAAGATGCGAATCGCCTTTAAAGCACATGAAAAGCGGCAAAACGTTGACAATGATGCCCTTGTCCAAAAAGGGCGTATGCGTTTTTTCCTGAATATATTCAGGAGAAAATGCATACGCCCTTTTTGGCCAACCAAGCAACCTGGAAAGGCAAATCAGCGCTACAAAGAAGTCTCGCTTCCCATCGGTCAAAAGGGCCATGCTGAAAAAAGTGTCAAAACCAGAAATGCAGGACAGGCCATGGAGAAATGGGAGCCTTGCTACACTGATGGGCGGGATGTAAATTGCCAACAGCCACTCTGGAGAAGTGTACGGTGTGTCCTGAAACATCTAAAAAACACAGCTTAGAGAGCATAGGGCACTTCCACGCATGGGGGGATAAAGTGGGAAAATTGAAAATCAGCAAGACACAAGCACCCCAAAGTTTAGGGCTGCTCTGTTGACAAGGACCTCCACTTCCTTCCACCTTAAATATCCCAGGAAAGCGAAAAATGGATAAAAAAGTTGTGGTCCTTATGTACAATGGAATATCACTCAGCCATGAATTCAATGTCATAAGGCTAGTAGCAGCATGATGAGTGGATTTAGGTAAGACGATTCTAAGTGAAATAAGTCACACAGAAAAGGACACTTCTCATAAGGTGTCACTTATAGAGGGAATGTAAAAACCGTTACACTTGAACTGAATTACAAAACAGAACAGAGTCACACATGCAGAAAACACACTATGGCTGCTTAACGGGAAAGGTGAGGTGGGGTGATACATAAAACAAGAGTTTCAAATTAGCTCAGATACCGTTCCATAAACCCAATATGGAATAGACAAGACCTACTCCTTGCTCAGAGAACTGGACTCAACACGCCCGATTCACCGCACAAGAATATATCTGACTAGTAATAATCTTAAAACCTATGTATTGATATCTCTCTGTTAGTGTGTCAAGTGGGTGTAAAGCGGCCTAAACACAGCCGTGAAAAGCAGCTAAACCCCATTATAAAAATAAATTACTTTTAAAAACCCATGAAACAAAGACAGGGAAAGAGAGAGAAATTCTTACACAATTCGTTCAGGGGCTGTGATGCAACCTGGATTGACCATATCTAGACCCACAGCTGGATGAGACATAAGGGTGGACACTCTTGGGGCTGAGAGGTTCGGTGAGGTTGGGTGAGCAAACGCAGACCCTTTAAAGTAATACTGCGTGCTACCCATCGCATGGGTCCCAAATCTCCAGGTTCAAGGGCATCTTCCTACATCGAAATCATGCATGAGAAACCCAGAAGATGGTACACCGTGTGATGGGGAAAGGTTTCTAAAACGCACCTCATTTCTCATCTCCTTGTGCTCGGGTTCGCCATTCCAGCCACTTTACTAGCAATCTCCCTACTTGGAGCATCAGCACCTTTAACCTCCTGTTCCGTACAGGTTGCAATTTGTCCTGAGGATGAACGGGAAGACGGGGAACCAATGAGAGACTAGCTCTTGGTGTTGGGACAGGCACAGGTCACTCTATTTTCCCATCAGGAAGAAGAATTAACCACAGGCTCAGCCTGCCCCCCTGAACCAGAACAGGGCCTGAAGCCATCCTGCGCTTTTGCGGCCAGCTCCCAAAAAACCGACTTGTAAAATGGAGCTTCAGGGCACTGCAATTCACAAACCTGCAGAGTTATAAATGATAACTCTCGTCCACAAATATATTGAGGGAAGGCAAAGAAGAGGATTTGAAATCAAGGCAGAATTGCAGGAAACAGATTTCAGGAGGTAGATTCGAATCGCCTTTAAAGCACATGAAAAGCGGCAAAACGTTGACAATGATGCCCTTGGCCAAAAAGGGCGTATGCGTTTTTTCCTGAATATATTCAGGAAAAAACGCATACGCCCTTTTTGGCCAACCAAGCAACCTGGAAAGGCAAATCAGCGCTACAAAGAAGTCTCGCTTCCCATCGGTCAAAAGGGCCATGCTGGAAAAAGTGTCAAAACCAGAAATGCAGGACAGGCCATGGAGAAATGGGAGCCTTGCTACACTGATGGGCGGGATGTAAATTGCCAACAGCCACTCTGGAGAAGTGTACGGTGTGTCCTGAAACATCTAAAAAACACAGCTTAGAGAGCATAGGGCACTTCCACGCATGGGGGGATAAAGTGGGAAAATTGAAAATCAGCAAGACACAAGCACCCCAAAGTTTAGGGCTGCTCTGTTGACAAGGACCTCCACTTCCTTCCACCTTAAATATCCCAGGAAAGCGAAAAATGGATAAAAAAGTTGTGGTCCTTATGTACAATGGAATATCACTCAGCCATGAAATCAATGTCATAAGGCTAGTAGCAGCATGATGAGTGGATTTAGGTAAGACGATTCTAAGTGAAATAAGTCACACAGAAAAGGACACTTCTCATAAGGTGTCACTTATAGAGGGAATGTAAAAACCGTTACACTTGAACTGAATTACAAAACAGAACAGAGTCACACATGCAGAAAACACACTATGGCTGCTTAACGGGAAAGGTGAGGTGGGGTGATACATAAAACAAGAGTTTCAAATTAGCTCAGATACCGTTCCATAAACCCAATATGGAATAGACAAGACCTACTCCTTGCTCAGAGAACTGGACTCAACACGCCCGATTCACCGCACAAGAATATATCTGACTAGTAATAATCTTAAAACCTATGTATTGATATCTCTCTGTTAGTGTGTCAAGTGGGTGTAAAGCGGCCTAAACACAGCCGTGAAAAGCAGCTAAACCCCATTATAAAAATAAATTACTTTTAAAAACCCATGAAACAAAGACAGGGAAAGAGAGAGAAATTCTTACACAATTCGTTCAGGGGCTGTGATGCAACCTGGATTGACCATATCTAGACCCACAGCTGGATGAGACATAAGGGTGGACACTCTTGGGGCTGAGAGGTTCGGTGAGGTTGGGTGAGCAAACGCAGACCCTTTAAAGTAATACTGCGTGCTACCCATCGCATGGGTCCCAAATCTCCAGGTTCAAGGGCATCTTCCTACATCGAAAACATGCATGAGAAACCCAGAAGATGGTACACCGTGTGATGGGGAAAGGTTTCTAAAACGCACCTCATTTCTCATCTCCTTGTGCTCGGGTTCGCCATTCCAGCCACTTTACTAGCAATCTCCCTACTTGGAGCATCAGCACCTTTAACCTCCTGTTCCGTACAGGTTGCAATTTGTCCTGAGGATGAACGGGAAGACGGGGAACCAATGAGAGACTAGCTCTTGGTGTTGGGAGAGGCACAGGTCACTCTATTTTCCCATCAGGAAGAAGAATTAACCACAGGCTCAGCCTGCCCCCCGGAACCAGAACAGGGCCTGAAGCCATCCTGCGCTTTTGCGGCCGGCTCCCAAAAAAGCGACTTGTAAAATGGAGCTTCAGGGCACTGCAATTCACAAACCTGCAGAGTTATAAATGATAACTCTCGTCCACAAATATATTGAGGGAAGGCAAAGAAGAGGATTTGAAATCAAGGCAGAATTGAAGGAAACAGATTTCAGGAGGAAGATGCGAATCGCCTTTAAAGCACATGAAAAGCGGCAAAACGTTGACAATGATGCCCTTGTCCAAAAAGGGCGTATGCGTTTTTTCCTGAATATATTCAGGAGAAAATGCATACGCCCTTTTTGGCCAACCAAGCAACCTGGAAAGGCAAATCAGCGCTACAAAGAAGTCTCGCTTCCCATCGGTCAAAAGGGCCATGCTGAAAAAAGTGTCAAAACCAGAAATGCAGGACAGGCCATGGAGAAATGGGAGCCTTGCTACACTGATGGGCGGGATGTAAATTGCCAACAGCCACTCTGGAGAAGTGTACGGTGTGTCCTGAAACATCTAAAAAACACAGCTTAGAGAGCATAGGGCACTTCCACGCATGGGGGGATAAAGTGGGAAAATTGAAAATCAGCAAGACACAAGCACCCCAAAGTTTAGGGCTGCTCTGTTGACAAGGACCTCCACTTCCTTCCACCTTAAATATCCCAGGAAAGCGAAAAATGGATAAAAAAGTTGTGGTCCTTATGTACAATGGAATATCACTCAGCCATGAATTCAATGTCATAAGGCTAGTAGCAGCATGATGAGTGGATTTAGGTAAGACGATTCTAAGTGAAATAAGTCACACAGAAAAGGACACTTCTCATAAGGTGTCACTTATAGAGGGAATGTAAAAACCGTTACACTTGAACTGAATTACAAAACAGAACAGAGTCACACATGCAGAAAACACACTATGGCTGCTTAACGGGAAAGGTGAGGTGGGGTGATACATAAAACAAGAGTTTCAAATTAGCTCAGATACCGTTCCATAAACCCAATATGGAATAGACAAGACCTACTCCTTGCTCAGAGAACTGGACTCAACACGCCCGATTCACCGCACAAGAATATATCTGACTAGTAATAATCTTAAAACCTATGTATTGATATCTCTCTGTTAGTGTGTCAAGTGGGTGTAAAGCGGCCTAAACACAGCCGTGAAAAGCAGCTAAAGCCCATTATAAAAATAAATTACTTTTAAAAACCCATGAAACAAAGACAGGGAAAGAGAGAGAAATTCTTACACAATTCGTTCAGGGGCTGTGATGCAACCTGGATTGACCATATCTAGACCCACAGCTGGATGAGACATAAGGGTGGACACTCTTGGGGCTGAGAGGTTCGGTGAGGTTGGGTGAGCAAACGCAGACCCTTTAAAGTAATACTGCGTGCTACCCATCGCATGGGTCCCAAATCTCCAGGTTCAAGGGCATCTTCCTACATCGAAAACATGCATGAGAAACCCAGAAGATGGTACACCGTGTGATGGGGAAAGGTTTCTAAAACGCACCTCATTTCTCATCTCCTTGTGCTCGGGTTCGCCATTCCAGCCACTTTACTAGCAATCTCCCTACTTGGAGCATCAGCACCTTTAACCTCCTGTTCCGTACAGGTTGCAATTTGTCCTGAGGATGAACGGGAAGACGGGGAACCAATGAGAGACTAGCTCTTGGTGTTGGGAGAGGCACAGGTCACTCTATTTTCCCATCAGGAAGAAGAATTAACCACAGGCTCAGCCTGCCCCCCTGAACCAGAACAGGGCCTGAAGCCATCCTGCGCTTTTGCGGCCAGCTCCCAAAAAACCGACTTGTAAAATGGAGCTTCAGGGCACTGCAATTCACAAACCTGCAGAGTTATAAATCATAACTCTCGTCCACAAATATATTGAGGGAAGGCAAAGAAGAGGATTTGAAATCAAGGCAGAATTGCAGGAAACAGATTTCAGGAGGTAGATTCGAATCGCCTTTAAAGCACATGAAAAGCGGCAAAACGTTGACAATGATGCCCTTGGCCAAAAAGGGCGTATGCGTTTTTTCCTGAATATATTCAGGAAAAAACGCATACGCCCTTTTTGGCCAACCAAGCAACCTGGAAAGGCAAATCAGCGCTACAAAGAAGTCTCGCTTCCCATCGGTCAAAAGGGCCATGCTGAAAAAAGTGTCAAAACCAGAAATGCAGGACAGGCCATGGAGAAATGGGAGCCTTGCTACACTGATGGGCGGGATGTAAATTGCCAACAGCCACTCTGGAGAAGTGTACGGTGTGTCCTGAAACATCTAAAAAACACAGCTTAGAGAGCATAGGGCACTTCCACGCATGGGGGCTAAAGTGGGAAAATGGAAAATCAGCAAGACACAAGCACCCCAAAGTTTAGGGCTGCTCTGTTGACAAGGACCTCCACTTCCTTCCACCTTAAATATCCCAGGAAAGCGAAAAATGGATAAAAAAGTTGTGGTCCTTATGTACAATGGAATATCACTCAGCCATGAAATCAATGTCATAAGGCTAGTAGCAGCATGATGAGTGGATTTAGGTAAGACGATTCTAAGTGAAATAAGTCACACAGAAAAGGACACTTCTCATAAGGTGTCACTTATAGAGGGAATGTAAAAACCGTTACACTTGAACTGAATTACAAAACAGAACAGAGTCACACATGCAGAAAACACACTATGGCTGCTTAATGGGAAAGGTGAGGTGGGGTGATACATAAAACAAGAGTTTCAAATTAGCTCAGATACCGTTCCATAAACCCAATATGGAATAGACAAGACCTACTCCTTGCTCAGAGAACTGGACTCAACACGCCCGATTCACCGCACAAGAATATATCTGACTAGTAATAATCTTAAAACCTATGTATTGATATCTCTCTGTTAGTGTGTCAAGTGGGTGTAAAGCGGCCTAAACACAGCCGTGAAAAGCAGCTAAACCCCATTATAAAAATAAATTACTTTTAAAAACCCATGAAACAAAGACAGGGAAAGAGAGAGAAATTCTTACACAATTCGTTCAGGGGCTGTGATGCAACCTGGATTGACCATATCTAGACCCACAGCTGGATGAGACATAAGGGTGGACACTCTTGGGGCTGAGAGGTTCGGTGAGGTTGGGTGAGCAAACGCAGACCCTTTAAAGTAATACTGCGTGCTACCCATCGCATGGGTCCCAAATCTCCAGGTTCAAGGGCATCTTCCTACATCGAAAACATGCATGAGAAACCCAGAAGATGGTACACCGTGTGATGGGGAAAGGTTTCTAAAACGCACCTCATTTCTCATCTCCTTGTGCTCGGGTTCGCCATTCCAGCCACTTTACTAGCAATCTCCCTACTTGGAGCATCAGCACCTTTAACCTCCTGTTCCGTACAGGTTGCAATTTGTCCTGAGGATGAACGGGAAGACGGGGAACCAATGAGAGACTAGCTCTTGGTGTTGGGAGAGGCACAGGTCACTCTATTTTCCCATCAGGAAGAAGAATTAACCACAGGCTCAGCCTGCCCCCCTGAACCAGAACAGGGCCTGAAGCCATCCTGCGCTTTTGCGGCCAGCTCCCAAAAAACCGACTTGTAAAATGGAGCTTCAGGGCACTGCAATTCACAAACCTGCAGAGTTATAAATCATAACTCTCGTCCACAAATATATTGAGGGAAGGCAAAGAAGAGGATTTGAAATCAAGGCAGAATTGCAGGAAACAGATTTCAGGAGGTAGATTCGAATCGCCTTTAAAGCACATGAAAAGCGGCAAAACGTTGACAATGATGCCCTTGGCCAAAAAGGGCGTATGCGTTTTTTCCTGAATATATTCAGGAAAAAACGCATACGCCCTTTTTGGCCAACCAAGCAACCTGGAAAGGCAAATCAGCGCTACAAAGAAGTCTCGCTTCCCATCGGTCAAAAGGGCCATGCTGAAAAAAGTGTCAAAACCAGAAATGCAGGACAGGCCATGGAGAAATGGGAGCCTTGCTACACTGATGGGCGGGATGTAAATTGCCAACAGCCACTCTGGAGAAGTGTACGGTGTGTCCTGAAACATCTAAAAAACACAGCTTAGAGAGCATAGGGCACTTCCACGCATGGGGGATAAAGTGGGAAAATTGAAAATCAGCAAGACACAAGCACCCCAAAGTTTAGGGCTGCTCTGTTGACAAGGACCTCCACTTCCTTCCACCTTAAATATCCCAGGAAAGCGAAAAATGGATAAAAAAGTTGTGGTCCTTATGTACAATGGAATATCACTCAGCCATGAAATCAATGTCATAAGGCTAGTAGCAGCATGATGAGTGGATTTAGGTAAGACGATTCTAAGTGAAATAAGTCACACAGAAAAGGACACTTCTCATAAGGTGTCACTTATAGAGGGAATGTAAAAACCGTTACACTTGAACTGAATTACAAAACAGAACAGAGTCACACATGCAGAAAACACACTATGGCTGCTTAACGGGAAAGGTGAGGTGGGGTGATACATAAAACAAGAGTTTCAAATTAGCTCAGATACCGTTCCATAAACCCAATATGGAATAGACAAGACCTACTCCTTGCTCAGAGAACTGGACTCAACACGCCCGATTCACCGCACAAGAATATATCTGACTAGTAATAATCTTAAAACCTATGTATTGATATCTCTCTGTTAGTGTGTCAAGTGGGTGTAAAGCGGCCTAAACACAGCCGTGAAAAGCAGCTAAACCCCATTATAAAAATAAATTACTTTTAAAAACCCATGAAACAAAGACAGGGAAAGAGAGAGAAATTCTTACACAATTCGTTCAGGGGCTGTGATGCAACCTGGATTGACCATATCTAGACCCACAGCTGGATGAGACATAAGGGTGGACACTCTTGGGGCTGAGAGGTTCGGTGAGGTTGGGTGAGCAAACGCAGACCCTTTAAAGTAATACTGCGTGCTACCCATCGCATGGGTCCCAAATCTCCAGGTTCAAGGGCATCTTCCTACATCGAAAACATGCATGAGAAACCCAGAAGATGGTACACCGTGTGATGGGGAAAGGTTTCTAAAACGCACCTCATTTCTCATCTCCTTGTGCTCGGGTTCGCCATTCCAGCCACTTTACTAGCAATCTCCCTACTTGGAGCATCAGCACCTTTAACCTCCTGTTCCGTACAGGTTGCAATTTGTCCTGAGGATGAACGGGAAGACGGGAAACCAATGAGAGACTAGCTCTTGGTGTTGGGAGAGGCACAGGTCACTCTATTTTCCCATCAGGAAGAAGAATTAACCACAGGCTCAGCCTGCCCCCCGGAACCAGAACAGGGCCTGAAGCCATCCTGCGCTTTTGCGGCCGGCTCCCAAAAAAGCGACTTGTAAAATGGAGCTTCAGGGCACTGCAATTCACAAACCTGCAGAGTTATAAATGATAACTCTCGTCCACAAATATATTGAGGGAAGGCAAAGAAGAGGATTTGAAATCAAGGCAGAATTGAAGGAAACAGATTTCAGGAGGAAGATGCGAATCGCCTTTAAAGCACATGAAAAGCGGCAAAACGTTGACAATGATGCCCTTGTCCAAAAAGGGCGTATGCGTTTTTTCCTGAATATATTCAGGAGAAAATGCATACGCCCTTTTTGGCCAACCAAGCAACCTGGAAAGGCAAATCAGCGCTACAAAGAAGTCTCGCTTCCCATCGGTCAAAAGGGCCATGCTGAAAAAAGTGTCAAAACCAGAAATGCAGGACAGGCCATGGAGAAATGGGAGCCTTGCTACACTGATGGGCGGGATGTAAATTGCCAACAGCCACTCTGGAGAAGTGTACGGTGTGTCCTGAAACATCTAAAAAACACAGCTTAGAGAGCATAGGGCACTTCCACGCATGGGGGGATAAAGTGGGAAAATTGAAAATCAGCAAGACACAAGCACCCCAAAGTTTAGGGCTGCTCTGTTGACAAGGACCTCCACTTCCTTCCACCTTAAATATCCCAGGAAAGCGAAAAATGGATAAAAAAGTTGTGGTCCTTATGTACAATGGAATATCACTCAGCCATGAATTCAATGTCATAAGGCTAGTAGCAGCATGATGAGTGGATTTAGGTAAGACGATTCTAAGTGAAATAAGTCACACAGAAAAGGACACTTCTCATAAGGTGTCACTTATAGAGGGAATGTAAAAACCGTTACACTTGAACTGAATTACAAAACAGAACAGAGTCACACATGCAGAAAACACACTATGGCTGCTTAACGGGAAAGGTGAGGTGGGGTGATACATAAAACAAGAGTTTCAAATTAGCTCAGATACCGTTCCATAAACCCAATATGGAATAGACAAGACCTACTCCTTGCTCAGAGAACTGGACTCAACACGCCCGATTCACCGCACAAGAATATATCTGACTAGTAATAATCTTAAAACCTATGTATTGATATCTCTCTGTTAGTGTGTCAAGTGGGTGTAAAGCGGCCTAAACACAGCCGTGAAAAGCAGCTAAAGCCCATTATAAAAATAAATTACTTTTAAAAACCCATGAAACAAAGACAGGGAAAGAGAGAGAAATTCTTACACAATTCGTTCAGGGGCTGTGATGCAACCTGGATTGACCATATCTAGACCCACAGCTGGATGAGACATAAGGGTGGACACTCTTGGGGCTGAGAGGTTCGGTGAGGTTGGGTGAGCAAACGCAGACCCTTTAAAGTAATACTGCGTGCTACCCATCGCATGGGTCCCAAATCTCCAGGTTCAAGGGCATCTTCCTACATCGAAAACATGCATGAGAAACCCAGAAGATGGTACACCGTGTGATGGGGAAAGGTTTCTAAAACGCACCTCATTTCTCATCTCCTTGTGCTCGGGTTCGCCATTCCAGCCACTTTACTAGCAATCTCCCTACTTGGAGCATCAGCACCTTTAACCTCCTGTTCCGTACAGGTTGCAATTTGTCCTGAGGATGAACGGGAAGACGGGGAACCAATGAGAGACTAGCTCTTGGTGTTGGGAGAGGCACAGGTCACTCTATTTTCCCATCAGGAAGAAGAATTAACCACAGGCTCAGCCTGCCCCCCTGAACCAGAACAGGGCCTGAAGCCATCCTGCGCTTTTGCGGCCAGCTCCCAAAAAACCGACTTGTAAAATGGAGCTTCAGGGCACTGCAATTCACAAACCTGCAGAGTTATAAATCATAACTCTCGTCCACAAATATATTGAGGGAAGGCAAAGAAGAGGATTTGAAATCAAGGCAGAATTGCAGGAAACAGATTTCAGGAGGTAGATTCGAATCGCCTTTAAAGCACATGAAAAGCGGCAAAACGTTGACAATGATGCCCTTGGCCAAAAAGGGCGTATGCGTTTTTTCCTGAATATATTCAGGAAAAAACGCATACGCCCTTTTTGGCCAACCAAGCAACCTGGAAAGGCAAATCAGCGCTACAAAGAAGTCTCGCTTCCCATCGGTCAAAAGGGCCATGCTGAAAAAAGTGTCAAAACCAGAAATGCAGGACAGGCCATGGAGAAATGGGAGCCTTGCTACACTGATGGGCGGGATGTAAATTGCCAACAGCCACTCTGGAGAACTGTACGGTGTGTCCTGAAACATCTAAAAAACACAGCTTAGAGAGCATAGGGCACTTCCACGCATGGGGGCTAAAGTGGGAAAATGGAAAATCAGCAAGACACAAGCACCCCAAAGTTTAGGGCTGCTCTGTTGACAAGGACCTCCACTTCCTTCCACCTTAAATATCCCAGGAAAGCGAAAAATGGATAAAAAAGTTGTGGTCCTTATGTACAATGGAATATCACTCAGCCATGAAATCAATGTCATAAGGCTAGTAGCAGCATGATGAGTGGATTTAGGTAAGACGATTCTAAGTGAAATAAGTCACACAGAAAAGGACACTTCTCATAAGGTGTCACTTATAGAGGGAATGTAAAAACCGTTACACTTGAACTGAATTACAAAACAGAACAGAGTCACACATGCAGAAAACACACTATGGCTGCTTAACGGGAAAGGTGAGGTGGGGTGATACATAAAACAAGAGTTTCAAATTAGCTCAGATACCGTTCCATAAACCCAATATGTAACAGACAAGACCTACTCCTTGCTCAGAGAACTGGACTCAACACGCCCGATTCACCGCACAAGAATATATCTGACTAGTAATAATCTTAAAACCTATGTATTGATATCGCTCTGTTAGTGGGTCAAGTGGGTGTAAAGCGGCCTAAACACAGCCGTGAAAAGCAGCTAAACCCCATTATAAAAATAAATTACTTTTAAAAACCCATGAAACAAAGACAGGGAAAGAGAGAGAAATTCTTACACAATTCGTTCAGGGGCTGTGATGCAACCTGGATTGACCATATCTAGACCCACAGCTGGATGAGACATAAGGGTGGACACTCTTGGGGCTGAGAGGTTCGGTGAGGTTGGGTGAGCAAACGCAGACCCTTTAAAGTAATACTGCGTGCTACCCATCGCATGGGTCCCAAATCTCCAGGTTCAAGGGCATCTTCCTACATCGAAAACATGCATGAGAAACCCAGAAGATGGTACACCGTGTGATGGGGAAAGGTTTCTAAAACGCACCTCATTTCTCATCTCCTTGTGCTCGGGTTCGCCATTCCAGCCACTTTACTAGCAATCTCCCTACTTGGAGCATCATCACCTTTAACCTCCTGTTCCGTACAGGTTGCAATTTGTCCTGAGGATGAACGGGAAGACGGGGAACCAATGAGAGACTAGCTCTTGGTGTTGGGACAGGCACAGGTCACTCTATTTTCCCATCAGGAAGAAGAATTAACCACAGGCTCAGCCTGCCCCCCGGAACCAGAACAGGGCCTGAAGCCATCCTGCGCTTTTGCGGCCGGCTCCCAAAAAAGCGACTTGTAAAATGGAGCTTCAGGGCACTGCAATTCACAAACCTGCAGAGTTATAAATGATAACTCTCGTCCACAAATATATTGAGGGAAGGCAAAGAAGAGGATTTGAAATCAAGGCAGAATTGAAGGAAACAGATTTCAGGAGGAAGATGCGAATCGCCTTTAAAGCACATGAAAAGCGGCAAAACGTTGACAATGATGCCCTTGTCCAAAAAGGGCGTATGCGTTTTTTCCTGAATATATTCAGGAGAAAATGCATACGCCCTTTTTGGCCAACCAAGCAACCTGGAAAGGCAAATCAGCGCTACAAAGAAGTCTCGCTTCCCATCGGTCAAAAGGGCCATGCTGAAAAAAGTGTCAAAACCAGAAATGCAGGACAGGCCATGGAGAAATGGGAGCCTTGCTACACTGATGGGCGGGATGTAAATTGCCAACAGCCACTCTGGAGAAGTGTACGGTGTGTCCTGAAACATCTAAAAAACACAGCTTAGAGAGCATAGGGCACTTCCACGCATGGGGGGATAAAGTGGGAAAATTGAAAATCAGCAAGACACAAGCACCCCAAAGTTTAGGGCTGCTCTGTTGACAAGGACCTCCACTTCCTTCCACCTTAAATATCCCAGGAAAGCGAAAAATGGATAAAAAAGTTGTGGTCCTTATGTACAATGGAATATCACTCAGCCATGAATTCAATGTCATAAGGCTAGTAGCAGCATGATGAGTGGATTTAGGTAAGACGATTCTAAGTGAAATAAGTCACACAGAAAAGGACACTTCTCATAAGGTGTCACTTATAGAGGGAATGTAAAAACCGTTACACTTGAACTGAATTACAAAACAGAACAGAGTCACACATGCAGAAAACACACTATGGCTGCTTAACGGGAAAGGTGAGGTGGGGTGATACATAAAACAAGAGTTTCAAATTAGCTCAGATACCGTTCCATAAACCCAATATGGAATAGACAAGACCTACTCCTTGCTCAGAGAACTGGACTCAACACGCCCGATTCACCGCACAAGAATATATCTGACTAGTAATAATCTTAAAACCTATGTATTGATATCTCTCTGTTAGTGTGTCAAGTGGGTGTAAAGCGGCCTAAACACAGCCGTGAAAAGCAGCTAAAGCCCATTATAAAAATAAATTACTTTTAAAAACCCATGAAACAAAGACAGGGAAAGAGAGAGAAATTCTTACACAATTCGTTCAGGGGCTGTGATGCAACCTGGATTGACCATATCTAGACCCACAGCTGGATGAGACATAAGGGTGGACACTCTTGGGGCTGAGAGGTTCGGTGAGGTTGGGTGAGCAAACGCAGACCCTTTAAAGTAATACTGCGTGCTACCCATCGCATGGGTCCCAAATCTCCAGGTTCAAGGGCATCTTCCTACATCGAAAACATGCATGAGAAACCCAGAAGATGGTACACCGTGTGATGGGGAAAGGTTTCTAAAACGCACCTCATTTCTCATCTCCTTGTGCTCGGGTTCGCCATTCCAGCCACTTTACTAGCAATCTCCCTACTTGGAGCATCAGCACCTTTAACCTCCTGTTCCGTACAGGTTGCAATTTGTCCTGAGGATGAACGGGAAGACGGGGAACCAATGAGAGACTAGCTCTTGGTGTTGGGAGAGGCACAGGTCACTCTATTTTCCCATCAGGAAGAAGAATTAACCACAGGCTCAGCCTGCCCCCCTGAACCAGAACAGGGCCTGAAGCCATCCTGCGCTTTTGCGGCCAGCTCCCAAAAAACCGACTTGTAAAATGGAGCTTCAGGGCACTGCAATTCACAAACCTGCAGAGTTATAAATCATAACTCTCGTCCACAAATATATTGAGGGAAGGCAAAGAAGAGGATTTGAAATCAAGGCAGAATTGCAGGAAACAGATTTCAGGAGGTAGATTCGAATCGCCTTTAAAGCACATGAAAAGCGGCAAAACGTTGACAATGATGCCCTTGGCCAAAAAGGGCGTATGCGTTTTTTCCTGAATATATTCAGGAAAAAACGCATACGCCCTTTTTGGCCAACCAAGCAACCTGGAAAGGCAAATCAGCGCTACAAAGAAGTCTCGCTTCCCATCGGTCAAAAGGGCCATGCTGAAAAAAGTGTCAAAACCAGAAATGCAGGACAGGCCATGGAGAAATGGGAGCCTTGCTACACTGATGGGCGGGATGTAAATTGCCAACAGCCACTCTGGAGAAGTGTACGGTGTGTCCTGAAACATCTAAAAAACACAGCTTAGAGAGCATAGGGCACTTCCACGCATGGGGGCTAAAGTGGGAAAATGGAAAATCAGCAAGACACAAGCACCCCAAAGTTTAGGGCTGCTCTGTTGACAAGGACCTCCACTTCCTTCCACCTTAAATATCCCAGGAAAGCGAAAAATGGATAAAAAAGTTGTGGTCCTTATGTACAATGGAATATCACTCAGCCATGAAATCAATGTCATAAGGCTAGTAGCAGCATGATGAGTGGATTTAGGTAAGACGATTCTAAGTGAAATAAGTCACACAGAAAAGGACACTTCTCATAAGGTGTCACTTATAGAGGGAATGTAAAAACCGTTACACTTGAACTGAATTACAAAACAGAACAGAGTCACACATGCAGAAAACACACTATGGCTGCTTAACGGGAAAGGTGAGGTGGGGTGATACATAAAACAAGAGTTTCAAATTAGCTCAGATACCGTTCCATAAACCCAATATGTAACAGACAAGACCTACTCCTTGCTCAGAGAACTGGACTCAACACGCCCGATTCACCGCACAAGAATATATCTGACTAGTAATAATCTTAAAACCTATGTATTGATATCGCTCTGTTAGTGGGTCAAGTGGGTGTAAAGCGGCCTAAACACAGCCGTGAAAAGCAGCTAAACCCCATTATAAAAATAAATTACTTTTAAAAACCCATGAAACAAAGACAGGGAAAGAGAGAGAAATTCTTACACAATTCGTTCAGGGGCTGTGATGCAACCTGGATTGACCATATCTAGACCCACAGCTGGATGAGACATAAGGGTGGACACTCTTGGGGCTGAGAGGTTCGGTGAGGTTGGGTGAGCAAACGCAGACCCTTTAAAGTAATACTGCGTGCTACCCATCGCATGGGTCCCAAATCTCCAGGTTCAAGGGCATCTTCCTACATCGAAAACATGCATGAGAAACCCAGAAGATGGTACACCGTGTGATGGGGAAAGGTTTCTAAAACGCACCTCATTTCTCATCTCCTTGTGCTCGGGTTCGCCATTCCAGCCACTTTACTAGCAATCTCCCTACTTGGAGCATCATCACCTTTAACCTCCTGTTCCGTACAGGTTGCAATTTGTCCTGAGGATGAACGGGAAGACGGGGAACCAATGAGAGACTAGCTCTTGGTGTTGGGACAGGCACAGGTCACTCTATTTTCCCATCAGGAAGAAGAATTAACCACAGGCTCAGCCTGCCCCCGGAACCAGAACAGGGCCTGAAGCCATCCTGCGCTTTTGCGGCCGGCTCCCAAAAAAGCGACTTGTAAAATGGAGCTTCAGGGCACTGCAATTCACAAACCTGCAGAGTTATAAATGATAACTCTCGTCCACAAATATATTGAGGAAGGCAAAGAAGAGGATTTGAAATCAAGGCAGAATTGAAGGAAACAGATTTTTCAGGAGGAAGATGCGAATCGCCTTTAAAGCACATGAAAAGCGGCAAAACGTTGACAATGATGCCCTTGTCCAAAAAGGGCGTATGCGTTTTTTCCTGAATATATTCAGGAGAAAATGCATACGCCCTTTTTGGCCAACCAAGCAACCTGGAAAGGCAAATCAGCGCTACAAAGAAGTCTCGCTTCCCATCGGTCAAAAGGGCCATGCTGAAAAAAGTGTCAAAACCAGAAATGCAGGACAGGCCATGGAGAAATGGGAGCCTTGCTACACTGATGGGCGGGATGTAAATTGCCAACAGCCACTCTGGAGAAGTGTACGGTGTGTCCTGAAACATCTAAAAAACACAGCTTAGAGAGCATAGGGCACTTCCACGCATGGGGGGATAAAGTGGGAAAATTGAAAATCAGCAAGACACAAGCACCCCAAAGTTTAGGGCTGCTCTGTTGACAAGGACCTCCACTTCCTTCCACCTTAAATATCCCAGGAAAGCGAAAAATGGATAAAAAAGTTGTGGTCCTTATGTACAATGGAATATCACTCAGCCATGAATTCAATGTCATAAGGCTAGTAGCAGCATGATGAGTGGATTTAGGTAAGACGATTCTAAGTGAAATAAGTCACACAGAAAAGGACACTTCTCATAAGGTGTCACTTATAGAGGGAATGTAAAAACCGTTACACTTGAACTGAATTACAAAACAGAACAGAGTCACACATGCAGAAAACACACTATGGCTGCTTAACGGGAAAGGTGAGGTGGGGTGATACATAAAACAAGAGTTTCAAATTAGCTCAGATACCGTTCCATAAACCCAATATGTAACAGACAAGACCTACTCCTTGCTCAGAGAACTGGACTCAACACGCCCGATTCACCGCACAAGAATATATCTGACTAGTAATAATCTTAAAACCTATGTATTGATATCTCTCTGTTAGTGTGTCAAGTGGGTGTAAAGCGGCCTAAACACAGCCGTGAAAAGCAGCTAAACCCCATTATAAAAATAAATTACTTTTAAAAACCCATGAAACAAAGACAGGGAAAGAGAGAGAAATTCTTACACAATTCGTTCAGGGGCTGTGATGCAACCTGGATTGACCATATCTAGACCCACAGCTGGATGAGACATAAGGGTGGACACTCTTGGGGCTGAGAGGTTCGGTGAGGTTGGGTGAGCAAACGCAGACCCTTTAAAGTAATACTGCGTGCTACCCATCGCATGGGTCCCAAATCTCCAGGTTCAAGGGCATCTTCCTACATCGAAAACATGCATGAGAAACCCAGAAGATGGTACACCGTGTGATGGGGAAAGGTTTCTAAAACGCACCTCATTTCTCATCTCCTTGTGCTCGGGTTCGCCATTCCAGCCACTTTACTAGCAATCTCCCTACTTGGAGCATCAGCACCTTTAACCTCCTGTTCCGTACAGGTTGCAATTTGTCCTGAGGATGAACGGGAAGACGGGGAACCAATGAGAGACTAGCTCTTGGTGTTGGGAGAGGCACAGGTCACTCTATTTTCCCATCAGGAAGAAGAATTAACCACAGGCTCAGCCTGCCCCCCGGAACCAGAACAGGGCCTGAAGCCATCCTGCGCTTTTGCGGCCGGCTCCCAAAAAAGCGACTTGTAAAATGGAGCTTCAGGGCACTGCAATTCACAAACCTGCAGAGTTATAAATGATAACTCTCGTCCACAAATATATTGAGGGAAGGCAAAGAAGAGGATTTGAAATCAAGGCAGAATTGAAGGAAACAGATTTCAGGAGGAAGATGCGAATCGCCTTTAAAGCACATGAAAAGCGGCAAAACGTTGACAATGATGCCCTTGTCCAAAAAGGGCGTATGCGTTTTTTCCTGAATATATTCAGGAGAAAATGCATACGCCCTTTTTGGCCAACCAAGCAACCTGGAAAGGCAAATCAGCGCTACAAAGAAGTCTCGCTTCCCATCGGTCAAAAGGGCCATGCTGAAAAAAGTGTCAAAACCAGAAATGCAGGACAGGCCATGGAGAAATGGGAGCCTTGCTACACTGATGGGCGGGATGTAAATTGCCAACAGCCACTCTGGAGAAGTGTACGGTGTGTCCTGAAACATCTAAAAAACACAGCTTAGAGAGCATAGGGCACTTCCACGCATGGGGGGATAAAGTGGGAAAATTGAAAATCAGCAAGACACAAGCACCCCAAAGTTTAGGGCTGCTCTGTTGACAAGGACCTCCACTTCCTTCCACCTTAAATATCCCAGGAAAGCGAAAAATGGATAAAAAAGTTGTGGTCCTTATGTACAATGGAATATCACTCAGCCATGAATTCAATGTCATAAGGCTAGTAGCAGCATGATGAGTGGATTTAGGTAAGACGATTCTAAGTGAAATAAGTCACACAGAAAAGGACACTTCTCATAAGGTGTCACTTATAGAGGGAATGTAAAAACCGTTACACTTGAACTGAATTACAAAACAGAACAGAGTCACACATGCAGAAAACACACTATGGCTGCTTAACGGGAAAGGTGAGGTGGGGTGATACATAAAACAAGAGTTTCAAATTAGCTCAGATACCGTTCCATAAACCCAATATGGAATAGACAAGACCTACTCCTTGCTCAGAGAACTGGACTCAACACGCCCGATTCACCGCACAAGAATATATCTGACTAGTAATAATCTTAAAACCTATGTATTGATATCTCTCTGTTAGTGTGTCAAGTGGGTGTAAAGCGGCCTAAACACAGCCGTGAAAAGCAGCTAAAGCCCATTATAAAAATAAATTACTTTTAAAAACCCATGAAACAAAGACAGGGAAAGAGAGAGAAATTCTTACACAATTCGTTCAGGGGCTGTGATGCAACCTGGATTGACCATATCTAGACCCACAGCTGGATGAGACATAAGGGTGGACACTCTTGGGGCTGAGAGGTTCGGTGAGGTTGGGTGAGCAAACGCAGACCCTTTAAAGTAATACTGCGTGCTACCCATCGCATGGGTCCCAAATCTCCAGGTTCAAGGGCATCTTCCTACATCGAAAACATGCATGAGAAACCCAGAAGATGGTACACCGTGTGATGGGGAAAGGTTTCTAAAACGCACCTCATTTCTCATCTCCTTGTGCTCGGGTTCGCCATTCCAGCCACTTTACTAGCAATCTCCCTACTTGGAGCATCAGCACCTTTAACCTCCTGTTCCGTACAGGTTGCAATTTGTCCTGAGGATGAACGGGAAGACGGGGAACCAATGAGAGACTAGCTCTTGGTGTTGGGAGAGGCACAGGTCACTCTATTTTCCCATCAGGAAGAAGAATTAACCACAGGCTCAGCCTGCCCCCCTGAACCAGAACAGGGCCTGAAGCCATCCTGCGCTTTTGCGGCCAGCTCCCAAAAAACCGACTTGTAAAATGGAGCTTCAGGGCACTGCAATTCACAAACCTGCAGAGTTATAAATCATAACTCTCGTCCACAAATATATTGAGGGAAGGCAAAGAAGAGGATTTGAAATCAAGGCAGAATTGCAGGAAACAGATTTCAGGAGGTAGATTCGAATCGCCTTTAAAGCACATGAAAAGCGGCAAAACGTTGACAATGATGCCCTTGGCCAAAAAGGGCGTATGCGTTTTTTCCTGAATATATTCAGGAAAAAACGCATACGCCCTTTTTGGCCAACCAAGCAACCTGGAAAGGCAAATCAGCGCTACAAAGAAGTCTCGCTTCCCATCGGTCAAAAGGGCCATGCTGAAAAAAGTGTCAAAACCAGAAATGCAGGACAGGCCATGGAGAAATGGGAGCCTTGCTACACTGATGGGCGGGATGTAAATTGCCAACAGCCACTCTGGAGAAGTGTACGGTGTGTCCTGAAACATCTAAAAAACACAGCTTAGAGAGCATAGGGCACTTCCACGCATGGGGAATAAAGTGGGAAAATTGAAAATCAGCAAGACACAAGCACCCCAAAGTTTAGGGCTGCTCTGTTGACAAGGACCTCCACTTCCTTCCACCTTAAATATCCCAGGAAAGCGAAAAATGGATAAAAAAGTTGTGGTCCTTATGTACAATGGAATATCACTCAGCCATGAAATCAATGTCATAAGGCTAGTAGCAGCATGATGAGTGGATTTAGGTAAGACGATTCTAAGTGAAATAAGTCACACAGAAAAGGACACTTCTCATAAGGTGTCACTTATAGAGGGAATGTAAAAACCGTTACACTTGAACTGAATTACAAAACAGAACAGAGTCACACATGCAGAAAACACACTATGGCTGCTTAACGGGAAAGGTGAGGTGGGGTGATACATAAAACAAGAGTTTCAAATTAGCTCATACCGTTCCATAAACCCAATATGGAATAGACAAGACCTACTCCTTGCTCAGAGAACTGGACTCAACACGCCCGATTCACCGCACAA